>NC_072454.1:22869822-23180655 GCF_027596085.1 Anoplopoma fimbria | reverse complement strand
GGGACGTCTTTACCATCACCTGCTGTAGACAGCTGGGATTGAGTGGACAAAAGCAAAAGGCTGAACTTGTTCTGAAAATGTAAAGTTTCTACTTTGGAGCATTGTTCTCCTCAAAATGTCAAAGACCCATTTTGTGTTTCTCCCAATAGATGTTTTGAAGCTGTTCTTGCCAAAGAAAAGTAACACAGAAATGATCAGTGATCAGTTTTCTTTTTTGATTCTTTTTTTTTTTTTACATGAAAGATATCAACTAGTGAGTGCTACTCCAGTGTAAGGACATGAGACTTAATGTAGGTTGTGACCGTGTCCAGTGTCAGACTACAGTTCACTTTTGGATTCACTGTAATGGCAATCTTTGTGGAAGACGTATGATTATGTAAACTAATGAGTGTTATCATGTTGTTATTATTTGATTTAGTTCCAATTAATAATAAACATTAAAAATGTGCAATATGTCTACTCACCTCATGTCTCTGAAAGTAGATAGTGAGCATCTGTTTACTGATTAATAAAAAAATGTTTTTGCATTTCTTAAAAATATTCCTAATGTAACTTATATAAATCATGTATTTGTATATATATATATATATATATATATATATATATATATACATTTTGATATATAAATCTCAATTGTATCTCCTTGAAACGTTTACACTAGACACCCCAAGCTCCATTTTAATAGATTCTGTTACCACTTTTAAAGATTTTATAATGTTTTTTGAAATTCTCTCTCGTTTTTAAGCTATTCTAATTGCCTTAATCTTCATTCTTTCTCTATGCAATTTGCTATAACTCATAAGATAAGAAGTATAAGAAATAAATAAATAAAAATTAAAAAAGATACAAACACTATTCCAGCTTCCAAAGCTTTATTTATATCTCATGCAAGACTGACTCCATACTAAGACACTTCATGTTGTTTTTAAGCCATTTTCCCTACTTTTAGTGGGCCTGGTCTCCTCCTCCGTCTCAATTTTCAGGATAAACTGGGCATTCAGAGTATGCATGCAACAGTGACATCACATGAATGTATAAATAGTTAAATGACCAGAAATACAAAAGAAAACCAAATGGAATAAAATTTCAGTAGGCTTCAGCTAACGTCTAACGACAACAACAACAACTCTTTTCATCGGGTGTAAATGGATAACTAATCACAGAAGACATACTTCCATGCTGGATTACAAAGTTTATGAAAGGGATATGATCGCATCAAGCTCTCGTTGGAAAATACAACAGGGATGTATCGAAAGCCTTTTAAAGTGAGTTTCTGGACCATTCTAGTTATAAATGAAAAGAGTTAAAGAGAAAGAAAGAATTAAAGTAAAGTCATATACGACATCAACGATCTCATTGGGTAATAATTTGTCATCTAACTGTACCATGGCTACTTAACATTGTTGCTTCATTCAAATTTGCTTTCTTCACCACATTTCAACGATACTTGCAGACCCTGCTCCTTACTCCTGACCTGCTTGGGTGTCATGCCCAAAAAAATGATCATCTACCAAAAGTTATTAAGTTTTTGTGGAGCAAGTAGCCTTTGTAAGCTGTTTTTGCACAGTTTATAGACGATAGGGGCTTTTATCGGTAAAAGAAAGTCAAGATTTTCATTTCTAGTAACAAAATAATCACAACTGTGGCCAAACAAGTGGTTAAGAAAAGCTGGTCTAGGGCACAGAGCAGGTAAAATAACACATTCATAAAGCATATTGGAACATTTCTTTAACCCATCCTTAATCATTACAATTACAGTCTAGTTTCCGAATATCAAACAATAGTATTGCCGATATCATGTAAATGTAATTCCTGATTACAAAACTGGAAACACTTGTTTGGCCACAGTAGTGATTATTCAGTTTCAAGAAAAATTACAATTTCACAAAGACCTTTGTTATAACAGAGGAAATCAACAACACCTGTGGGTGAGCACTTAGCCAAATGATAAGCATATAGGCTCTCAAACAACATCAGGAGGAAAGAAAAGGATAGTGGTGAATGGACAGTAGGGCAACAGTAACTTATAAATACACAATGCCCACAATAGAGTGCTTCAAGAATAAGTATTAAAACCCCAAAATGGTTTAGCACTTGAAATAAGGTTGGTCTAAATGTGTTGGAATTAAAGCTACTGTGAGAAACTTTCATTTTGCATTGATTTTCACTGTAATTGTTGACAATAGCAGTAGTATTTCTGTGCAAAAGAGTCCCTTTAGAAAACCTCTAATTTTACTGCATCAGGGTCCATGGGGCCCAGCTGCGTGGTGTTAGTGTTGACTCCCAGTGGGGACTGGGAGAGCAACGATGGGAAGCTCATCTCCTGGCTGTAGGTGGAGCTGCTGTTGCCAGCTGCAGAGCTCTCTACCTTATGCCGGAGCTCTGACTGCAGGTCAAAGGCAGCAGCAAAGCCGGATCTGGGTCTGTCTGCAGCACACTGGTCACTGCCGGAGGTCCCCCTGGATTCTGAGCTGTAGGAGTTTCTGGAGAACGGGCATTATTTCCACTGATTTCATGCTGAATCCGACACGGTGAGAATAACAATATAGAACATATCCAAACGTCTCACTGAATGTCTTGTTTTCTTATGTAGGTCATAAATAGTCATCAGTATTAAATTGAGACTGTTTCATTAATAGTTTAAAGTTTCTCACAGTAACTTAAATGCCCCTCAAAATTCTGACAACTTTATTTACTTTGTTTCATGTAAAGTTGCAGGTGGATTGAGAGAACTATGGAAGAGACTTCAGATCCTGCATATCTTTGTCATTTTATTCATGAACATTATGCAATTTTCCGCCTTCCAATGTTATGTATAATTATGTTATGTATTGTTTTATGCTTTTCACTTTAACTGTAACTTTAATATAATTTTTTTTAGATATGCAGCCTCAATGGATGACATCTGTGAAGAATCAGAGCGTCATACAGAAACATGAGAGAACATGTTCTCTGTGCTGAAGCTCTGAGGTAGGATATTATTCGTCATTACCAGCTGTGTTGTGTTTAATGTTGTTTAATTTTGAAAGCGTTCATCGGCCACATGTACATGTCATAGTATAGCATGTCGAAAAATGACAAAAAATTGTGGTAATATAGCATGTCAAAAAAATCATAAAAAGTCATAGTATGGCATGTCAATAATAATAGTTAAAAAGCCATTGTATAGCCTTTTGAAAAAAATCATTGTGTACAATGTCAAAAAAGTCTAAAAGATGTCATTATATAGTATGTCTTTTAGACATGCAATATATTTGATATTTTTTATGACTTTTTAAGGAGTATCATAATATGAGTTTATAAACATGTTTTTAGGGAAACTATACTAGGAGTAAAATGTTATTTTAAACGTACTTTATTATGAATTTCTCAGACTTACTATGGCAAGACTTTTTGATTACCTTTTAAGACATATTATGAACTATGATATAACTTTTTTATACATACTAAACTATGAGTTTTTATGACTTTAATTACCATACTATGGTATGACTTATAGACACACTATACCATCACTTTTTTTTTTTACATCCCATATATACATTAAAGCCCCTTAATGCCCTAAATTGACCCACAAAATTATTAAAAAGAGACCTTCAATGTCTTTCAGTCCAATGGTAACAAAGGTTGCAATCCAAATAGATATGTGAGAGACTGGTCATAACGCTGTCCTTGTTGTCTCAGTGATTTCCACATAATGTGTACTGGGATAGGCTCCAGACTGTCATTCTTAATGGGAATTAATGAAGGAAATGACTAAAAATAGAACCTAATGGGAACATTTCCTGGTTTACTCTATGCACCATAGTGATAACAGATGTCACGTTTGAATATTAAACAAGTGATCCGTCTACAGTTAGAGCCCACTTAAGTAGTAATTCAATTCAGAGTTGTCAGCCAGTGTACCATCGCAGATAAGAGGTTTGTTTTACCAGTTTGCACAGAGAAATACGTTACGAGCCCCATTAACTAAAATGATAAGAAATATTTTGTTTATGTTCACGGTGAAAGTGTTGATTAAGACATTTAATCATTTTATATCCTATAACAATGATAACTTTTTACTGATAATAAAACGTTTCTATTATGAACATGGAGCTTCAGCGTGTGAGATGACGTCAGCGAAGCTCCCATTGGTTGGCTGTTGACCGGAAGTACTCTCAGATCCACTCTGTTCTCTCGGCTCCGTGGCATTTTGCGGCACAGGCTGTCTGCTGCAGCTGGTTTTACACTTAACTCACAGCTGTAAGCACAGGCAGGCATGGACAAAGGCGGAATTATGTGAGTAGTTGTTTGAATACTATTCTGACTGTTTAGCAGGCTCTCTAACAGATATAGAATAACCCAATAGCGAATTGAAGCTCCGGACATCGCTAAGCTAGCTACATAACCGTGTCGACATCCGGTTTTGATTTTCAAAGTAAGTTTACATGCCATGTGTGGTATCACATTTTCCAGAGGGAATGAAAGTGCAGAAATGAGGTCAAGGACTTGTGCTCTGGGAAGCTACAACACAGCTTTGTATCCCAGAATGTGCTTGACACAGGTTGAATGCCAAATTTCAATCAAAATTTACTGTAAAGTGTACTTTCCGAAACTAAAAAGACTGCAGACCATCCAATAGTTGTTTTCCCCCTTATTAAAATGCCAACCCAATCAGATGATTTTTAATGACATGTTGATAAATATCCGGTTGAATGTCTTGTTTTTAACACAACCCGCTTTTCCTGCTTAAGTAATCTAAGTCTTTAGTAACAAGTAAATCAATTCACTAGAACTTACAAATCCCTGTTAGTGTATGAATGTGTAGTCTTTATGAGTTAACTTCCACTACGACTGTTAATTAAGACATGGGATGCATTCATACCAACACAATGATATTAATGTCAAACCTGTACTTTAGGTTTCAGCTAGTCATGTGTTGCAGATATCTCTGATCCTAGTTCTTTGCAGCTAGAAAGAGACAAAGCTCAAATATAAGACGTAGTGGTCTATAAAGTATTGACTATTATGTCAAAGTAATGACTAGCAGGAGGTTAATGTGAAGTTCTTCCTTGTGTGTGAGAAGGGTGTGTCTTGAGAAAAGTTCCTTGTGACATTGAAACACTGACTCTTTTTAATAAAGCTATGCAGAGGTGATAATGAAGGAATTTCCTTTTTTCTTTGGAAATTTGATGTTTAACTTTAAGTGGGAACTGGACATTTTGCGGACTTTACACTCTGTAAGCTCAGTGTCTGTCTCTGTTTGCAGAACTGTACCATGGGGCAAACAGTTTGGAAATGATGACTTCCTTTTTTGAGTTGTGGATGGGCTCTGTTAAATTTTGCATTAAAACCACCCAGCAAACAGTTTTTGTTATTGTTTCCTCTTTTGTGACTGAGACGTAATCAGGTGGTAACCCCCTCTGTGAATATTTCATTGGACTCAGAACCCTGCTGGTTTTAATTAAAGCCATTGTTGGCCTGATTTACACCTTTTGAGGCCAGGCGAAGACTACGACTGTCAGGGTTGAAAAACAGCATTACTTTGTGTGCTGAGGGCTTGAGCTTTAGGTTTGACTGTGTGACCTTCAGGAAACAATTGTGTGTGTGGTATGTGGTGGATAAGATGTGGTTTTAAAGGCTCCATTCCGGCTACTGACGACTTCGAGTGGCTGGCCTTGTATGAGATCACTTTACCATACAAGTCACAACATAATCAGGAATATCCCTTCAAATACTGTGGTTTTTGTAATATATATATATTTCCCCCCATGGTATGTACTTTCATTCAACAAGGTTCCTCTTTTTCTAATTGTTTAGCTGCTCAGGAGTGTCATGCTGTTATTTTGAAAGTAAGCCGTTCAACCGGAAGTCAGTGTTTAGTAGCTTGCTTTGGAGCTCGTCCACCAGTTTTCCCCTGTGCTGTTGTTTAGCTTAGACAGCTAGTCGCCGTGTGTTAGCTCTCCAAGTGAAGCTCATTTCTTTCCGTCCATGTTTCTTCAGGTTTAAATAAAATCTTTAGTATGTAAAATCTTAATAGAAGTTGGACACAGAGTGAGCACGTTGCTACAGAATATTTTTTTTATTCAATGCCTTTAATTGAATTGTGACTGGCAGGTTGATCAATAACCAAGGTTCCTTGAATGGTAACACGATGTTGTATTATTAACTGTTATTGTCTGATTATCTTGTAATAATCCCAAGTGTTTTATCCAAAAGGCTTCACAAATGGCTCCCTCCCTGTATAGTAAAAGATTTGTTGTTTTATTGTGGATTTCTGATATTTTATTTTTTGACCTAGGTGATCATCGCATGGATTTAGCCAGGACCAATGTATGAAGACAGCTATAGGTTGGAGCCAAGAAACAAGACCATCAGGGTAAAATGACATAAAGGCCCCTCTAAACCTCTAAGATGATGTGCAGAAGCACAGTGTAAGTAATGTGATCAGGGGGGAAAGGGAATGCAGACTTGCCAGCTATAGCTTGTATTCAAGCGTGATGCCCAGGCGGGGGTTGACGCTCCAGGGCCGGGTCCGCTGGCTCTTTCTGGGCCTCTTCCTGCTGCTGGTGCTGCTTCTATTCGCATACCTGCTGGAGTGCACCCCTCCAGCAGACGTCAGCCTGGCCCTACCCGGCCTAGCAGGGGAGACCTACGGGAAGGAGTACTACCAGGCCCTGCTGCAGGAACAGGAGGAGCGCCACCTCACCCGTGCCACCAGTCTCAAGCGCCAGATTGCCCAGCTCAAGCAGGAGCTGCAGGAAATGGGCGAGAAGCTAAAGCTCCTGCAGGACAAGAAGGAGCCCCCTGGGGTGCAGGGCCTGGCCGAGACCAAAGACCAAGAGCCGGGAGATCTGCTGGAGTACCTGCACTCTCAGATCGACAAGGCTGAGGTAAACACAGGGGCACGCCTCCCCAGCGAGTATGCCCTGGTGCCCTTTGAGAGTTTCACTTCGTCCAAGGTGTACCAGCTGGAGATGGGTCTGACGCGGCACCCAGAGGAGAAACCTGTCCGCAAAGACCGCAGAGACGAGCTGGTGGAGGTCGTCGAGGCTGCGCTGGACATTATAAACAACCCTGATGAGGAGGATGGTGTAGAGGAAGACATGCCGATGCAGAGACAAACCTACACAGAGGGCCACTTTACTGAAGGTAATGTCTACACTACCTGGCTACAGACCAGTGAGGGATCACTGTTACTGATGTGCTTTCTCGGAGAGACCATTGTTTTTGTATTTTTCACAGGACTGTACAGGACGGAGCGAGACAAAGGGACTCTATACGAGCTCTTCTTTGCCAAAGAGGGTTCCAGCAGCTTCCGTCATGTCACGCTCTTCAGGCCTTTTGGTCCCTTGATGAAAGTCAGGAGCACATCTGTAGAAACATCAGGAATGATTATTAACATCATTGTGCCGCTGGCAGGCAGAGTGGAAACTTTCTCACAGTTCTTACACAACTTCAGGTGAGAATGAACCAGATACTGTCGCTGTTTGTTAGACATGAACCAGCATGTTCTCTTGCAATGCTTGTTTAGTAGACAGGATTGAACAGATTTAAACATTGTTTTGCGATTAGATACAATGTACAGATGTTCTTGTAATTCATTTTAAAAATGCATAATATATGTTTAAAGGGAGGTGTGCATACAGAAGGACAGACGAGTACATCTCACAGTGGTTTATTTTGGGCCTGAAGGTCTGCAGGAGGTCAAGGCTTCTTTGGAGAAAATGTCAAGGTTTGTCCTTTCACTTACAAAGAGTTTTTAAAACGTTTGTGCTGGTCTTGTGGTAGTAATGTGTTGTTGGAATTGAAATCTACCTAATTTGTATTTTCAGGGAGGAAAGCTTCTCCAATTACACTCTGATCCCGGTGGACGAGGAGTTCTCACGAGGCCGTGGTCTGGATATCGGAGCCCACGCCTGGAAGAAAGGCGACGTCTTAATGTTTTTTTGTGATGTTGACATCCATTTTACACTTGAGTTCCTTAACACATGTCGTCTCCATGCTGCTCCAAGTAGGTTTTTACACATAATTACTTATATTCATTGTTTTAATAGTCCTTTTGTTTACAGGTAGACTGTCACCAAATGTACTAAGTTGTTCTTAACTGTTTGTTTGGTAGATAAGAAGGTATTCTATCCAGTGGTGTTCAGTCTGTACAATCCTGCCATAGTCTATGGGAATTTGGAGCTGGCTCCACCAACTGAACTCCAACTGGTAAGGAATCATTTATCTCTTAATGGTATTTGTACAAAAAGTATTTAAATCTGTGGTCTTTAAAGATCCCCTCCACACATGTTTTTAGAAATTAAAAACAGTTGGAATTGTAATTTTTGCATCTGATGTGGTTTTTTCACAACAAAATTCCAGCTACTTTGTTAAAAGTTATTACTACTGCAACTGCTTACGTTTCCACATCACACCTGGTGTTGCATACTGGGCTATGATGGGCTTCCAAACTAGTAGTAATGTTATGAAATCATCTTGTATACACGGCACAGTGAAGCTAAAACATCCGATGAAGTAAACAAGAAGTAGAAAAAGGACATAACTAAATTATTTACTTAAATTGTATACTTCATTTTAAATTACTATTGTACAATTCTCTTTTCAAATAGATTCACAAAAAAGATGCTGGATTCTGGAGAGATTTTGGCTTTGGAATGACGTGTCAGTATCGCTCAGATTTCCTAAATATTGGTAAGCACTGAAGCAATTAATAGTTAATTAAATGTACTCATAAACAACTGATGATGTTGACTTAACTTTTATTCCTCCAGGTGGGTTCGATCTTGAAGTCAAAGGCTGGGGTGTGGAAGACGTTCACTTGTACAGGAAGTATCTCCGGAGCGAATTGATAGTGATTCGGACGCCAGTTTCCGGTCTTTTCCACCTCTGGCACGAGAAGCAGTGTGCAGACGAGCTGACTCCGGAGCAGTACCGCATGTGCATCCAGTCCAAAGCCATGAACGAGGCCTCCCACTCGCACCTGGGCATGCTCGTGTTCCGGGACGAGATCGAGTCTCACCTACGCAAGCAGGCCTTCAAGACTCAGATCAAAACAGAGGACTGAACGGGCCTCCTCATTCCCATCACCATTCCAACGTTAAGCCTGTGAGGTGCTGACATTACTATTGCACTACAGCAAAGACATGTTTACATGGATCCTTCTGCATTTCACCGCACAGCTGTAGACAAATGAATGTACAAAGACAAACATTAACCAATGTGAATCTTTACAACATGGTACAACAGCAGTATCAAACACAGATACACAATCGACTTGCTGGATGAGAACTAACAAGTAATATATCCCGTGGATTTAGGTTGACGTTGTGTTTCATGCCGTTAATATCTTGGGGAAACATGACTTCTCATTTAGCCATTTTACCTGCTTCCAACACTGCAGCTGACTTGCAGCCAGTTTCTTCACCATTATCACCTTCTGCTTAACGAGCTTTCGCTGCTGAATGTGACCTCAGCCAGTCGAGTTCAGCTGTTATTGGGGATTTCTGCCTCCCCTCCCAAAAAATATCAAACAAGATCAAATACAACTGAAACAAAACAGTTACAAAAGGTTAATAAGTCCAGCTATACAACTATTTATTTACTGTTGACAAAAGGAAAAATAAGGAGGTGCACTTTGTTAAAATGGAGGTTTTTAAAAAATGGAAGTTGACCCCACGACAACCAGTACATTTCTGAACTGTGCAAATTGAGCGTGGAAGCAAATTACAATCTTTGCTGTTACAGTATATTGGCAGTTGTGTATGAAGTCGTCCTGTTAATATTATATTTATATGTTGTTTCAGAGTGGCAATGTGGTTAAAAAAGGGAACTATTTTTATGTATTGTATGCGAGTCACTATCTTCCTTTGCGGAAGACAGCTTCTAAGTGATCGGTTTAACAAGAGAAGCATGATTTAATAGATAAAGAGCCAGGAGCAAAGATTTGCCTATAGCATGCAGCGCTATGATATCAGGTCTATGTGGACCAGTATTATTGTCTAAATAACATTAAGATTTGTCAGTTACGCCCGCTGAGTGTGACTCACAACGTTATGATTCCTAATACTGGAATGAGTTTGAATGTTACAGCCCCTCTTGTAAATACTTTTTCTAATATTTCTGTTTCATTCTTGTTAGTTTTACACGACTAACTGCTTAAAGTGACATGAAATGTTTTTCAATTTTTGTTCCATCTCATAATGAGAGGATGTTGCAGCTGAACAGTTCAGTCACAGAGGTTAGAGAGGCGTGATGTTAATAAGAACAGCTGTCAAAATGTAGAGCTGGCAAGAAGTGCTTTATTTTTCTCACAATCAAAGCAGGTTATTCTTGCATCTCATCCTGTACTGTATTTTAATTTCATGTTTTTGCTAATAATACAGCTTTTTGTAGATTTACATTTTCCTCACCCTGCAGGAGAAATGTTACATGTCTTCCTCTCAGCAGTACATAACAATTCAAACAAAGAACCTGTGCAAGGAAATGATTTATTTTGAAATTTTGGCCATTAAATAAAACTTACAGAAGGCTACATTAAATGTTAAGTCATAGTCATTTCTGCTGTTTGCATTGCTTTGATTATACATATTTTCAGTAAACTTGATCATTTCTATAATTTATACTATAAAATGTAATATCAAACATGCCTGTGTCTTTGAATCTACAAGCTCATTTGTATGTTTCTTAATTTAAGACAAATGGCATAATACAATTGTATTATTCATCTGTATACAATAAACTACATGAATAGAAAATAAAAGAAAAAAATAGAAAAATTAAAATCCAGGTAAACCGACATGAAGTAAACCAAATGGAAAGTTTCAGACAGGCTTCTTTTCATCTCCGGTACTTCATTGTATTAATGTGCCATCTGTTCTGGATGGATCCCCATGGTCTTGTAGATCTCTTTGAGAATGAGCAGAGCTGTGTCTTCAGATTGCCTACAAAACAACAGAAGAGTTAATACAAAGGATTTACCTTCATCTGCTAAATTTTTCATTTGATTATTCAAACCCGTGTTAAAAAGGTCCAAATGTGTGCTGTTAAAAGGCCTATTAATATGAAAAACACCACACTCAATGTTGAGAATAAAATGTGAACATGAATAGTGAACTTCGAAAAACCCCAGATAATTATCAAATGTCAGGGTTTTTTTTTTTTTTAAAACAATTGTACAGCTGGTCCAATTGGAACATGGAAGAAGTAGTTATTTTTCTTGAACTTTTGCAGCTACAGCAGCAAAATACTATTTTATTATTGAGAAGAACTGTCGAAAAATAAAATAAATCAGTGCCAACAAGTCAATCCGACAAATAGTTGGATGCTGGAACCATAACATTATTGGTATTTTTGTTTCAAAATAATTAATTCATTTTTCATTAAAATTTCAAAATAATAGATACATTTTTCTGTTCATCGACTTATTAAGTAATCATTTCAGCTTTTGCAAATTGTTGGACGGACTGTAGTAAGGACATGCTGTGGTAAGAAGCATTAATGAAATGGAGGTGTCTGTACCAGTAGCAGAGATGACTCTGGAGGGCAAACAGGTACTCGTTGAAACTCTCGATGGGCTTCTCCTGCAGCACGTAGTCGATGCGATTCCCTCCATTCAGCATCCCGACCTTCACCTGAGGCTCCTCCTCTTTCGGGGGCTCAGGGCTCTCTTGGATCTTATGATCTTTAAGAAACCAGAGTGGAGTTATAAATATCTCCCAATACAGAAATGACTTGATTGAAGAGCCCGAAATCAGAGAAACTCACCCTCCTGCGCCTGCTTCTCCTGTTCTTCGATCTGATTGGCTACCATGGCCAGCTCGGCCTGAAGCTGGGCAGACGAGGTGTGAGCGCGAGCAAAATCATTGAGCGTCTGCCAGGCGCTCCTCAGGGAGCTGATAAAACCGTGCTTCAGGTCAGAGCCCATCCTGGTGAGACTCTCCTTCAGCTCTGAAACACAAAGAGATTCATTATTAAATCCATCAGCAGGGAGAAGCTTATCATAAGATTGATTGAGGTTTTTAAATTAGACCGATTACTGGCACTCCAACGAATCTACTCGAAAAACAGACACACCTATGTACTATTTACCTGACCGATTATTAGACATGTATTAGTCATCAAAATGAAACGCAAGACAAGACCAAGTGTCCACTTTTTCCTCCTCATAAGGTTATAAATTCAATCTAAAAAAAGAGACGCTTCATTTTAACCTTTGACTTTCTCTTTTAACAAAAGCAATTGCCAATATATTATGCCTTTGCACTTTTAATGTAAGAATAGAGTCTTTGTATTCTGCCACCACGGAAAACTAGGGCACTCCACCCATAAGGGCCACATTAGCCTGAACTGAGGACACAACATGCAGTAACACTAAACAACGACTCAGTGTAGGCTCTTATGTAACGAGATTTAGTATTTACTCATGGCAAACTTGAAATTGCTGGTAGCAACAGTAAATGAACAACAGTGGTCTGGTTATGTGGGATGATGCGAGCACAAACGTACGAAAAAAGAATCAGTGAGTGTCGTACCGAGATGAAGCCTCTTCCTCCCTTTGTGATGTGGAATCAAAACAGGCTTAAAGTCCATGTCTGGTATTATCATGGGCTCAATCCGGTATGCCACGGGGTCCAACTAAAGGAAAACGAGTCAAGTTATCAGATAGTAATGCATAAAGTGACTCGGCTTCACTGCTTTCACCACACTTTGATTATACTTTTAGTCTCTTAGTTTGTATTTTCATAGAGTAAATAATGTGTAGGGTTAAGGGGAAATTACCATGTTTCTATGGCTTTAATTTGTTAGACTCTTAAGGAAAAAAAAAAAAAAAGACTAATTCATTTGTAGGGTTATGGGGAAATTACTATGTTTCTGTGGCTTTAATATGCAACACTCCAAAGTGAAAAAGACTCATTTTAAGAATTACAGCAGATGCTTTTCCACACAACAATACTATGTACAGAAGAGAAAAATGCTAAAACTATAGTTGGTAAATAACCTTTAAGCATTTTGTAGCTTAATAAGCAGTAATTCCTTCAGGATGTAACATGAGCTGCATACCGGATGGTAAATATTGAAGAATCCCTTGCACGTGGGCAGCTGGTACGACTCCTCAATCTTTTCCACTCCTCTGACTGTCAGAAACATGCCGATTGGCGAACCCAAGGCAAAGAAATTAATGGGCTCAAAGTCCAGAGCATGGTACACCACTGACACCTGCAGAACAAATGTTGTTACTGTTGTTAGCCAAATTCAGAATCAGCTTTAACTTTATCCCTCGTTGCATTTGGTGTCATATCTACCTGTCCAGTGCCAACTTCAAAGTAGTTGTAGTCGACGTGGATGGAGTTGCCCACTGGAAGCTTCTTCACAGAGAGATCAGGAAGAGCTTCAGCTGCTGGTGGGGGCGCCGCGACCTGACTGACCTGACTGACCTCTTTGACCTGGGCCTTCTTCTCCTGGGCCGCAGCCTGCAAACGGAGACCGAGACACCAAGAGTGTGTTAATCATCACCAGCGGTTGGCAAGCCTCACAGGTGCTCAGGAGACTTCACGTACCTGCTTATTCACTCGTTCTTTGACAAACTTGGCGATCTTTTTCCTGGGACCCAGTGGGATTCCCATCTCTTTCAGGTCCTCAATTGTGCACATAAGCTGAAAGAGCATGACAAATTGAAACAGCCACCAACATCTTACAAAGAACATCAAAAGCTGTGCTGCTATCAAAATACCTCCCAAATTTCAATACTTAACTACCTCCATGACCTCAACATGTTATTTTTTTTTAAATGTTGGCCTTTTTGTAAAAACACAGACCGCCTTGACTTACTGATTTAAGGAAACACTGTTGACTTTATGACAAGAAAAGGAGGCTTTTATTCTTACAAAAGACTCAATGTCAATTTTCTCCTCATCAAAGGTATTCTTGTACTCAGACAGGCCCAGGTGTTCCAGCATGGCAGAAAGATCCTCAAACTCCTCTCCGTCTTCTTTGGGCTCCTCTTCCACAGCTGGAGAGGTGACGGCATTATTTCCCTGTGTAACGGCAGCTGCCACCTGATGTGAGAGGCGGAATTTACAATCATGAACTGCAACCCTTTTTTTGAAAATGATCCTTTATGCAGTTTATCAGTGCGTCAAAGAGCTGAAAATATTTCTAATCAGTGTTTAAATGCATCACATTCAGTGGGGAATTAAATCGCTGGGTTTTAATTGCAAAATCAGATGTTAAAAAGATGACATGTCATCGTTTATGTTCCATTAACTTGTGTATGACCTGTTTGGTGTCTCCATTAGCAGCGGGTACGATTGGCATGGTGAGTGCAGGAGAGCCATTCTTCTGATTTGACAACAGGTCAAAGAGAATCAAGGAACCTGCAAGTGCAAAGGAAAACCAATACATCCAGGTGAAACACAGAACAAACAAAGCCAATGTTGTAGCTCTAAGTATCAACTGGTGTGTTACCTAAACTGTGTCCGGACACTGATGTGCCTCCTCTGTAGTCTGGGTTCCTCACCATGAACAGGGCGTATAGTCTGTTAATCTCTTGGGCAACTGTGTCCATGATGGTCTGGCAGTAAGTCGGACTGTTGTAGAAGAGCACATCTAACAAAGTCTCATTTGTAAAGTGACGTAAACGTCCAGTGCTGGGCAACGTAATCTTCTTTATCCTCCTAGAAAGAGAAATAAGAAATGTGTCTATAATTGATCAAAACAAAAACATATATACTAGGATGAGTCTGGTGATGTTTTTGTTATTGTTAACAAATCCCACAAAAAGATCAAAACTAAATAGTGCAAATGGTTCCCAGCAAATGCACCATTTCCTCTTGTTTGAGTAATTGGGCTAAAGCTACAATGGCCAGCTGTTTCTAGCTTTTTAAAAATCTGAAACTAGTGACCTGTTTTTTGAGATGTTTAATAAAAATAAATGCATTTAGGGCTGAGGGCCACAGAGAGGTTAGGTGAGTCATAAAGTACTGAGCGACAGAAAAATTGCATTGTTGGGTTTGGTCTTTTCATTTGCTATCATTAAGAAAAACACACAATAGGTCCAGCTTTCCAAAAATGACCTTCTGTATAATTAACGTAAAACTGACTTTGAATGCACCCATCGGTCCACTGTCATTTTCACAAACATTATTAAAGGAGCATTAACTTTGGAGTTAGCATTGATCATCATCAAAACCTTCCACAGTCAGTGTTAACCGGCCTCTCCTCACCTGTCCACCCCTGTGGCATCTCCATGTAGTGCTGTGTGCCACTGGACAGGGAGGAACTCCACCCTGCTGATGGTGTGCTCATCCAGCGGATTCTTAAAGTGACTGTGCAGCAGCTTCAGTGACACGCTGCGGAAGTCGTCCACTGAAAGCACAGGGATTTGCACATTTTATTTCATAAATACTGTCACCGTGGAGGGTACACCAATTCTGGCAAACGGCACGATTGTTTGTTACTCACCACACTCCACCATGCTCCTGAACCTCAGGTCACACACAGGACCGATTCCATGCACCATGAACACAAGATGATCCACCTTTGAGAGCTCGCCTGAAAAAGATGCACAGGATGGAAATGTTAGCTACACAATCACTCATTACCTTATTAACATATGAGCATGCACCTAAAATCCAAACTGTACCAAATTATAAATAAGCTGCAATACTTTAACATCCAGAAATGAAAATGCATATAACAGTAAAATCAGATTTAACTGTTCCTCATAAAACAGATAGATGCCTTGTCTCACTTTATGGTGTCCTGACAATTTCTTTTTTTTTTTATGAATACTTTGAGAAAAGCTTTCTTGTTGGATCAATGAGCTTATTGTTTATTACCATTTACATGAGGAGACTCAAATGACATAGTAAATTACATTACATTACATTACAGTCATTTAGCAGACGCTTTTATCCAAAGAGACTTACAGGAAGTGTATTCAACATAGGTATTCAAGAGAACTACTAGTCACCAGAAGTCATAAGTGCATCTCCTTTCTAAATGCCAAGTAAGTGCCTTCACTTCACATTATATTAACTTGTGTACAGAGGAACTTGACTACCATCTGGTACTTCATCATGGTCATCATCAATGCCTCTCTTCACCACTCTGGGCCGGGTCTGCCCGTCCTGAGTTGTGCCCCACTCATCTGGGATGCAGGAGGGCTGAAACTGCACAATCACCTACAGAGGCAAACAGAACTCATTAAATTGAACTAATTGGATTAATCATTAACTGTAATCAGACAAGGGTTTACCTTTGGATTGTGCATGACAATGGTCTCTCCTGACGGGAACTCCAGTCTACGGTGCCACTGGTTGGTAGACACGGCTTTCTTATATTCTGCCTGAAGTTAAAGACATACTGTTTAAGTATATAAAGTGCTTTACAATACAGAAATTGCACATTAGAGTTGATAAAAAGTCAATGTGTTTTGCCTGGAAGCTGCATGATGTTGTCCCTCATTTGATTAACACAATAACTGGTTCTGGTCAAATGTAGTAGTGAGACAAACCTCCAGCTTGTCACTAAACTCCTCAGAGTAAGGAACAAAGCGACTATCCGTATCCCCTTTGTAGAACCAACTGCAGCGCCGGACCTCTGTGGGCTCCTCTTCCCAGTACACCGCAGTCCGCATGCGGTCATAGAGCTGCACGTCGTAACGACCTCCATCCGTACGTATGATCACATTTTCTGGGTCTGGTTGAACTGGAAGAACGAAAAGCCCACAAAGGCATTAGAGCATCACAAAGTTGGATTGCTCTGGGACATCACCGACATTGCCAGGGTTAGATGTTGTGATTTCTTTAGAGAAAAACAATCGGATATAACACACCTGAGTTATACGTCTCCTCTAGCTGAAGAGAGTCAATGATACTGAAGGGAAGCCAGACACTCTTTGATTCCACTTGCTTGCAGTAGAACCAGTGAGGCTGAACAGGCTCATAGACATTGTAATTGTATGGCATCATGGGACCAGCAGGAACTATCGCTCCGGCAGTGGTGGCTGTAGGCGGAGGACCTTGTGTGAGAGGAGGCTGAAGAGAGAAGGAAAAAAATCCTGATTATAAATTCCAATTCACCAATGATCATGGTTCATCAGACATATATCTGGTCCTCCGTAATTAGTAATTTAATTAACATAATGAGTTAATCGAGTACCTGACAAACACACCTGACAGTCACTGATTAGCTTATATCTACCTTTGTGAATGATGGTCCTGACATGGGGAATGTCTGTGGCGGAGAGCTCAGAGCATATGGGTTCTGCTGAGGTGTGTGTGTTGGCGGCAGGACCTCTGGAGCTGGAATATACGGACTGGCTCTGCTGCTGATGGGGGTGTGTCGGTATGGGTTATGACTCTGCGGCTGCATCTGGGGAGGCGGTGGGGTCATTGTGGTGGGGGAGGAGTGTGACGCCCCATAGGGCTCTGGTAAACGGCACCGCCAAACGCTGGAGGTGCAGGGTTCATTTGTGAGCCTGGATGGGGTGGTGGAGCCATGCTGACACTGCTGGGAACAGACACCGGACCTGTTGACGTCGGGGCTGCTGACAGGGCCGGCGGTGGGCATGGCGACTGGCCGATGGCTGCAAACGGGTCACTGCTGGTGACGGGGCTGGAGAAGTAGTTGAACGTGGAGGGGGCCTGTCCATTCCCAGAGGTCTGACCTAGAAAGCTGTCTTCTTCTCCAACATCAGTGGAATCAACTAATAAATCAAAGCAGTCATTTTAACAGTGATCACATGTATTTGTTACTCTAAAAAGGGACATCCGAAACAATTGATACGTTCAAACACAACAGAGGAAGTGGACATTAACAGTAGGGCTTCAGCTAGCGATTATTTTCAGATGTCTAGTCCATGATATGACAGAAAATAAAGAAGAATGGCAATACACATTTTCTAGAGTCCAAGGGGACATCTTTAAACATCATGTTTTGTTCAGCAAAGCTGCAAAGACATTCTATTTACAGTGAAACTCATATTACTGACTTAAGCAATAGATGGATTATCAGGTTTGTATGTTGAGAAAGAGGAAACGTGTTTTATACAACCCAGGCTACAGCAAAATTCAGCTAATTTGGCAGCAGTGTTTTTAAGAAGGGCTTTGGATTGATGGATGTGGCCAATTTAAAGACAGAAAATGTGTTTGTGGCTGCAAATGCTCCTCTTGTAACATCAGAAAGGGTTCAGTGACCAAAACACACCACTGTCAATGAGGCTAGCTTCTCTCACACACGACTGTAAGCTTACACACGCTGTTTCTTTCTGTTTCTTTACACTACATGACAGCACAGGAACCTGGTCAGCTAACCTAGCTAGCTTAGCATGCTAACGACACCGCTCATGTTTGGACATTTCCTCCAGTCGGTATTTCGTCTCACCTCCTGACAACACCGCCGGACCAGAGGCCTGGCTCACCGGCATGAAGGGCAGGTTGAAGTTAAACTCCGGAGCTTCGCTGAAGAGTAAATTCGCACTGTTGTTGGAAACATTATTATTCTTCCTATCTGCCATTTTCACCCCAGACTCACACGTCGCCTCTGCTGCCGCAGCCCGGCCGTGAACGACAGGTTTCACTGACGTCTAAAGCATCGACAGCAGCTGTATTAACCCAGCAGACTGCCTCACACACCGTCTATAGATCTGCTAAATCCACGTAGGTCCTTTGGTCGTGGCTCGTTGGTGGCAGGAAGAATAAACACTCTGTCTCTCTACCGCCCCCTGCAGGTCAACAGGCCACACTGCAGCCTTTTAAACGGGCCACACTAAAAAACAACTCTTTTTTAATGCAGAATATTACAATAAACGAGCACACAGAGGACCGTGGTGGTCTCCTCACTACACCACCATGCTGACCTCTAAACAGCCAGCCCGGGACAGTGTCCAGTTTGTGCGTCCGCTCCGGTCTCCGGTCGGTCCCCGTGTTCAAAACAAACGAACCTCTGCGACTGGTGACGCAAATTTCCCGCCCTCACTTCTGCCATCCTGTGCGTGTCGAAAGTCCCTCAAATAAGTGTTTTCACGGATATTTTTATTTTAAGTTACATTGTGTATTCTTCAGGCGTGAGTCAGTGGCTAATGATGCCGTCCACACATGACTGGATAAACAACCCTCTCGGTGTGGTTGAGGGGATGTTTGGTAAGAGACGCACCGGAACTTCACTTCTTGACAGCGTTGACTCGTTAGCTTAGCCAGTTAGCTCTGCGGCTAAGTGCCATGCTTCCTCACATGTAGCACCTCTAAAACAGAGGAGCATGTGTATATGTGTTGTAGCATGTGTCAGCCCCGTTGTTCACTTATTATAGATGAAGTGCTGGGTGACTGTTTGATCTGAAGACCTCTGTGCACACATCCACACTGAAAACCACCACATGATGCGTTCAGGGGTCTTCAAGGTGTCTGATTGAAACGCTCTTAAACACTTCTGAGTTGGGTTGGATATAGATGTATGGAAGCATTTTTGGTCCTAAACACAGCTTCCAAAGTTGTGACATTTGGTGAAATTTCTTGGTCAAGATATGAATGATGTTCTGTCCAGCTTTTTATTTTTAATCCACCTGTAAAATGAACTAGTAACCCACCTGAATAACGTTAGTAAGCAAGCAGTGGTTTTTTTTAAGTACATGATCATTGGAAAGTAAACATAGAAACATACATACAGTAAAAGTCATTAATGTGATGTTCTTTTTTGCTTGAAAATAAAGTGGACTATATTGTATTTCTAAGTCAAACCGAATTTGATTCATAATATAATATTTTTTACATTTATAGATACATTTGGTTAATAATTTAACAGTCATGGGCAGGAAAATGACTAAAATGCCAATTTAACATAAGAAAATAGCTTTTTTGATGCATCTCGAGTTAATGTCTCATTGTTCTTCACACCACCACAACTACATACTGATTTTGTTCCCCCCCCATGCTTACTTTGTGATCTTTTATTTAAAGTAACCTTGCTGAATGAAAACTAATCGCTGAGATTCTCAAAACCAAGATTTTCGGTTATATAAAAGCCAATTTATATTTCTGTTACTTTGAATGAAAAAATAATAATTTGCTCTTGTTGATTATTTTAGCTGCTTCCCAGAACAATCCAAACTCTGAATGGGAGGCGAAAGCGGTTGAATTCTTTAAAGATCATCTGAAAGAGAAGGACGCTCATACCTGGGTAATGCACATCACGGATGCTTTCGGCTTCATATTCAGAAGAAGCCTGCAAACCTCAAATTCACAGCTGGTTCACTGCTTGTAAATGACAACCGCCTTCCTCTTGGTGCAGGTCCCATCTCTGAACGATGTCCCTCTTCACTACCTGAAGCCAAACAGCCTGGTGAAGTTTCGTTGCTTAATCCAAGACATGTTTGATCCAGAGTTCTACATGGGAGCGTATGAGGCTGTTGATCCATCTACAAAAGCTAAGGTAAGCGCTTCCTTGACCTTTCCTGTGGAGCTATTCATGTACAGCCCTCTCATGTTTCCTGTGCATGTTTTTTGCATTCATAATTAAAAAGACAAATAAAACAGATTAACAAAGAGCAGTGACACTGTTTATACAGAAGAGTTGGTAAACTCCTCAAGTGAAGGTGTGGTCTGGCCGTCATCAGAGTATCATCTTATTTTACTGTCTCACTATTCCCAGGTGTTGCGATGTGGGAAGTACAAAGATGTGACGGAATGTGGGGTAAGTACCACTCTGCTAACCCTCTCAAGAGATCCATACATTCCTCCATTCAGCTTCAGCTCTGCTAACAGTGATGCATGTTTATCTCCAGGTGGATTTTAACTCCAGAAACACTGTGACTGCAGAGAGGCAGACTTTATACTGTGTGCCAATCCCTGGAGAAAGTCACTGGGTGAAAGAGATATCCTTATCTTGTCTCGATTATGTGTGGAAATGCTCCTCAAACAGGATTTTGTCATGTGTTTTTTTCGCTGCACCCAACTTGTGTCGGATGTATTTGAACTGTGCGCCCTAGTTTTCCTTAATTCTGTCGCACAGCTATGCCGGCTCCAGCCAAGCAAGAGTGGTTCCTTCCACCTCGTATGCACCGACTAGACAGAAACGTAGCTACGAGGAAGACGACGATATGGACACACAACCGCAGAAGCAGAGGGAGCTGCATACCGGTATGAGCTGCTGTTTAAGGCAATATGGAGCAGAATGCAAAATGGAAGTTGTGTCCGTTTAGTGTTTTACTACTGTCAAGGTGTCTTAATAGACATTTAAGTCTTTAAATTAAATTAAATTCAGAAATAAAAATGGAGGTAGTGTTTTACTGCATTTTGATGAATAGTGACTTTACTTTTTTGTGCTCCATTATGTATACTCCTCTTTTTATCTACTGGTATAACACACTGGTGAATGAAACATTTTGTAGGAGTTGCCACTAGGCATTCTAGGAAATGTAGGAAACCGCTAATTGCAATAGGAGTTTCCTGGAACACCAGAGATGTAAATTGTTACTATACTATAACGTATTTATGTAAAAAATAAAAGTATAAAAATAAGATTTTCGCTCCACATCTCGCTGCAGGTCCTCAAACTCCGACAGGACATCACGGCAATGGTGACTGTAAGCGGCGGGAGACAGAAGCTCCTTCCAGCCATGCAGCATCTGCCTCCCATCTCGACCTCAACTTCCCCCTACCAGGAGAGAAAGGCCCCTCCTGCCTCCTCAAGGTGTGTTTTGTCTCCTACAGAGGGTTTTGGTCCCTTTTTTCTCTTACCAGCTCATTTTCATTGCCAGTTCAGCGACACATCTCTCGCCAAACATTTGCTCTAATAGATGATTTCAGAGACGATGCTACTGTCACCAGCAGGCTTTACAAGCAGAGAACAGAAACTAAAATGTGCCTTTTGTTGGCAGGTGTACGAGGACTGGGACGGCTTCAAACTGAACGACACAGTGGAGGTCTTCGGGATCCTCTCCGTCAGCCCTGCTCTCAGCGCCCTGGCAGACGAGAAGTAAGACACAGAGATTAGTTTGATTTTTCCTCCGGCGTTGATGGGCTTGTTGCTCATTCTTGGCGTGTACACACAGAGACTCCTCGTCCTCCTCCCTCCTGGACCCCACAGACAGCATGGAGACGGCAGAGGAGCAGAGGGTGCACAGCCCGCCAGCCTCGCTCGTTCCCCGCCTCCACATGCTCTACGCCAAGCGGCTGCCACACAACAACCCGCTGCTGCCCGCCGCCAGCTTGGAGGACAACAGTGCCTGTAAGGACAAATAGTAGACTTTTCTTTTTTTTAACCCTGTGTGTTCATGTTTGTATGACTGTAAATGCCAGTTATCATGAATATTTCATCCACATTTTTTGAATACAAGGCTATTGCACTACATCTGCACTGGTGTTACCATGATAAAACGCTCTGGGGGAAAATATTTGCCAAGCCTGCTGCAAATTACTGTATGGGGCACAACATTTTGCATCCCCACACATTTTACACTGATGTAAATGAGCCTAGCTGCATTTAATCTGATTTGCATAACACGCTCCTAATGAGTCCTGATGGTGGGTTGTTTTGACATGTGTTGCCCTGCACTTTTGCAAAAATGAGTATTCATCCCACAAGAGTAATACTGCATGAGTAAACATTGTTGAAATAGTCTGATGTCGTCAGCTCAGCAAACAGATCAATGTTTAATTGTGTCATCCAAAACGACGTGGGCGTTTTTTAGTAAAACATTAAAACACCTTTGACTACATTATTGCTGTAAACAGAAAACAGGATGTAACAGGCCTACATAATAAACATTATCAGTGGATTATCAGTGGTGCCTCTGCAAAACCTTGGTGCAGTCCTCTTGGAAACTTGGACAAACACTATTCGTCTTTTGAGCTCCTGAAAAGGGCAGCAGATCCTTAGAAAATATTCCCTACTCCCTAGTGCATTTTTCTTGAGTTTACACTATATTAATGTGTAATATGAGTTCAGCAGCACTGGTACTCAGTTATAATTCTATATATTGAGCTCTGTGCCATGTCATGCTGTATTACACACTGGGTAGATGTTACAAAATGCTATGACTATGATGATAATGCAGTTATTCGTCAGTTCTTTACAAGGAAGTTAAATCAAAAGACTTGTCGGCTAATCGACTAGTGTGTCAAGATAAAAATGTATCAATTGTTAACAAAATCAGTTAAAAATGTAATGATGCAAAACATTCTTAAATGAGAGAATTTTCCTCTCTCATCAATTAGTCTGATGCAACAAGGAATACAATACAATACTCAATACAATCCAACAGAACAGACAAAGAAAGCACTGGCGCGTTGGCCACCGTAGTACTCACTGCTAGATGCCGCCAGATCCTTCACACCAGACCTTTTTAGGGCACACATGCCTGTAGTAGCCATAGGGACGTTTAATAATTTTTTTTTATCTCTCCTCCTCAGTTTTATCTTCGACCCTGAGCGAGATGGCTGCTGTCAGGGCAGAGCTGCTGGCATACTTCACTCACATCCTTCTGGGAGACGCCCTGGCTGCTGAATACCTCATCCTGCATCTCATTTCTAACGTGTACGTTAAGTTTAATCTGTAATGTTAGAGCAGGGAGCCTTCCTGTCTTTTTTTTTTTTTTTTTAATTTTTTTGTCACAGGCTATTGTTTTATTTCACAATGTGGTTCATTTTCTCGTAGGTACACTAGACGGGATGTTCTCCCACTGGGCAAGTTCACCTTGAACCTGAGTGGCTGTCCTACTGTCGCCTCGTACACCGAACGCTTCTACCAGATCATCCAGCAGCTCGTGCCGTCTGTGAGTGAACCTCGTTACTTCCAGCCATTGCCAGTACTGCTAGGTTTATTTATCAATATACTTTAAATTGGCATGAAAAAAAAAAGACTGAAAATAAATTCCCTCTCCCCTGCAGTCGTACTATCTGGGCATGACCCTCCAGAATATGAACCAGATGCGGTTAGTGCCAAAAAAGGACTACGTGGCCAACCGGCTACTGAGTGGGGCCCTGCAGCTGGCCAGAAACACTTCCCTCTTCCTGGATGAGACCCAGCTGGAGCAGGGACAGCTGGATACAGCAGGTGAGGCCTCTAGAGACCACGAGGGGAGACGAGACTGAGAGGAGAAACGCTGAAGTTAATGCCCTACCTGCAGGCTGTAGACGCTGTCGGTATTGTTTGATTAAGCTAACTCTAAACAGGTTGGATCTTCTCTTCTTCTCGTTTGTTTTTGTTGTGTAGGTGTGCGTAACGTCACGGCCCTGGGGAACTTGATCTCGTGGCAGAAGGTTGATTATGACTTTAACTACCACCAGATGGAATTCCCCTGCAATATTAACGTGCTCGTCGCGTCAGAGGGCCGCTCGCTGCTGCCGGTGAGGACAAAGAGGAATGAGGCGTGCAACTGTAGGACATAAACTCAACCCCTACCCACCGCTGATTCCCCCATCACCCCCAACCCACCCTCCCCACCATCACCAGGGAGGGCTTAGGTTTCTTTCAGCCTCTCGTGAGACGTGCAGCATCTGACGCTGGAGGTTGTTTCCAGCCGGCGTCACGCTGTCAGCTCAGCTACCATTGGTTGGCTGCGGCAACCCCTCCAGCCAGCAGGCTTTAGCTCGGGTCTCAGTTTGTTGCGAACAGCCCGAGGAATGTGCCGTGTGCTATTCCTGTGCGTTTGCCTAATGGGTTGTCATGGTGGCAGCTGTGTGCCACAGGAACAATCCTGGGAGAGGCGTCAGGCTCGGCCATCTATTAGACCCGAAGTGAAGGGCAGCGCGCTGTAAACAACTCCCAGGGTTGATTCCAAGTCAGAAGTGCATGGCTGTGTTTACTTTGAATAGCTAACGGCTGATGATCAGCTTGACTTTCCAGCTGCTCAAGTGCTTCACAGTCAGCTCGCCAAAGGCTTTGCTCCTGTCTGGCGTGCCTTGAAGTTTTGAGAACCTGCCAAACTAGGCGTGCACACAGCAGGCAGAGCCTACTTTTGCATAGCAACACCTTTTTGAAAATAAAAAAAGCAAAGATGCATTTATCTTTTCTCTGTTCTTCCCTGGCACAGTGTCAATATTTCTTTTTCCCTTACTCCACAGTCAGACTGCCAGATACACCTACAGTCTCCGATCGCCCCACCACAAATGGAGGCGTATGTCGGCAGCATCCAAATGCATCCGCAGGCTTCACAGCTGAACAAGTTCAGAATGTACCTGAGCGTGGCTCGGCTGCTGGACTACAGTATCTCTGATGAAGTGACAAAGGTGAGACATGCCGTCATCTTCAACCTGAGATGAGTTTCACACAAGTTAGTGACATGAACCCCGGGGGGAAAAAAACGTTTTTAACAAAATTAAATCGGTGTAACTTGGAACTAGTTTTTTGCAGCTCATTTGTTCCTTTATGTACCTACCAGGTGTGTGTCTGTGTGTCTGTTTATAATGAGCAGTCTGTTATCATCTGTGTGCATTAGAGTGTCCTTTAAAAGCTTGTTTCTGGTGTCCTCAGTCAGTTGAGGACGACTTTGTGGATATGAGGAAGGACGACCCCCAGAGCATCTCTGCTGAGGACCTCCACAGGATGCTCGTTGTGGCGAGGTGGGCTGTGATTAAGTTTATATAAGCCACTTTACTTGGCCTTTCTTCCCTTGTTTTTATCTAGTGAGAATAATAACAACAGCAGCCTGTAAAGCCTCTTTCAAAAGTGTGAAAGTAACAACAAGCCATTATGACCAACAGTGGAAATGCCAGATATGACATAAGCAGGCACAATCACTTCATGGGTCAACGCAACCAAAATAAAATAATTGTTTAACACTTTGACTGTCCGAAGGAGTGCCTTGGTTAGTTAACTGAAATGTTATCTCAGTATTTGGATGATTCATTTGCGCGTTTGACGGTGACTCTGTCCTCAGATTGCTGTCTCTGAGCCTGGGACAGACCTCTCTGTCCAGAGACTGCTGGCTAAGAGCCAAACACATCGAGATGCTGCGGAGGAGCCGGATGGAGCAGCACAAGTGCGTCAACGGCAACGAGCCGTGATCAAACGGAGAGCAAACAAGACGGCTTTTGTTTTTCTTTTTGATACCTAAAAAAATAAGTTTGTAATAAAGATGTTTTTTCATGTGTCATATAGTTCACGTTGTGTTCAACTTCTTTACAGAACTGAGTCGCAGACAAGATTTGAATATATTTTCACATACTGGGGCGTAGTTTTTACTCTCATTTAGCCTCAATGTCTCAGCCTGCTGTGAGGTCCATGTCAGCGGTTATGACAGAGTCTTGTTGCTCTTTTCACATATAGCTTGTTGCTTAAAAGAGCAAACTGTCTGATATGCTGGCATGGAGATTTCCTTTTAATTGATTTGACAATAAACCTCATGCAAAAAAATGTACACCCATATTTTTTTTTTCTTCCACTGAGTATCTTCTGAGACAAAGTGTACAGTGCACCTCATCTAGTAAAAACACACCAAAGAGGTTAAGAATAAATAGGATACTTTAATATACAATACAATCTCAGTACACCGTGGAAAACAATGACAACAGTCAGTTGGTAAAGAGGAAAGATGACCACAAACATTCAAACGTAATGGTGCTGATGGTAGAAAAATGTGCTTAAACAGTGCAAATCAAATGCTTCAAGACCTCGAGTCACATGATAGTTTGTCATGGTCTGGGGTCCTAAAGGGACGGGAGGACAACCACAGACAAAAAGAAAGAGGTGGTTGCAAAAGCACTTGGTGTAAAAACAAAAAGGAAACGGAGGAAAATCTCACCCAGCAAATAGGACTAAATATAACTATGCCAGCTTTTGCATATAAAAACCAGACACCAACACTCTAGCATGGTGGTCTATATCGGGAATGTTGAGGATTACCGTTCCTTTCAGCAAGTTTGGGACATAATACGTCCTCGCTCTGCTTGAGAACTGCTCCAGTGTTTGCAATCCTGCAGGAAGTTTAAAAAAAAACAAAAAAACTTTTAACCTCAGCATTAAAACTTTGCATTACAGCTATTACCTTAAAGCTTTGGCAGCACCACACACTATCAGCAGGTTCAATAACTATATGATGTAGCACCCACAAAGCAGCCAATGCTACACTTAACTCACTCACACAATTATAGCCAGATAAAATACACAAGTATCCCACTTCTTATTTGCTGGGGAGCAAGTTCAATGCAGAAAACAGGCAAATATAACGCAACAAAAATACGAAATGTGTAACCATTTATCTTGGGATATTTCAGTTCAAAGCAAACCAGATAATTATTATTTACCATAAATAGACAGATATACAAAGCAGTGTTTTGAGATGACCTCAGTTCATTATACTTTCTTCTGGATGACTATAACAAGGTCATGTTGGACATTTTCACTGAATGACAACTGGTATGTGTAACGGGTGACTAACGAGACAAAACATCACTTCTTGAGGTAAACGGAAAAACGTTTTGAATATAACTATGTATACGGCTTCATAGCACATAAATATAAGTAGCGCTCTGAGCCGGGCACTCCTAAATACCAGCAGCAGGGTTGCTCTAATTCACACTTACTGTACAGAACATACACACACCCAACACACTGTTTACATCTCCAAAACCTGCTAATTTCCATGGAGAATGTATGTGCCAGTGGATGAAATATCCCAAGATAAAGCCTGATGACATACAGTAACCCTGAACATGATCTTTTATACAGTACACCATATGTAACATGTAAATGATGGACTTAAAAAGGTAGATTTAGCCATAAATACCTGATATACATAATCCCACTTCCATTCCCTGTTAAGGCAAATATGCTTTCAGTTTGGGGAGTGCATAAAGCATCAGTGTTTTTCTAATAATTGGATAGGTGCAATTGCATATATACCTACTATATGCTACTTTCCTGTCTTTGTCAAACATGCAATGACCATGAACAACGCTGGCTGAAGACTTGGTTCAAACTAACCCTCATAGTTAATTAGCACAACCATTAGTAGAATAGTTATTTCATTGCATCCATCTATCAACAACAACTCAAACCAGTAGTTTTCTGGTTATTCGTGATTAGCCATGACAGTACTGGGCGTTCTTTTCAAAATATAATGCTCATACCTCTCTAAAACATTTTAAGATGCCACCCTACCATCATTACAAAAAGCTTAAGGGAAGGCTCTACTCAGGGAACAGATAAATGTACGATACTCACTGTACATATCAACAACCAGGATACTCTTACTAAGGTCTTGTGTTGTCATTATTTCTATAAACGGCATACTTTCTAAGTTACACTGGACAACATTGATATCACATAGGATAACTACTCGCAGTATGTCGCCTGGCTAGTTTCTGACAGCTATACAAAGGATAATAGTTAACACAGAATTGTCCTTTGGGAATCACAAAAGATATTTGGTCAGATTCTACAACAACTGTTACAAATCGAGGGCTATAACGCGGCCTTTATCACAAACGCCAAGAAGTGACCTGCACCAACAGGATGACGTACAGTACATTATAAAGTCAGATTGGTCTTTCAACCTACAGCTAATGTTTACCTGTCTTGTCAAAACTTAGTTACCGTTAACCTCTAATGCAAGCACTGCGGGTATAATAACTTTTCAGGCTAAGGATAGTGACATGTTTACATGCACAAAATACAAGTACATGAGTTTAAAACATCTAAAAAAAACTAAATTTGTTTTTTGTCTTTTAAGGTAATCTTAATGAAAATATCCTTAAATTTGATAAGAAATCGGAACTTATAGAAGAATTTCCTTCAACAGTAGCAATAATTCTGGAGTGATTTAGGATTTGGATTTACATAAACCTATTTCAATCAAATATTCTACTGTCTAAAATTGGACTTGGGAATTCTAACAATTGCTTTTAACACCTGACGTGTGAGTTTGAATGGCAAAAAGGATAATGCTAAACGCCACTTAGTTCAAAGAGCTGGACAAGACAAATCAGTGCTCTCTTAAGAGTGAGGGGCTCCATATTTATGTGCACATAAACATGGTCACTGTCGTGTTGGGCTTAATTATATATTTCTAAGATCTGTACAAGAGTCGTCATTAACATGGGCAAGTTTAACTAAAGGGCAAACTTTAAGAGCACATTTCTTGGCTGAGTAGTGATGCTATGTGCAAGCTTTTGCTACTGCTACCATAGAGGAGGTTTCTACACTGCGTATTCCTACAAAGTCCTGCTACAAGGAAAGCACTAGATCTGAATGATCCTGGTCTGGCACTGTGTAAACATTGCCTTTAGCTCGTTCTCTTGGGCTTCGTTGACAGCATCCGGCTCGGGGCTCTTCTGTACCTTAGCCACAGCGAAATTGATGCCTTGGGTGAGTCCCGCCTGGGTGAGGCTGGCCACCTGGACCATGGAGCTCTTGATCTTGGCAAAGGGGGACACCACTCGGCTGCCGTTGCTGTCGGCAGGTGAAGGGCCGAGGCTGCCCTCCATCTGTGAACAGAGACTCCTCTGAGAGCCTCCTGAGGCTGCAGAGCTGGGCTTCTGGACGGAGAGGAGGTTGGAACCGGAGGTGGTGGAGTCGACGTCTAGCTGGGACGGCCTGGGGAGCTGGGGCTCCTCCGGTTCATGCTGCAGCTGGGAGTGTGGCTGCTTGTCTGAGTCTGCTAGGGTCTTATTCTGCACAGGCAACCCAGGGTGGAGTGGGGCGGCAGCAGCTGGCGGATTCTCCCCAAACACCTCAACAGGTTTGGTCTGTGCATCCTGGACAAACTGGTGGCAGTAGGCATCAATGGGAGTACCAAAGTCAATCAGAATGGCTTCTTCAGCCACCGAGGCGGACCCTGGAGACTTTTCATCACTGACTTGAGAGACGCTCTCCTGCTTTCCGTCACAGCCAGTGACTCTGATGACGGAGGGGATATTCAGCTCCACGCTGCCAATAGAGTGGGAGCGACTGCCCAGTCGTGGGTTTGTTGCTACAATGCCGCAGCTGGGCAGCACATAGTCCACGTTTTCTAAAGAACCAGAACACGGGTGCTCTGGGTCAGAATTATAAGAATCAGAGTCATCTGAGATTTCAGAGTGCCCGTCACCGATATCTTTTAGGGCTCCTGTGCCAGGGTTGTTATCTGATGTCTCCAAGCTACTATCAGACTTCCACAGGTTGACATGCATAGTTGGCTTTAGGAAATTGACTTTCACATCAGGCTTAGAGAAGTTGCCCAGCCTCCCGAGGGGCTTGAAGGGGCCAATGTTTACATTTGTCTTGGTCTGTTTCACTTTCTGATTGAGAGAGGAGAACTTGTTGAGGAGGAAACTTTTGCCCTGAGCGAGACCAGAGCTCCCCTGGACCTGGTCAGCAGGTTTGTTCTGGATGCCCATTATATCCTCATGAGGTTTACTCTGCCGCCTGTGACACAAACAACATTAAGTACCCGAACCACAGCTCCTGGCACTGGTCAAAAAGTTACAATTGTGCCAAGATGGCTGCAAGTGTTTATCTTCATTCATCTATACATTTGAAACAGAGACTAATTATCTTAATAATGACAGATTAGTACTCACCTATCCAGCCTCTTTTCAACCACAAGCAGGTCCAGTCCTGTGGCCTGTTTAGTTATGCGAAGCATCTCAGCTATGCATTGTAATGTGTCTGAAATGTGTAACCATATAAGTCTCAACCAGGGAATGCAGTTCATGTTCTAAAATGTTTCCTTATATGCCGTTTAAAGAATGACTTCCTACCTTTTCCATCATCCTCAGGATTTCGTGTTGCTGCTCTCAGCGTGTGAAAGTATCCACTCGTCTCTTCACTCCTGTAATGCAAACGCATACAGCAGAACTTCGGCTTCCCAAACAGAGTAGGCTCTGGACCTGCAAAAGGAAACGCAACTTCCATATTTAGTGATGTGCTTTCCCTGCATGAATCATAAACGGCCGGAGATATTGCTAAAGGTTACGGAGAAGCTGTTAAGCACACTTTTAGGAAGTGTTGGGTGACTCAGTGAGTGTAAAAGAACCCTCACTTCTCCTTTGAGTCGAACATCTTACCAATTTCGATCTTTTCCAAACCCTCTAAATTGAGTCGCTGGTATTGGTTGACTTTATCTGCTTCTTCATCGTAGCTACAAGAAAATAAATGCAAATATAAGTCAAACTATAACAACAATTTCTAAAAGAACAGAAAGAAAGTCAGACTTACTAAGCAATGTAATAGGCTTTGTCAGACAGAAGCAGCAGCACATCCACATCTTTGTTGGTGGCATCAACGATGCTGGTGGGAAATGAGAAAACAGTGTCATGGAAAGAGCACTTCAGAAACTACGGAAGACAAAGCATAAATAGTGCAGAAGACATGTCAGGTAGCCACTAACCTCATGTCACAATTGATGAGAGCCCAACCTCCATGAAACTTCTCATCATCAAGCAGCAAAAGCTGCATGTAGGTCTGCAGCAGGAGGCTGACCTGCTCCTGCGCTCCCCTCTGGCTCTCCTTCTCTTTCTCTTCATGCTCCTTCTCCTTACTGAAGATGGAGTACAGGTCCTCCGTCACTGGCAGGCCCATCATCAGGTCTGCAGGGAGAGGCAGAGGATTCAGAGGAGTAAATCAAAAAGGTACAAATACATATACACAGCTACAGAAATGTGTCTGTTTGTCCGTACCAATGACAGCTTGTCTGTAAGCATCCCTGAAGCGGTTCAGATAGTAGCGGTTGGCTGAGTTCACACCATCCTTCATCACACCAGCCAGTTTCCGCTCCCCTGTCCTGGTGAAATCTCCCTAAAACCGATCAAACAGTGTCTGTTAAATATATCATTTGACTGTTTTGACCCCCGGGGATTTAAGTCCATTTCAATGTCCACACAAGGCTCAGTTCCTATTTGTCATTCTGATGCGTTTAATCTACTGAAATAGTTTATCATCTGTTGATTTATGAGTTAAACTGTTAGAGAAAGCTTATGCCTCAATAGATTAGACTATCCACTTAACAACTGACTGTGTCAAAAGAAGATGACGTACTTGTTTAAGAAACACTGATTTAGATGTGAATGTGTGTGCAAAGGAAATGGTGTTACCTTGAGCGCTGCTGTGCCTGCGTACTGCCTGCTGATGGTGTCTCCATTGTTGGCCCACATGATCTGATAAATCTTGTAGCATTTCGGAGGCAGAGGCTGTTCTGGAGGCATCACACCCAGTTTCTTCAGCTGCAGGAAGACAAAGAGACATTTTTGTCCATTGGGATGCTGTTTAAACTGTGAGTACATATGATGATGATGAGGCCTCTCTTTCGGTTTACTCTGCATCAGTGGGAAATTGTGCAATACAATATGATGAGCAAATATATGCAGATGTCAGTAATCTGTTGTTCAAACACTAAGTAAACTTCCTACAAACTAACAGTGACAAGGAATTATGTAGCCCAGTGAATCTGTTGGCCCTTTAGTGAAGCACTTTGTAATCCCAGTTTTAGAAAACAGTCATTTAAAATATGTCAAGGATGATGTTGATTATTCTATATTATTAATACAGGCATTATTTATATTAACAACTACTTTTAAAAAAAAAACATAGTAACAGCTGACATTTCTTTGCCTTAGTCCAGACAGGGAACAGATCTCACCTGTTGTTCCATCACCGCCCGAGCAACAGCAGCCTGGACCACGTTGGTCCTGTCAAGACAGTCCATACAGTTGACTCTAAAGATTCCCTCCTGCTGGCAGATGACTCCGGCCTGATCCACCCTGACAGAGGAAGAGAAATAGATAACAGGATGCATTTATAGCATTACATTCTTTAACCCAATAAGAAACTGGATTTCTAACATGAACTATAGCCTGGTGGTTTATTGTTGTTTTCTTACAAAACAAATCATATTTGATGAAGATAAGCAAGAGACCATGTTATCAGCATTTCTCTGTAATTCACAACATACTGACATAACACTTACCAGGCCCACTTCATGTCAGTGATGATATCAGAGATCGCATCGGTCAGAACTTGCACATTTTCAAACTTCATACCTCGGCTGCGAAACAGGATATAAGAATCATAAAAGAGAAGTAAATGCAACGTGGTATATATTAGGACGACTACATTAATAACCAAGTTACACAGCTGAGAAAAGTGTTTCTCTTACCAGTGCTCATGAAAGTCAAATGAAACATATGTGAGGTTTGGGTTGTTGTAAAGCAGGACTTGCTTCAGATATGCGTCGCCAATTATCTTCTCCCGTCCAGTTTGATCCACCAAGTTAATGATGACCTGAAGTAGACAATAAAAAGGGCTGTCATTTAGCCTTGTGTATAAAATGTCCCCCTTTAAGCCTTTCCTTTAGAACACACTCAGATGCTAAATGTTACAGGAAGTTTTAGCTAGCTCATTGTGGTTATCAATTCTAGTCAGGCTGCTCTGACATGAAGCACATGGTAGTTTATTAGTACACGATTTGCATCCACAGGTGACAGAATAACCACATTTGCGATTCATAAATACTCAAAACATTACTCAAACAAGACTGATGAATAGTCAATAACTATGCTAAGCAGACACCCAAGCATAAACTCCTGCATAGCAAACCCACCTGCGTCTTGTAGAGTTTAAGCTGTTCTTCAAAGTGAGCAGAAAAGTAAGACATGGTCTCCTTCTCTCCTGAAACAGACACATATGCATTTAAAATGATTTCCATAGAATTGAACCTGGCTGAAGACACCAGGAGATCTAGTTTATAAATAATTATAACTCGGAGACAGATGTGCTTTTTCCTTAAGAAACTTTTATAATTCACCTAAAGCAAATTCCCGGTATCCATATCTATAATTCCTCCACATCCCAGTCAAAAAAATATTTTACAGACAAGTGGAGCAAGGACCAATGACTGACAAGATAATTATATTTGGTTGATTTATACGACACAGACAGATGTGTAACCCAAAGAGAACAATGGTACTGAATGAAATATTTTTTATTTTTTTAAAGGTACAACTGTAAACCAAAAAAAAAATTGGAAGTGCAATTTACTCAAACAAAGCCTCTTAGAGGCCCTCTCAATTGGACTGTATGCAAGATCTTGTATTTCTGCTGACCTTTCTCTAAGCGTGGCCGGGGATTGTAGCGGTACCCTGCTTGGCTCCAGAAGACCGGCACGGAGCCACGAGTCTGCACAAAGGACAGAGTGTGGCTGTGCACGTGGATCAACTGCTCGGTCTCCACATAGTTAGCCACACGGCCATCGGTATCCACTCCTCTGCGTTTGTACCGCATCCCTTTAGGCAAGGAGAATGCATCATCTCTATTCAGATTATTTATATCACAGATCACGCTTCAATGGAAAGGAATAAAAACGAAATTATTTGCAGAGTTAACCAAAGTCTTTTGTGAAATAAACCCTATGATGTGGGAACAATCAGTACTAATTACACAACATAACCTACATTTTTGGCTCAATCAGAGCTCTGGCATGACCTTCCTGTGGGCCAAGCTGACAGCAACCGTAGCTTTACCTGCGCGGTGGCGGCTCCGTCTGGAGATAAGGGCCACAGTAAAGCGGGGATGGATGTCATCAACACAGGTGACCTCCAGTGGTGGGGTCTCAGGGCTGCTCCTGTCCTCATCGGATGTCTCGTTGTAGTTCACCACCAGTTCCTCCACCTGCACGAAGCCCTGGATGATTGGTATCACCCAGAAGTCCACCTCTGGCACCTGGAACATTCATTAAGTTAAAAATAACATCAGGACAAGAAGATTAGAATTTGGTTTGTCAGGTTAACGAGGGTGCACTTTGCATCCGCTAACTATCTCAAAGTAGATAATTTTGTAGAGCTCAGAGCAGTTAGCCGTTATACTCACTGAGTATTTTCATACTCTTCTGATAAAGCTCTAGTTATTATCCACACATACAACTGCCAGGCTTACACAGCAGGGCCAGCTGAGAGAAACAAACCATAACGGTGCCACTCTATATGGAAGAATTTTTTACCTGAAGGTCAATGATGTCTTGGATCATATGTTTGTTCCAGAAGAAACGGTCATCCACCTTTAACAAAGAATAACAATAACTGTAATTTCAGATGAAAGGGTTTTTGATTTACCCTGCAAATATGTAAAACAAATAAGTCAACGATCAAAGAGTTGTGAGATGTTTTACTCTCCACACCTGTTTCCATAGGGGTAAGCTGGACTTATCAGAGTCTCCCTGACGCTGCACAGTGTTCGTCAGGTCATAGGTCATGCTGTAGTAGAAGGAATCTGAGTCCATGAATATCTTGTACAGCTCATCCAGCAGCCGCCTCTCCAGACGTTCCTTCTCTTTATTTTCCTTGACCTGGAAGGCAGGGGAATACTGGATTGGGCATGTGGGTAGAAAAGAGCGATAAATTGAAAAAGCAAAGAAAGTAAAATCCTATGAGAACTTCAAAGCCCTTAAAAGCGCAAAAGAAAAGAAAAGTAGGTATGCAGTCCTGAGGATGACAGATTACATTTTAATAAAGTTACAAGAAAAAAATACCTTTTTCTTGATGGGCACAGCCACATTAGATTTGATCTGGCTGAAGGTTTTCATCAAGAACTTTGACTCATCGGGAGACTGGGTCAGTTTCTCTGATTTGTCGATGCCAAAGTGATGCTTCTTGCAAAGCTGAAAAAGAGGATCCTTTTTCAAATATATGCAGTTACATACACATGGTAGTGATATTTAAAAAAGTTAAAGAAACGTTCAATTTGCTGAGGACCTTCTAGCTGAATTTGAAAATTTGAATTTTCTCAAAACAACATATAAACAAAATGTGTAATCCTTCCCACTACAAACAGCCAAAACACAAAAAAATATATATATATTACTCTATATAGTCCTAATTTTCCTAACCTAAGGCTGTAAAAAAAATCTAACAGTTACATTGATCTAGGCTAAAGGATTTCTAGGCACGACAGGGGTGAAATTATCATTAAGTGGAATGACAATGTACAACAGGATGGGGGCTAAAAGCCTAACCAGGGACGATCATCCTCCTCCGTATTTACTCACTTGTAAATATTCTGTCTCATCATCCATGACGCTCCCCTGAAACACTGAAATCTTAGTAATATTCAACTGCCTTTCCGATCTGTTACAGTGAATTTTTTATATAATTTTCACTCTAAATGTGTGAATGAATATATATATATATATATATTTTTTTTAATAAAGTTAAAAAAATCTACATCTACTACTCATTTGGCATCACTGTCAGCCCATCAGAGATGAATCATACGGTGATGCTCACAGGGTATTCTTGGATACATTTAAATGTAATAATTAAATACAATTTAGTATTCTCACAAGCGCCGTTATAATGATTGTCAGGGGGTAGAATGCATGATTAAAACACAAGTACATGAACACCGCTCCTCATGTCTCATTACAGCGTTAGTGTACACACACCTCCAGTTCAAGCTCCGTAGGCTCTTCGTCAGACAGAGGAATGACAGCTATCTTGGTGATCTTGTAGACTTTGTGGCCGCCTGGTAAATTGCCCACCAGTGCTTTCTGGCGGATTAATACGAGGCCCAGAGGAAGGTCTGCCAAGAGGAGAAAGAAGAAGGGGGAGTTGCATCATGGGTGCAGAATTTTTCACATTCTGAGAGGTGTGAAGAAAGCAGCTGCACACCAGCCATTAACTGTGGACAGTTTTAATAAGGTAACACATGACATCTGGTAACAAAATATCCAAATCCTGTTAATATATGTGAATTCAAAGAACAATATAATTGTTCATGTGTTTTCTTGTGAAAGGTACAATGTTTTATCTCAGCACCAACAAAGTCAGATTTATCATCCATGCAATCACCACCATCAGCTCACTCGTCTTCATAACGACACAAATTCAAAAGCGCTTTAACACATTTTTTCACACCTTTCTTTGCGAGTAAGAAACATACCATGCACTGGATGATTTAGTTACTCAAGCATCCACTGCACACAGACTGGAAATACTGGTAAGAATGTGTGTTTTCTTTGCAAAAGCAATTCACAGCTAATAAGATAAGATAAGATAAGATAAGATAAGATAAGATAAGATAATCCTTTATTAGTCCCGCAGCGGGGAAATTTACAGGATTACAGCAGCATAGAGGATAGTGCAAACAAGAGACATAGTAAAAAAACAAGATCAAAAATAAGTATTATAAATAAGCAAATGAGCAATAAAAAAAACCCAGTAAAAAACAGTAAAGAATCCACAGTAACTGAAATATTATATATACAGACAGAAACTATTATAACTATTGTATTGCACAGTGTATTAGTATTGCGGAGGTTTCTAGTGTCATGTGATCTAATGGGAAAATGTTCAAAGGTTAATCATTCTCTACTTACCCGTGTGAAGCTGTATCTTTCCAATGATACCTTCTACCAGACCCAAACATACTGGATTCCAAGCCAACAGCAGGTCTGTTGCTGAAACAGAAATATGAAGATGAAACATCAGAAAAGTGTCTCACCAAGACATGCTTTAGACCAGATAAACAGCCAGAGTCAAAAATGACATATGTAGGCACATGCCATGTAGGATACTTTGAGCATGTGCACCTTTTCTGTCAGAAACAGCTAAATATTCACACTAAGTATGAGTAAACCAAACAGAAAGAACCTAAAACAGTCGTGGTTGGGTGATTTCCTGTTACCGCTAAAAGTTGTTTTTAAATACCCAGTAGAAACCTCTTAACCTCAGAAACTTTGTCTGCAAACATTTTCAAACAGCAGGCCAAGTTTGAAGTCAGTTATGGCAATGCACAAACTCAGTGACTAAAATAAAAAAAACTGGAATGCATAGCATTGGTGACAGATTAAACATCATAGTGGAGCAAATTGGAAAAGTGTGAGGGGTGTGGCTAAGATTAGAGAACATCAACTGAACGCAGCCTCAGACAATGGCTTTTCCTGTTCTACCAGCCAGAACATTTCGTGTACATGGGAACAGGCTATGAGGGCACACAGGAAAAGTCTCCAAGAAAAAGAAATACAAAAATTAAAAAAAAAAGAATACCACATCTTCACTCAGAATGTGTATTATCATGGAACTAATTCACTGTTTGCCTGATAGTGGAGTGGAAACCCAGTGAGGAGTGGAAATCCTTTTTCCAATTAAATAATGAAACAGTGGTGCAACTAAAAACCTGTTCAGGATGGCTGCACAGACATACAACTTCAACTGACACAGCAGATAACAGGCACTGCCTTCTGGTGACTCGAATGAAACTTCTCTTTCACTTCAGCTGGGAACATGTCATTCCCACAGCCCACTGTATTTAATTCAATACAAAAACAAAAATGCATGACCAATTCTTTGTCACAGTTGTGAGCCACAGCAGCAGTTCTGCAATGTGACTAAGGTGTAAGGCAAGAAGCTGCTTTACACACTCCAGTAACAGTAGCATGCCTGTACCTGTATTGATTGTGCTGTGTAATACGTCAGAATAGTGTCATGGATTTCTACTAATTCACCATGTTGGAATGGTCCATATGTGAAACTGTCATAACTCTAGCATTTCATATTAAAGATCAGAGAGAGAAAAGTGTTATTTTCACCTCTTTACAATCCTGAGCTGTGTATATTTGGATCAAAGAAGAAGAGAAAGAGAAATCCACCCTTCAGTTTGTAACATAAGAAGCAAAGCCAGAAGTTTGGAGTCTGTTTGGGGTGTTGGCACTCGTCGGAATGAAAGCTAAGACGATGATTTCAAGAATCAAATGGACAATGAATCAATGTCCCATCTTCACACTCAGCTCGTTTAGTTTGAGCTAGATATCGTGGAGAGGATGCCTTATTTCAGAGATTAACGAGGGACAATTACGACCTGGAGATTAGAGCAGACTGCTGAGGTGTGTTATAACGTCATGGTGCCAAAGAGAGAGTAGTGTTTGTCAAGTCCAGACAGGCCATGAAGCACACAATGTATCTCACTATAAAGGGTAAAGCAGTCCCGGCTGTACGTACCCGGTCTGACGGCTACGGTCCCGTCTTTTCGGCTGCACCACAGAGCCCGGTCCCCGCTCTGGAGGATGTAGTCGTCTTTGGCTTGGAACAGCTCCATGTTGTCCTCTAGGTGACTCAAACCCCGGCCAGGTACGGCTGTCTGTCGGCGGCCACGTCCTGGAGGAGCACTGTAGCTAGCCCCGGTTAGCTGGTGAGCTACGGTAGCTAGCTGCCTGCAGAGCTAGCAGCAGCAGCTGGATGCGTGTCGGGTTTGTTTATTCCGTCTCTACGCATACTGCTCATGAAATGCTCGTTTCCACTGGAGAAGTCACGCAGTCATGCTGGACAGAGACCAGGCAGACACGCATCAAGGAGCGAGGTGTTCAAGACGGAACCGACGGCTTCCTGCTCTAAACAATAACACGTGACCTGTTCCGTCACAAGTTCTGTTCATAAAACATCATCATGGAGTCAATACATGATTATAGTAATCAGTAATGATGTGGTTGATTCAGTAAATTAACTAATTACAGCACCAGAAAGGTTTGGACACACCTTCTCATTCAATGGTTTTTCTTTATTTTTTTCTACATTGTAGATTAATATTGAAGACATCCAAATTTATGGAATTATGTGGTAAACAAACAAATGCTCAACAAACCAGAATATGTTTTATATTTTAGATTCTTCAAAGTAGTTGAATGAATGAATTTTCAAAAGTTTGGACACATCTACTAGAACTCATATTTCTTTAAGAAGAAAAAAAATATATATTCCAAGTTTTTCTTCTTAAAGAAATATGAGTTCTTTAAGAATCCATTTCCAAGGAATTTTTCTTCTTAAAGAAATATGAGTTCTAGTAGATAAAAAAAGAAAAACACAGAAAAAGCATTATTTTTAACTTTAAAGAGCACCTGAAACGATACCATTAAAATAATTAAAAAAAAAATAATTTAAAAAAACAATATATACAGTACCAGTCAAAAGTTTGGACACACCTTCTCATTCAATGGTTTTTCTTTATTTTTTTCTACATTGTAGATTAATATTGAAGACATCCAAACTTATGGAATTATGTGGTAAACAAACAAATGCTCAACAAACCAGAATATGTTTTATATTTTAGATTCTTCAAAGTAGTTGAATGAGAAGGTGTGTCCAAACTTTTGACTGGTACTGTATATATTTTTTTTCTTCTTAAAGAAATATGAGTTCTAGTAGATAAAAAAAGAAAAACACAGAAAAAGCATTATTTTTAACTTTAAAGAGCACCTGAAACGATACCATTAAAATAATAAAAAAAAAACAATATATACAGTACCAGTCAAAAGTTTGGACACACCTTCTCATTCAATGGTTTTTCTTTATTTTTTTACATTGTAGATTAATATTGAAGACATCCAAACTATGAAGGAACACATATGGAATTATGTGGTAAACAAACAAATGCTCAACAAACCAGAATATGTTTTATATTTTAGATTCTTCAAAGTAGTTGAATGAGAAGGTGTGTCCAAACTTTTGACTGGTACTGTATATATTTTTTTTCTTCTTAAAGAAATATGAGTTCTAGTAGATAAAAAAAGAAAAACACAGAAAAAGCATTATTTTTAACTTTAAAGAGCACCTGAAACGATACCATTAAAATAATTAAAAAAAACAATATATACAGTACCAGTCAAAAGTTTGGACACACCTTCTCATTCAATGGTTTTTCTTTATTTTTTTTTTTTCTACATTGTAGATTAATATTGAAGACATCCAAACTATGAAGGAACACATGTGGAATTATGTGGTAAACAAACAAATGCTCAACAAACCAGAATATGTTTTATATTTTAGATTCTTCAAAGTAGTTGAATGAGAAGGTGTGTCCAAACTTTTGACTGGTGCTGTATATGTCGAGCACACTATATGCTGTTTACTAGACTCCCCATTCTGATGAAAGTAAAAACTAGAAAGTGTGGCTTTATTTTATTGGCTTTTACCACCCAGTATATGGTCTTCATTAAATAATGTGAAAATTATATGTCAGAGAAAGCTAAACATCCCAGTTACATCACAACTTGTTTAGTGACAGTGAGGCTAATGCCAGTTGAATCTCGGGAAATTAGGGAATTGTATGTAAAACAATCATCAATCAAAAGTAATTAAGTCCCTATTCTAAAGTTACAGTTTGGGGTTATTTGTAAATAAAAGGAGCAAAACACACCACTCTAAGTGTCCTCATCCACCTAGGAATAAGGGGCCAATTATTTTACAGTTATGACTCAGTGGGCCTCTGAAGGAAAAGGCTTGGAGCAGCTGACATCAGACATAGCTGTTAAACTGACCAAAGAAAACTTTTGAGTGGAAAACTAAACCTGGTTTAAGTGACTTACTTTACGTAAACTAAGACTTAAGTTCAGCTGAGTACTGTCGGGGACACATCTTCATATCCTCAAGTCAATTCTCAGACTGACCTGGTCTGTGGGAACACAATTATAAGTCAAAATCCATGTCAAATACATTTTATTTTCAAACCAATGTGACTTGCTTTAAACAATGCTTTAGTCTGCTACTCATAAACAGTGATTAACACTACACCACAATCCATAATTTGTAAAGGTGTGTTAGGCAGTGACCATACCTCACAAATGGCTTATGATCGTATCATAGTGACAAATTAATACGCAAACAACTAGTGTAATCTTAAAAATAATTTCAAACCGTTTGAAATGACAGATAGAAGTTTTCTTGCACTGCATCTCTTTAAGAATTGGGCAACTTCTCACATTTGGCATTTTTTTTGTTAGTGTTATACAGATTGTGGCTGTGGTAGTTATACATTCTGACAACCTTAAACTGTGATTCATCATTAGCACCAAGTGCTGATTGTCTGACATCTCAAGTAAGATCAACATCTCACCTCCATTTGTCATTACACATTCATAAATGTACCAAAATACTATATGATATAAATACTGATATAGTGTTTGAAATAACAAGTAAACCAATGCACATACAAACACTCAAACACATCAATCAAAACTTGTGTAACTTATATAATTCAAATGAAGTGCTGCTGATGTTTCAGCATAATACATTTCAATGATGGCAAAGTGCAAAGACAGCAAAATCAGTAATGCACCAAAAAGCAGCAGCTAACAAACATATTCACTGTGTTCTGTGACAAAGCAGCTCCAACATGGCCATGTGGCTATAAAGGGGGAAATGCTTTTCTGTTGACTGAGTTTTGCAGTGATTTCTGCTTTAAAGCCCCTACTTTTGCGCTTGTGCACTGACTGATTTGCTGACTGGATTAAGGAAAGCTCCGTACAATATTTGATCAAGACGAAAGGCAAACACACATAGCATTTCTTAAGAAAATACCCCCGCTTTTCTTCCCATTTATTTAATAAAGGCCTCTTATTGAAACTTAAACTTTACTAGAAATTGTTGACAACATCTTGATCATGACAGCTGTCTTAGTATGAAGATGTGGCACAACATAGACGGCAACAACATTGGCTTGAAAAACATGATTGCACTGAGCTATCATCAAGTATGTGCTGAATGGCAGGAAATACCAACACTGTTAATCAATGCATGCAACTTCCACAAATGCTGTAGATAGAGGAGGAGGATCACGCTCGTTCACTATCAAATATATAGCAGGTTATCCTGCTCCCCTCTTGATTATGAAGTGTGAAGTCATTATGATATCTCCTTTGCCAGCTCAACATTTTCCTTGGTGAACATTCTGGGCTCTCCTTTCTGTGTCAGGTTGTCTCCCTCCATCCCCGTCTCGCTTGCAGGCCTGGCTGGCCGCTCCTCCATTTGCTCCAGTTCTTCCAGTATGTTCTGAACACGACGGACTCCATCCCGTCTCGCCTGCCGTACATCTACACGACCCTCTGGGTCCACCGAGTCCAGTGCTAAGAGCTCTTTGGTCAGCAGCTCCTCCAGTAACAAGTATTTCTTACCATACTTCTTTCCATCAAAACATTTCACGTCCTGCTCCAGTTTAGCGACCCGTCCGACTATCTGCTGTACCTTAGCCAAGCCCGGGTGGACTGGGCACTGGGCGGCCTGTTCCGGCTCAACCTTGACAGGTGGGACCTCTGGGGGAACAGCTGCCGTGTCCTGGGCCTCAGGTTTTGGAGGTATTTGAACTGTGATATCTGCAGTATGTTGTTGTGGTTGTTCCGGTTTCTTGGGCTGCTGGAACTGTTGCTGCGATTGCATCAGCTGTTCGGGATGCTGAGGTTGTGGAGATGTCTGAGGTGGTGCGTGCTGAAACTGTTGGGGCTGCTGATACTGTTGTGGCTGCTGAAACTGTTGGGGCTGCTGAAACTGTTGCGGCTGCTGAAACTGTTGCGGCTGCTGAAACTGTTGTGGCTGCTGAAACTGTTGAGGTTGCTGAGGCGGAGGCTGCTGGAACTGTTGAGGTTGTTGAGGCTTCTGGAAGTCAGCTTCCGTGTGCAACGGCTGGGGGAGCTGCGTGTTCTCAGGTTTCTGCTGAGTGCCTTGTTGTTCCTGCTCCATTTTCTGGGGCGGGTCTCTTGTGAGGACATGCTGCTGTGCCTTAGAAGTTAAAAAGCAGTCGTCACAATCTAGGTCAACACATATTGACAAGAAAATCTAACGGGTTTTTTTTTAACGTAAGGAAAAATCCAAGTGAAAACACACAAAAGAATTACCTGTGGTCTTTCTCCCAGCACCTGCGTTACAATAGGTGACTGGCTTCTAATGTGAGGTTGGAGGTGAATAGAAGTAGCATCGCGATGCTGGGGAGTCAGTATCGGAGAGGCTCTTTCCCGGGGAGGCTGCATCGCTGCAGAGTAGCCAGGCCATTCGTCGGTCTGAAGGCGATAGAAGGGCTGCTGGTGCTCTGAGTAGGGGACGCGCTGAGAGTAGACAGAGGGATTCAACTGAGCCTGCGTTTGTGTTTGGCCTCCTCCACCCTCATGGATCACCGGGATGGGGATGTAACCTGCTTGAAGACCAGTGCTGCTGGGCCGTGGGGGTTGGTGATGCGGGGCAGTGTAAACCTTGAAAACGTAGCAAGTTGAAACAGCGAAGATTACGTATTTGGTCATTTATTTTGCATACAAATTAAAAAAGTCTTGCAGCATGAAAACTCAAAACCAACCTCTGCCGTTTGTGAAACAGGCGAGCTGGCCATTCCAGGCTCAGGGGAGCAGCTTTCTGAAGAACCGTGTAAAGGGGATCTGGAGCTGCAGTGGAGCCCTGGCGTCGGAGAGGGTGTCCGCCCGTCTGACCGGATATTCTGTGCAGTGGTTGGCTGGATGTAGGAATAACATGGATGCTGCTGCTGCCTCAGTTCTGCGCCCTCGTGGAAGACAGGGATAGGAACGTAACCTGGGCGCAGAATGGGGTGCTTCATCTCTCTCACAAAGGTTTTCTGTAACTCCTGAGGGCTTGGTTCTGGTGGTATGTTGGGTCCATTTGCTGACACCTCTCTGACCTGAAACACGGCCAACAGTATATCATTTATCATGTTATCATTTATAATACATGATCCAGCAAAGGAAAACCACTAAATAAAACTACTCTAAAATACCTAAAAACATTTTAAGGCGACAATAACGTTGGTTTCTTTACTTTTTTTAAAGTTATTAAACAATTTAACCATGAATATGTTAAGAGCTTGTCAGTGAGCATAGTCGTTTATAGTTAACACTAGTTTGTCTGACATTATGTTCCCTAAACCTATAACAATTATGATCAAATCTTTTTACAGGAGATTGGATTATTTTGAGCAATTTCTTCTTGCTTACAGTTGAGTGAAATAAATTACATTACTTTTATCTAGTGAATGGTATTGGCACTTGCTCGTTTTCTCCACAAAACTCTGTACAAGAGGACCTTCATAATATTAACATTCCTATCTGAATAAGTGCAGCTATACATTTGGCTGCAAAAACTTATTACAGACATATTAATACATACAACCGAATGGTATCTTTGATAGGGAAGCTCTCTCAGACCCGAGATGACTGCAAAGGTCATAGGTTAAAATGCGACACAGGGGGATGCCAAATGTATCGCCTCTATTGAGTATTTGATGAAATGAACCTCTGATTAACACAGACTTACGCTCACTTCCAGTCAGACAATTGCTGTGTTTGTTTGTGAAATGTTGTTCCACAATAAGAGGGACATCGTTCACCTGGCTGAATAATCCCGCTCACAATAGTTTGGCTCAATATCTAAACTAACATGTTTATAGCTAAACATCATTAGGGCACAGGGAATTTCTTACTAGCGGCAGTCTAATTTAACCAGACCTGTGCTGCTCTGGTTTCATGGCATAGAGTGTAAATAATACCAGAATACATTTGTATGAATACGAAACTCATATTCACACTGAAAGCAAGGGGACTTACTATCGCAGAAATATAATCGCTGGAATTAAAAATAGCATAATCGCTCCCTAAACAATGGCACTATCAACAGGCCGCTGGATGTCAGACAATGAGACTCATCAGGAATAATGTACATTTCTAAGAGCCAAATAAAAAAAAAAAAGGTATTATTTTTGTTATTGTTCTAATAGTGTACTAAGTGAATAAACACCTGTAAATGACAGCTGTGGAGCAACAAGTCTTCTGGTAACTCAGCACTCTGTCAATGATACATCTGAAAAGTGACCCTAGCCCTTCTACTAACAGAAAAAAAAGCCCACAGAACAGAAAACTGCATTTATATGTAAACCAGTGTCATCTTCACTCTAAGACAAAAGTTATGAAGGAGCTGTGAACGACCCTTTGCCCTCTGCCATTTCTGTTTGGGACACTGCACACCATGCCAGCACCATTGCACCAATTTTATCCCCTGACAGCTGTGTCTTTCTAGCAGATTCTTCATGACACTAACTTTGGACAACACTGTCTCTCTCTCTCTCTCTCTCTCTCTCTCTCTCTCTCTGAGACGAGAGATTAGCAACTGGCCGCCTGTCAGGTTAACTTGAGCCCAAGGGGTTTTCTCTGCAGACCTGTATGTTTCCACCACATGGATCAAACACAGCTGAGCGCCTCTGTCACACAGTTTACTCTTCAACCCTGAAGTGAACAGCACCAGCTTACAATCCTTGTAAGGGTAAAAAAGTTGAATATGATTATATGATGTGTTATCCGCCGTGAAAGAAATGTTTTGAAATAGCTGGAAGCTCATCAAAGGTAGTGTTTTCCATACCGCATGGTGAGTCACCGGGTAATAATAGTGTTAGATGATGACACGGGGACATAACGGGGTTGATCACTTGTTATAATAGGATTATGAGCTGTCTGTGAGGGGGAGGCGACGGAGTCTGACGAGGCCTGCAGTCAACAACATGAAGACATGACAGAGATGGACAAACCCACGGAGGAAACAAAGTACCAGACACCAGAGACGGACAGGACAACCTCCTCCGTTACCTTTCTGGCGTCGTGTCGGGGGTCATTCCAGGTGGTCGTGCGGTTGTTGTGATCCACAAAGAAGGGCCATCCGGTCTGAGGGTCGATTTTGACTTCCCATCCGAGGGGAAGAGGGTCGCTGTCATTGTTGGCCGTGGTCTGCGTCGGCGACTGCGTCTTCATGCCGTTCATGTTGCCGGCCGTCGAGTACTGGAACATGTTACACAGGCGACGGACGCTTTAAAGATTCCTCCAAGTGACGTGGAAAAGTGGGCTGGAAGTTTCTCGAAATAGCCGCCGGGTTAATGTCGGAGGCGGACAGAGCTGGATACTGTGGCAGACCCCCAACACATAGACACACATAGACACACATAGACACACAGCACACCTCTGGGCTGCGATACAGTTAGTAGTGGGGTTTATTTTTGAAGAAAGTGCTCCAATCATGACGGTCATTTCACCCCAGAAATATTATTATTATTATTATATTCCTTTATTGATCCCCATGGGGAAATTCAATACTATACAACTGCAGCAGCTCAACTACACAGACACAGACAATAAATACACATATTATACTATACAACTACACAGACAATAAATACACATACTATACAACTACACAGACAATAAATACACATACTATACAACTACACAGACAATAAATACACATACTATACAACTACACAGACAATAAATACACATACTATACAACTACACAGACAATAAATACACATACTATACAACTACACAGACAATAAATACACATACTATACAACTACACAGACAATAAATACACATACTATACAACTACACAGACAATAAATACACATACTATACAACTACACAGACAATAAATACACATACTATACAACTACACAGACAATAAATACACATACTATACAACTACACAGACAATAAATACACATACTATACAACTAGACAGACAATAAATACACATACTATACAACTACACAGACAATAAATACACATACTATACAACTACACAGACAATAAATACACATACTATACAACTACACAGACAATAAATACACATACTATACAACTACACAGACAAATACACATACAACTATACAACTACACAGACAATAAATACACATACACAGACAATAAATACAATACAACTACACAGACAATAAATACACATACTATACAACTATACAACTAGACAATAAATACACATATTATACAACTACACAGACAATAAATACACATACTATACTATACAACTACACAGACAATAAATACACATACTATACAAAATACACATACCATACAACTACACAGACAATAAATACACATACTATACAACTACACAGACAATAAATACACATACTATACAACTACACAGACAATAAATACACATACTATACAACTACACAGACAATAAATACACATACTATACAACTACACAGACAATAAATACACATACTATACAACTACACAATAAATACACATACTATACAACTACACAGACAATAAATACACATACTATACAACTACACAGACAATAAATACACATACTATACAGCTACACAGACAATAAATACACATACTATACAACAAAAAAAATATTATTAATTTTATTATTATTATTAAGAATTATTATTGGGACCTCTGCAGCCCCTTTCAGTGCAATATTATGTGTATTATAGACATGGGAATCCCTCAGCTTTTCTTCTTTTTTTTTTTATATAACAACAAAAAGGTTTCCCCCAAATAGATGTATTCAGACTCCCACATGATAAATCCCTTCCAAGGAAACTCAGTCTGGGTTTGCCATATAATCTGGGACACAGTGAAGCCCACGTACCGGTGGTGGTGGTGGTGGTGGTGGTGGTGGTGGTGGTGGTGGTGTGCTACAGTGTGGGCACATGCAGTGACACCTCTAGTGACAGATCTCCCTTCATCACAGGACTACTAGATACAGGGGAATACTAGTAAATGTCAAAACACGGCTCTCGGCTGAAGTCTGTGTGAAATCACAGCATGGATGTTTAGAGAGACAGAGACAGAGTAGAAGACGACTGATGTCTGTATGTGTGGACACTTTGAAAATAGTTAGAAGATTGACAATAACAAATAGCCAATAGGAATAATAAAGGGTTATTATCAATAGCGACACAATAAAGGAGATTAAAATGAAGTGATTTTTGTTACTGAGGAAAAACATGTCCAGACAGCACTTCATTGTGCTAGTTTTAAGAGCCACAATAACTGAAGCCTTTAGTCAGTGGACTCATTAATACAGCGATAAATCACACTGACTAATGACTGTCAGATTCTTCATTCAGTGATGATTTAGATGTTTCCAGAATATGAGCATGCAATGACCTAGGGTCATATATCTGACTTCTACCTCTGAATGGATATGTATGTGGTAAGCTGGTGGCTGGTGGTCGTTAAGAAGTGGCTTTTCTTAGGTAAAGACCTCAGTGTTGCTCGACACAAATCGCAGCCACTAACAAAAACTCTGTAAAAACTCAATTCAACGAAACTTGAGAAATATTTCTTGTTGACCTTTAAATAAATTAACCTCGAAATAAAAACACCTGTCATAAACTAATTAAAGAGTTTTAAAGTCCTTGTCTTTGGCGCCCCCCAGTGCTGGTATTTGAATACATTGTGGCAGACAGCAACGCTTTCAGAGCAATGTTTCCTTTAATTCAACAGTCTCGTGATTCAGGGGCATATTTTTCACATATACTATTACACACATTACATACTATTACACACTATGTGTTTTTAACTCCAATTGAGTCAATACTCACAGTACTAATAATTGTAATGCACATTTGTTCAGTCTGAAACACAGTGCTATGAGGCAGAATGTGTTAATCAAACATGAATGACAATAAAAACCTGTGCAATACATTACACATTACACTGTGCAATAATAGTTAAATAGTTAAAATAGTTGTTGCTTTTTTCTCTGTCTGTAAATATATTTCAGTTATTGTTGTTTTTTCTACTGTTTTTTTTTTTTATTGCTTATTTATAATACTTGTTTTATTTTATTTTTATTTACATTACACATTACACTGTGCAATAATAGTTAAAATAGTTGTTGTTTTTTTCTCTGTCTGTAAATATAATATTTCAGTTATTGTTGTTTTTTCTACTGTTTTTTTTTTTATTGCTTATTTATAATACTTGTTTTATTTTATTTTTATTTTTCATTTTTAGCTTGTCTTCTTCTACTATGTCTCTTGTGTGCACTTTACTCTATGCTGTTGTAAGTCTGCAAATTATCTTATCTTATCTTATCTTATCTTATGAGTAATTCAAAAGGCTCCCCTGTCGGCCTCCTGAGCTCAGACTGTATATAGGCCGAGAGGTCCAGAAAGGTCTCCGCGGTTCGAGACTCTTCTATTGTCCGTCGGACGCCGGTGATCAAAACAAGCGCACCCCGGACTTCTACTTCAAAATAAAAGCCTCTGGCAGCAAATCACTTCCAGGCGTTGCCTTTTATGACACATTAAGCGCTTTATTCTTTCGCTGTTTCAGCTTTCGTGGCCATTAATGTACTAATCACACCCAGGAACAAAGGCTGGGTTTAAGTAATCCATTATCTCCGATGCTAAAGCCGGGTTAAACCTGTGGACATGGTGTCTATGCGTTACCTCACTCTGACCTCAGCTCACCGGGGCTTTTCTTTTCACACCGACCCACGCACACGCACGCACGCACACGGACGCGCACGTACTCTCTCTGGCTCCCAGCGTGACGTACACCCCAGAGCCCGGTTAGCTAGCTTCTAAGCTAGTTAGCTCGTTGTTGTTACTAGTTAATTAACCGGGTTCACCTGAATCGGTCAGAGTTAGCTGTTGGCTTCGGTCATGGACGACGAAAGCTACCCCAAGACCCTGTAAGTGATGCCAGCTGTCCGACTGCAGTGTTTGTACGGTGCTTAGCTCCGCTAGCGTCGGGGCACCGGCGGCTAACGTGGCTAACGCTACCCGCTGTCCAGCGTCCACAGCCCGGGCGAATAGCGCCACACGACCCCGTGTCACGGTTCACCAGCGTGGGTCATTTAACATGAGTTAAACAGAGACGATACGAAGAGTTAACGGCGGCCACTGTCCCGTTATCCGACACACACGTTGGGCTAGCTTGAATGCCAAGCATGGCACCGTTAACGTTAATACACACGTCTCATCAGGAGCCCAACGTGGGTAAAACTGTAACCAGCTGTATGTGCGTCAGTCTGTACAGAACAAGCAATGCCGTCACCTGCATAGCCTCGTCGTTACCTTGAGTTAACCACCACAGTTTACAGCTTCCACTGATCTGCCCCTGTTGTCCCTGCAGGTATGTGGGAAACCTCTCCAGGGATGTAACAGAGATTTTGATTCTGCAACTTTTCACCCAGATTGGGCCTTGCAAAAGTTGTAAAATGATCACAGAGGTAAGCAGCCAATAATATTGGTTTTGTCTTTCACATCTGGAGGGGGACCATGTCCAACTTATTATCTAACAGTAGTTAATAAGTTGGAATAATACCTCCACTGTTGAATACAAAGACCCTAGACACATTTGAGCTGCAGTTACACCACATCTGTCTACCAAATAGTGGAGTGGAACCAACCTTGTGTACTTTTGTGTTTGACCTTGTCCCATACAGCATACAAGCAATGACCCCTATTGCTTCGTGGAGTTCTTTGAACACAGAGATGCTGCTGCAGCTCTTGCAGCCATGAACGGGAGGAAGATATTAGGAAAGGTAAGACAAGTCTGGTCCAAGTGTAAAAGCTACGCGGCTCAACTGCTTGAATTCCCCTGTGATCCTTGTTCCTTGTGTAGAAAATATCAATTTCTCAGATTTTCTGTCATAATTTTAAAGGTTCTCCGTAACATTCTTTCAGGAGGTCAAAGTCAACTGGGCCACCACTCCAAGTAGCCAGAAGAAAGACACATCCAGTAAGTTTTCACCTATTGATTTTTATAATCTTCTGTAATTGATGTTTACCAGAGAATGGTAAATGGTTTCTTTCCTTTGTTTGTTTTCACTTTTGTGTCATTCTAGATCACTTCCATGTTTTCGTGGGAGATCTGAGCCCTGAGATCACCACCGAGGATGTCAAGGCTGCATTTGCGCCTTTTGGGAAAATCTCGTAAGTTTTCACTTCAAAGGACAATTCTTTGTCTGTGCAGTACAACAAGTTAAATGCCACAATGTAAGCATATTGATTTATCTACATTTGGGGATTATTAAGTTACTTTATAATAATCTTATGTAAAGGTATGCTCTTAAAACAACTGTCTATGACCATGTTTACATGCATACAATATTGGGTGACTTAACTGTAAATGTAATGTTAAAAAGTTCATGCACATTGTGATTTCAAACACTGGTCCACAAGGGATGACATTCTTAAAGTTTTTGTACCTTCTCAGCAATCTACGAGCCACGTCTGATCTCACATGAATATCTTTCTTTGGGATAAAAATAATGGTTTGACATGAAACACTGGGACACCCTGGTGTCCTAGGGTTTGAGGAGTCTGACCATGAACTGCAACGTCCCCCTGTTCTTGCATGTTGTCCAGCCCCCTTCTCTCTCTCTCAAAGAATATTGGGAAATGATTAACACAAAGTGAAAACCCAAGTTAAACATCATATGTTCAGTGATCGAAAGAGATTGTTAATATTTAGGAGCACCAATTCAGTTTTACCTCATCTTGATGAATTCTTTGAAATTTATGTTCAATAGTGACATTACATCCATGCATGTAAACATAGTTGTGATGGACGAACATACATTTAAGTCCTCTTTCACATGAAAGTAAATACCAGAATGGACTGCACCTTTTACCAACATATGTATTGCTTTATTCTTAAAAAATCTCTTTTAACAGTCTCATTTAAGCGCTTTATTCCAGTTACTTACATGTAGTCTTTGTATTGTGTATTTTTATGACTGAAGTATCAACTTTTAGCCTACTCTTGTTGCCTTTTTTTTTTGCATATTTAGGGTGCGGTAAGTAAAGTGTAAGCTGTGTGTATGAACCTGAACAGCTTTTAGTTGTGGGTCTCAGTGAAGTAATAGCACTTTGGTTATCTTACAGAAATGCTCATAGGATTGGACAGGAGCTTGAAGGCTAACAGCAAGGAACTGTGCACTCTGGAGACTCAGATGTAGTTTTTTTTCTCTATTTATTCCATTCTTTCCATATGTCTTTATTTGTAGATGCTATGTTTTAACATGATATAGCTTAGATTAACAAATTCCAACACTCAATGTATTCCTCTAAATCTTTGTTTAAATTGTCTCATTTTGATTTGCATAGTGTTGTTTGTAGTGCAATGATCCTCTTCCAAAAATTTCTGAAAATGTCAATTTCTCAAAATTTGCAGCTCCCCAAACTCCATACTCCATAGTGGTGGTAAAGAATTGACCAGGGAAAATAAAGAAATCTGTTAACAGGCCATGTATGCCGTTTAATTCCTTTTTTTCTCTTTTGATATTTTCTATATATTTCTATTTGTAGCAAGAGCACCAACATCAGATTTAAAAAAAAATGCATGGTAATCCCTTTTAATCTGTTCCTTTTGTGAATTAAAATCAGTAGCATTATGTTGAAAAAAATGATCAGGAAGTGGTGCTTTAGGCAAGGATCCATTAATTCATCTGAAGTCATTTAAAAACAGTACTGTAGGCTGCATGTTTTTGTACTTTTTTTTTTTTTTTTTTTTTTTTTTTTCTGAAGTGTTGCTTTTAACTTATTTTACAAATCAGTTCTCAGCACAAGGTCATGATAGCTAATGTTCATTTATGTAGGACAGAGTAGAGTAGTTCAGTTTGTTTTGCGTGGTTCCTTTTAGTTTGAAACGTTAAAACTGAAAAGTTCACTGAAGTTAATTTCCGTTTCCCTCCAGGGATGCCCGTGTTGTGAAGGACATGACGACAGGCAAATCAAAGGGGTATGGATTTGTGTCCTTCTACAACAAACTGGTAAGGCTCCAGTGCAAGAACACAGACTGAAGGTTATTTCTATTTTCTGTTTATTATCCTACTTTACCACATTCACAGTATTTGAAATATATTTAATCATAGTTGCCAACATCTTGAACCATCTCACATTACATAGTTATACTAATAATACAAACAGTTATGAATATTTTGAGAACCGAGCAAAGTCGCCAGTAAACTTTACAGATTCATCAAATCCAGAGGGGTAACTGTCTTTGATCTGGATTCATAGGATGCAGAGAATTCCATCATTAACATGGGGGGGCAGTGGCTTGGAGGACGCCAAATCAGGACCAACTGGGCAACACGTAAACCACCAGCTCCAAAGAGTGTCCCGGACAGTAAGTGTTAAAGTGCCTGCACACCCACACCAAGGGATTCACTCTCAAGGCGAGTCAATCTCACCTGGCAGATTTCGCTCTGACTTCACCATCAGGATTGTGTGGGAGTGTGCAGACTGTTTTTGATTGACGTCCTCCTCCCTCTCCTGTTAGCTGTGTAAAAGTGTAAGTTGTCCCACCTGCCAGGGTGGGACAACTTACACCTTTATCCTTTTTATTTGTGCATCTGACGCCCAGCATAGTTCTGCCCAGAGCAGAGGTCCAATCAGCCAGGATAAGTGAAAACGTGTGGGTGTGAAGGGCCTTAATGCCAAGTTCACACTACAGGACTTATGCCCTGATCGTCAGCGATCTGCCGACTGTGAAAGTTGTAGTGTGAACTTTACTTAACGCCCAAACATTACCATACTCTACTTAATTCTTAACTTTAATACATTTCTTTGGATTTATCAACAACAAATACTGGAGTGTAGGTACTTTTATCATATAGATAATAAATAACAGATGTGACTTGGTTTTGATGAAGGCATAAACGTTAACAAATGTTGTTTTTAATTTTAGATGGGTCAAAGCAGCTGAGGTTCGATGACGTACTGACTCAGTCCAGTCCACAGAACTGTACTGTGTACTGTGGAGGGATCCAGTCAGGGCTATCAGGCAAGTGTCATGCTTCCTTAACATGCACAGTCCTCAGTCAAGCTACATTAGTAGCCTTATTGCTTACCACACACTTTCCTCAAATAGCCTAAAATCTAACCACATTATCCTCTTTTCTGTTTGATTCCTTCAGAACACCTGATGCGCCAGACCTTCTCCCCGTTTGGTCAAATAATGGAAATCAGAGTTTTCCCAGAGAAAGGATACTCTTTCATCAGGTAATGCCTCAGTGCATTTCAGCATTTGGCCGCTAGATGTCAACACAAGCACACTGCATGACTCGATGACAGGCCAGCCAGTGCTTGACTCAGTGTCAGGGGCTTCTGATGTTCTGTTTGACTTCACCTCAAAACACTTAGCTTAAAGTTTTTTTGCTGTTTATTTTCTGGATTGCCTGAAAGTAATTCTGTTTGATAAATTTAACTTCTAAGCTGCTGTTTTTCCTTTTTAAGGTTTTCCTCCCATGACAGTGCTGCCCATGCCATTGTTTCAGTAAATGGCACAGCCATTGAAGGACACCTAGTGAAATGCTTCTGGGGCAAAGAATCTCCTGACATAGCAAAGAATCCACAGCAGGTAGGGTAAACGTCAATATGTATTTTTATGGGCATTTTTATAACTTTAGCAGAGATGACAGTAAATTAAGTGAGAGATGGGAATAGTGACATGCAACAAAGGTCTCCGGTCAGACTTGGAGTGAAACAAAAGATTAAAAGACTTCCAAAAGGATGAATTGCATTTCTTTTTTTAATGTGGTCTTTTTCTTGCAGTATTTGCTCCTAATTGAGAATAGAGCTATTGGGACACTTAATACATGTATTCACTTCCTCTCTGTTTGTTACTAAGGTTGAGTACGGTCAGTGGGGGCAGTGGAACCAGGTCTATGGGAATCCGCAGCCACAGCAGCAGCAGCAGCAGCAGCAGCAGCAGCAGCAGCAGCAGCAGCAGCAGCAGTACGGGCAGTATGTGACCAATGGGTGGCAAGTTCCCTCCTACAGCATGTACGGCCAGACGTGGAACCAGCAAGGATTTGGAGTAGAGTAAGTTTCATTCAGTAGTATGTATTGAATTCATTCATTAACTTTTTGTGTGATTGTATTGTCACAGGCCAGAACTCCATCATTGAAACATCACTGAATTGTGATGGATGGTGACTTGACCGTGCTCTACTTAAAAACTTGAAAATGTATATTTCCCTTTTAGCCTGGGGAGCAGTTATTTATTGATTATTTATCAATCTTTATATGCAGTGACCCCAGTAATACTAACTGGGTATTTGTGGCATCTTTGCAGGCAGTCCCAGTCACCAGCCTGGGTGGAAGGCTTTGGATCCCAGTCAGGCCAGGCGGCAGCTCCATCTGGTCAAGTCATGTCCAACCTGGCCAACTTTAGCATGGCTGGCTACCAAACACAGTGAGCCGGCCCTAACATAAGTGTAGTACCAAGAGGATTTTGTCAACCATTTTAGACCACACAGCACTCTTTCATCTGATGCTGTGTTTGAAGAAGGGCAGGGGCCGTATTCACAAAGCCTTTGTAGCTAATAGTTGCTCCTAAACAAACAGTTTAACAAGTATGTTTTAAATGTCCATTTCACTCAGAACTTTAAAAATGGTTTATATGATCATAGTTCTGTTATGGAAAAGTGCTCTTGGGCTTCTGAAGTAAAGCCAAACCAACTGTCTTTGTCTCAGTGGATGTTAAAGGACACGACAACCTTATGAATTGCTCACTGGAACATGACATTGATTGAAATCAACCTTTAAACTTTATAAAATTCACATTTAATTATCATACTTAAGCAATATCCATTCACAATATGCCAATATGTTTTGGTTTTTTTTATATTTCAGTGTTTATTAAAGACTTGTCGTTACGTTAATTTACATGTCATACTTTCACTGCATTTTTCTTTTTCAATTTAGACAACAGAATACAAAACTCCCCTCGAGTCTTCATGCATTGATTACGTTCATTTTTGTGAAATAGGTTGGTTTGTAAAATGGCATCAGTGGTGATCGGTCATGAATTTGTGCCACAAACTGCACTGAACCATAAGATGAGCAAACCTGTTGGAAGTTGGTCTGGGCTTAGCTTCAGCTCATAGCTAGAAGTTTAGTGATAAATGCTTTGTGAATAGAGGCCCTGGAACGATGGTTACCTTTCAGTATATTTGATGAAACTATTTGTATAAACAACTGTGGCTTTAAAGGAGATTTAAACGAGATGCTGTATCTCTTTGGTAAATTGTGTACAAAGAAAATCACACACCTAAAAGCAAAAAATTGTTTTTTTTTCTGATTTTGTATCGGACTAATCAGGACGTTATTTTCAGACTTTTGATGGATTATAGTTTACACCTTATTTTAACCTATCTTTGAATTATTTATAATCCTGTATCTCAAAGTAAAGGCTTTAGCACATGCCCCGTATATAAAGAAAGTATTGTAAAAAGCTTAACTCAAAATCTTTGTAAAGTTAACTGACTGCTGATTCTGGGGGCTGGTTTCCTGGAAAAATAATGAATCTTTCGTATTTCTTCCCTCCTCTCGATAACTCTTTTCATTTATAGTTAAGGCTTTTTAATGGCTGTTAGTTTTTACAAAGAACATTGAACTTAACTTAGCACCTGAACCAGCCCCTAATGGTTTTTGCTTCACATTTTACAACCATCAAAATAATTTTGTCACTTACTTATGCAAAGACAAATTGTCCAATGTTTTAGGCTTACTGATGGGGGACAGATTTATTTTAAGAGTGTAGAAGGTTTGCTAAATATATAATTGATTTTTCAGGGCAGCAGGCACTTTTTGCCCCTTTAGTGCTTTCTGGATTTTCTCAGTATTTGCAGAATATTTCCATATATTCCAGGTAAAGTATTTTTAACTAATCACTGGCAAATTGTGACAAAAGGATTTGTAGGAGATGTCCTGCCATTTGGATTTAATTTGCGTATGTGCCATTCTGTACAGTATATTACACTCCTTGTAAGATCACTCTCCTTTTCCTTTTGACCAACCAGATCATGTTTCTGTTTGTCTCTTTGTTAAACCTGGGGGATGTTTGTGTAACAAAACAGGGTCATGTTGGCCGAGAGTGTAAATACCAACCTTAATCACAAATCTTCATGAAACTTAAGAAATAATGTACATACTGTAGGTAGAAATGCCATCATCGAATTTCAGCAATATGATTGATGAATAAGCCTTAATTGATGTGTCAGTAAATTCAAACTTTCTGTTATTTACAGAGGCTCTATTACAAACCTAAATTCTTTTCCATTGTGGATTTCCCCATTTTTAAGTTTGTGTGCCATTTTTTCCGAACGCAGCAGTAAGAAGGTGATGTTTCAGCTTGAACTGCACGCTTATGACATGTAATACATTTGTTGCTTAAAATATTGAATGTAATGACAATTTGCTTTTATGACAATAATACATATAAGTTGAACAATATAAATGATGTTTAATAGTAAAGGATGAAATAAATTTTCCATTAAAACAGGAAAACTCATTAAGTGACTTCAAATAAAGAAACGTTTGAACCTGTTTGTTCAGTACATTTATTAGACACTAATTGATTGTTCTTTACACAGAGCTTCTGACAGAAAAGCATAAATTCACTGTCAATTTTGATGTTATTCCACCAGACACCGTAAATTATGTATTTAACAATTATTAAACGGAGATTCTGAAATTTGCATTTAATGGAAATATATATTTTTTTCCATGTTTGTTCTATTACAACATGATGTTTTTGCAGCTCAGGAGGTGGACAGAGGTGGTCAATAATTATTAAACAATGTACTCCATATAAACATAAATAGGAAAATTATTTGGTAAGTACATCTCACTACACAGTGCAAACAAGTCAAGAGGCCTTTTGAGCAACTGTACTAGAACGGTAACATTCATAAACATTAAATGACTAAAGCAAAGCCAGCATCGCTTAGTCAGATATAAGGTGGCAAATGCAACGCATAACATTGGATTATATTGCGTAACTTTTTTTTAACCTACTCTTGAAATAAATGTATATTTCACAACACTGATAATATGTAAATGTATATTCAGGTGTCATCTACCACATATATTTTAACCATCTACATATCTGAGCTTAAACTTGAACCAGATTTTTATATTGGCTCTAATGCGGTCACCTAGTAAGCAAAGAATTTCAAAAATGTTTATACAGTATTTACATATTTCCATAAAATGATTGGCTGTAATTTAAGACCAGTTGAAGCAAAATTTTGCCATGTCATACTGTCAGTATTGTTTTCTGATATAAAGAATCCAGACTTTTAACATTGGAAAGTAGTGAAGAACAAATCATTGTTGACCTGTGACCTGCTCAGCCTAATGTGTCAGCTGACCTCCAGATAATTCTGGTTCTCAGAGGTTAATCACATATGGCAATTGTATGTTGCGCTGGTGCGACCCGCTGGTCTCCATGATGACATCTCAGCCTTTATCCCTCTGTCCACACAAACCAGGACGCTCCCATCTGAGGCAGTATCATCACTCTGGATAGGGGTAATCCACAATTAGACATTTTGTATTTATAGGAATTAAGAATAAAACTATTCTATTATAATATTTTACAACCTCTTTGGCATTATCAACAACACAGTTGTTACATAGCTTCAATAAATCGTTCAGTGTACTCCATGAACTGATAATCACTAATTTGAATAAAATTTCATGCACGCAACAGGGTTTATGTAAATCTATTTCCATACTCACGTCATTATTGGTCCCAGTGAGTTTTCTTGCCATTTCATTCCCTTTAGCTTTCACTTGTAATCCCAGTTTCTCCATAATCAACTCAATCCTGGATGTGACGCCTGCCACAGAGCTTTCAAGCTGGAGAACCTGTTTGGCCAGTCTTTCATGTTGAGAGAAATGTAATTCAGTTTTTACTCGATTGTGATGAAATCAAGACATTTCATAGGTCATGTGTAAAACAATTCCCACCTTACAAACTGTTCCTGATCCACAAACGCATGACTGGACTGGTTCTGCTCATTGGATGTAACAGGAGGCTTCTCCAGTAATTCTTTTTCATAGTGCATTCCAAGATGGTTGAGTTCAACGCAAAGAGCATCCTGACAAAAAAAAGTAAACACCATTGTGAATTCAATGTCTTTTTATTGCTTGTCAAGCTAAATAAGAAACAAGCCAAACTGTATAGACGATCACACAAACCCTCTTTTCCTCCAGCTCGATTTTCATCCTCTTTTGTTCGTCTTCGTCTAGAATTTGGTTCCCATCATGGTCAAACCGTGAAAAGGCTGCAGAAATTTCATGATCAGCATGTCCCATCCTACGACATCATCAGAGCGGTGAGGGTTACTTACGTTCTATACTTAAGTTTGCATATGCTCATGTTCAGTCAATTTTATTTATATAGCCCAACATCACAAATTTACTTCACCCTTTGTCTTATGACCCGTGCTTCAAATAAAGAGAACGTCCCCCCCCCACACACACACCCCCACCCCAAAACAAAACCAGGAAGAAACCTCAGTAAATGGGATTTGTTTTCATATTTTGTCACTTACTCTTTCAGAGTTTCTCTGAAGTCCTTGAATTCAATTTCTCCAGATCCAGATTGTAGCGCCTTCTGAACATCTGATATTTTCTCTTTTTTAAGTTTCAACTTCGTAAATGTCTTCATATAGCTCTGAATTAAAAGAGAAATCCATTTTATTTGTAACTCTTGAAAAACTTTATCCAAACATATATCTATTTTTACATGAATCGTATTACCTGTTTGATGATGTCAGTAAACTGTAACTCGTCTTTTTGGCATGAGAGCTCCTCCTTAACTTCAGAGTATGTGTCATTTATGATGGCCAGAAACATGTTCTGAAGGGACAGGTACATAAAGAGGTAATGAGATCGCCCATCTTTATCGTTTTAAAATCAAACGTCTTGTGTTTACCTTTTGATGCTTACCAGTAAAACAAAGAAAACAAAGAACACATAGGTCACAAAGTAGATTGGCCCAAGAACTCTGTTAGCACGGTCAATGGCATTGTAATCGAAGTCTCCGAGAATAATCCTAAACTGTGTGAAGCTGCAGAAAGAAAGAAAAAGATAGATTTATTCATGCTCGATGATCCAATTCAAATATTTTGAGCCTAGTTGCTGTTTTTGGACACTTCTTACATGCACTTGACGAAAGTACTGAAAGATTCAACCTCTGTCCCGAAGAGCAAATATCCAAGTTGAGCATAGGCGAAGAACACTATGAAGAACATTATGGCGAAGCCCAAGATATCTTTAGCACATCGACCCAGTGTGGAGGACAGCTGAGTCATGGTCTTGTTAAAACTGATGTACTTGAAAACCTAAAGAAAACAGACAATCTGAGGGATGATGCTTGTGCCAGATCATTTCTTTGGTAATGTGTTTGGGTGAAAGATGTTAGTACTTTACCTTGATCCATGCAAAGAACAGGTTTACTGCATTCATATTGTTGTACTGTGTTTGCCAGAAGGCCAGAAATTCAAAATCAGCATAGATACCAGGTTGTTCCAGCAGTTTGCCAAGCAAGTTGTCCACTTTGACAGTTCGGAAAATATTGAAGACAATGGCAACGATGGCAAGCTGGGAAGGAGAATAGTTATACTTCTTTGATGCAAAGCAAAATCAGAGAAAAGGACATGTTTGAATCAAATAAGGATGATATTTTCTTACCATTATGACAACAATATCCAGTATGTTCCATATGCTTTTGAAATAGGAGAGCTTGTGTATTCGCAGCTCAAGAATCTCCTCCACAACATAGTAGAGGATGAATAAACAGAAAACCAGCTCGCAGCCGAGGATGAAATAATCCCAGTAGGTGATGTAGCGAATCAGTTTGACGGTTCTTATCTGGTAGGAAGGGATTGCTCCACCAGTCGCTGGGAATTCAACCACCAACCTGAAAGAGCAGGTAAATCTTAAGATGACCAATGCAATGGTATCAATCAATGGTTAAGTCGCTATTGTGAGTGGTGCTCTTTACCTGATAACACAGAACATGTTGATGTTTGCGTTGTAAGTGGAGAAGTCGACGAAGGCTGCTCTGGTTCCTCGGTCGAGCCACAGGTTGTCCACCAGTTCCTCCAGTATGATGGCGCTCTGCTCTTTGGTTCGACTCAGGTCTCGGTAGTATCCCGCCCCACTGTATGAGGTCAGCAAGCCCCAGTGAGAGGAACCTTTGACTTCGTTCTCTGTGTGGTAGGTCCAGCTGAAGAGAAACAAGACAATTTTGCTAAAGTGCTCCAATCTGACAGCACACCCAAAGTAACCATGTAAGGAAAACAGTGAGCGGCTTACGCGGTGCCATTGATGAGACCGAAGCTCAGGTCATCCTCCTTCTTGTCATTGTAAACATCGAAGCATCCCGTGATCTCATCTTCGAAGTCCTTGTGGACCTTGCAGGAGTTGTTCATGATCTTGATCTGCCTCATTCTGGGCACTCCCAGCAGCATGTTCTCATAGTAGATGAAGGACTGCTCTCCTCTGTCCAGGGACTGGTTATTGTACCATTTAGTCCAGTAGAGGCCGTCCAGCAACGGGCCCTGAGCATACTGTTTGTGTAACGAGAGAGGATGCAGTTTCATGTTCTCATTTCTGAGGGAATTCTCATTGTTGTAAACATGGAGGAAAGGAATATGGAGGAAAACTCACAGTCCAGAAGTCGGCCATGGTGCCAATGGACTGAAACCTAACCCCACTTTCACCGCCTGTATTCACAAACAGGTCTGTCATGGCTTTGGTGTAGTAATAGGTGCTCGAGCTGGTCATGCCGTATGTTACTGAAAGACAACGTCATCACATTGTTAGCTGCCAATCGTTGATTCCTATCTGGCTTTGCTCAGGCTCAGCTCTAAATGTTGCTCTATTCAACCTCCGAGATAAGACAACTCAGAAGCAGACACGCAAGGCCTCATTGAAGACTTTTTTGTTTGTCTGTGTTTATGTCACTGCAGTCGAATGGATCCAGATTAGAGGCCATAATGTGTTTGAAGAGAGAGCACGCTGTCCTGATACAAATAGCCTCTTCAAACAATGTAAATCTAACCCAGACAAAGCAACAATGGACAAGGCCAAATGCCCTTATCGCAAAAAGGCAAGGGAGCAGTACCCAAGTCCCTTTCACTCCTAATGCTCAGCTGGACAATGGCTTTCTGGCAGAGGGATGGGTAAGGCATTTGTGGTTGCCATTAAAGCAGAGGGGAAGCTTTTGATGGTGAATCAACAGTCCAAAATGCCCTATTCACCAACATCCTGTAAAGCCGTGAGCACTTCACAACAACTGATCAACATTACTAATAAGGTCAAATAATACAGGAACAGCAAACAAAATATTTTATTCAATTCAATGAAAATATACTGTGATGAATTTAGTGTTAATGACACATTTAAATGATTTATTTTAACCCTGCTGTTACATTATGGACCATTAATATGTGAAAGGCATACATTTTAGAGAACGGTATTTGGAAGTCATTTTAATGCTTGCATGCTAATTCAGCAAGTGTCATTATATATATAAAAATTGGGAAAGTAGGAGTAAAATTAAGTTAAAATCAGGTTTCACAACTTTCCTTAAAGTATCTAAATTTTAGAAGTGTATAAGAGACCGTGCTAAGCTGTGTGTAAGAGAAGCGCTAAGAATGAGTGCACATACCGTTTAACCGGGGTACTTACCAGGATTTTCGACTACCACAAGTTCAAGGAATATACATTTATATTGGATATTCCATATAGGAGAGTAGAATACTTACAGAGGCATATATCCACCAGGAACACCAGGTAGACCAGTAACTCACGCAGCGTGGTCCTGACAAACAACTCTCTGTTGTTTGAGGTGTTTTCAGTCAGTGTTGTGCCCCAGAAGCCTACAGACAAATTACAGTCATTATGATGCAAAATCATTTATGGAGTTGAGTGTTTTAAAAGACCATGCAGACAATCTATCAACTTTGATCCTGGGTTGTAATAATGTAAATGATGTTCGATTAAAGACATAAGTTATGATGGTCCACAGAAGTTTTACGTTATAAAAACTGGGTCATATCAGTTGATTTTATAGGCCCAAACAGAACCAAATATAGAACCAGAACCAAAGAAAGATGTTAGATGAGATGTTCATCAGGAGCGATTCGGGGGTTCAGTTTCTTGCTGAAGGACACTTGAAGGAAGCAGGAGTTGAACCAGGACCCTTATAATTACTAGACGACCGCTCTACCTCCGTACCACAAAGATGTCTGTTATAGAAGAAATACTGTTGTAAACTGCTGAATGGGTTCCGCGTCCTACCTTTGACGAAAGAGCAGCAGCCTTGTCGTTTCTTCACCGGGCTTTGGTCAGTGGATGGTGGTTCCTCTGGGAATGGACCGGGGCTGTCCAGTTTGTACATGCTGTCCATGGAGCCCTGGAAGAGGGGCTGAGAGTTGTAGATGGTGCTGACAGCTCGGGGCAGGGGCAGAGGGGAGCCACAGTAGCCCTGGTTCACCCAGGCTTTGTTGCCCAGGCTGTCCAACTCCACCTGCCCGGTCAGGTGACTGTCGGCCCGGTTGTTCAGGCACTTCATGCTGTTAGACACCTGTGTGTCTCCGTGTGGACTGCTGGTGTGTAGATCAGAGAGGAAAGTGAGGCAGAGCAGGACGGGCGGTTTGTAAGCACCTGCTGGTGAGATGTTTATAAAGAGGGGATGACATAAGCTTAGTTGAGGGAGGAGCTGGTCCTCTGATGGAGCTTTTGTAGTCTTGAGATTGAGACCAAGTTAAAATACACTGATGTAATAAAATGGTGGGAGTTGTGCTAGCACAACATTGACGTACTTGTGCCCTGTTTTGCATGGTTATCACATTTAACCTTGATTTGGGCTGTGATAAATAATTATTATTTAATGCATTAGGTAGATTGAAATGAAATAACCAAAAAACAATATATAATAACAACCCTCCTTCAACGTGCTGACATTTTTATAAAAATACTTTTCCAAATGTAAGGCACTTCATCCCATAATTCTGTTAAATACCACTTTGCAGCTTATTAATATGCTGGAAATGTCTTCATCAGCATCCAGCCATGTTGGAAGACTGAATAATTCAGCAGCTAAAAGATAATTTAAACTGTTTTGCCCTCTCAATTACTTCCATGCTGAGCACATTGTTGTCACTATTGATTAACAACTCGTCCAATAACGTGCTGATATTGAGGAAATCAATTAATTGCACGTTGATTATATTTCTGTCACCAACTGTCTGCGGCTTGTGACCGAATTAATGAGGAGCGTAATTGCAGTGTCACTGATGGTCTCCTCGTTATTACTAGTATGCACATTTGACTCTGTCATCTATTAATTTTAACGCGCCAACTGTCAAAAAGCATTTATTAAGTATGCAAACATTTGTCGTGGCATATAAATCATTATGACCACCTGTATCAGGTGTTTAACACCTCGTCTATCGGCCAAGTCTCCTCTGCCAAACCACACCAATTTACAGGAAGTGTTATTGGCAAATATCAACAATACGTTTAGCTGATAAACTAATGAATACTAATTTAATTGATGTCTTCTATAATGTGGTATGTGATATCTGTCTATATTTGTGCGTGTTTGTTTATTTGTGCAGCTAGAGGCTTTAAACCCAAGAGACTGGAATATGAGATTATTTAAAAACAACACTATTCCAAATATTACAACCCAAATCAACGGCACGCTAATAAGATGCGTATAGTATATGAGCAGTTGGACAATACATTTAATACACTGCTGTAGATGTCTTATACTTAATGCAGATAGAGTTTGGGTCCAGCTATGGGCGTTCATGCTTCAGCGGCCGTGAACAGAGCGATTACACACAGCCATTACCACACAATAGAGTTTAATTTCTGCTCCCCCTCTGAAGCTGTGGCAGGATCTGGCACACAGGCTTTCTTAATCCGCTGTGGCTTGTGCCACCATTCAAACTTTTACAAATCTGTAACAATCACTTTTTAGTGGCTGATAATTGCCATTTAAATCTGTAGCTGTGTGGCTGCAGCAACGGGCAGTTGCGTACCACATGGCATCCTGGTGAATCTCCACTTACATAACACTGTCCTGTAGGAGAATTAAAACATAACTCTAAAACTAACTTTTAAACTCCCAAAATGTTTTATTTTTATAGAGAACATTGGAGAATAGAATAGTGATTTTACTTGGTCCCCCCCAAAATGAGTCTATTTTAAATGTTTATATTTTGGTTCCCCCTATGACGTAAGAAAGTCTTATCTCAGAGCGCAGGAGCTCAGGACAAAAGGAAGATTTATTCCCCAGCGTGCAGAGCAAAGCAGTGCCGCAGACATGAGCTGCCATTTCTCCCACTGAGCACTTGACACAAAAAAAACAAAGGGTGTGCTGTAAATAAGTTGTTCTCCATGACAACATTTGTTTTATTAGTTTCAAGTTGTATTACCAAACAAAGGAGACAAAGTGAGATCATGAGGGTTAAAATGGCAACGTTTTTTAATTATTATTGTGCATTTGCGTTATAATGTACTATTTAGTAAATGTAATATCAGCACTTTCAATTATAATTGCTTTTAAAGGATTCAAAAGTAAAATTATTTTAATAAGAATCAACTTTATAAGGTTAAAAATTGCTTGCTTGGCATGCAGTTCCATTTTTAGGTTGCTTTGTAAAAATCACAGGTTTTTCCATCATAATTATCTTTTGTTATAGAAGATAATAAAGAACAAGAGAAATGCTTTTTCATACAAAATAGTTTTATTATTTGATCAAAAACTATAATTCAACAAAATAGAGGTCTGTGTGTGAAAAATAACAAATTTTTCATTCCTACAAACGTACTTACACTTTGACAAAAATAGTTACACGTTGACTTTAAGAATGCAACTAAGACCACAATGATTTTCTCAGAATCCATTTTACATTGCACAACATTTTAGGACCATATCAAAATAACTTAAAAATAATCCACCAAAATACAACATATAAAATACATTATTGCCTGTATCTTCAGTACAATCTAGTGGTCATCATAATGACACTACATTTTGACATTGCTATACTTTGAACAAAAAAAATGCTCAACATTGCTGGGTTTCCTTGCAAAAAGTGAAAAATAATGAAGAAGAAAAATAATGCAATACAAATGTATTTACTTTCTCCTGGACTGGAGGAGAAATATTCACATTGTCACTCACATCCAACAACATGACTGATTATCTACCACACGGCAGCAGTTTATGCGTGGACCTGATGGCCATCGAACTCATATGAGAACGACGAGTGGATGTAGTCCTGATCAGTGGGGGAGTCGTACCTCATGAGGCAGGGGTAGTTTTCAGGCTGCACGCAGTCAAACTGCAGGTCCAGCCACTGCCTGTGAGGAGCGTTGTGTCTCCTGGCGTCTGTCAGGATCCGGTTGAGGGCCAAGATGTAGCTGAGGGCCATCTGCAGGGTCTCATACTTGGACAGTTTTTTGTCCTCGCCCCACTGGGGGACCACTTTACGCAAGCAATCGAAGGCTGTGTTCAGACCCTCCATCCTCTTCCTCTCTCTGGCATTGGCAGCCATCCGTCGCCTCGTGACGGTCTCGTACTTCTCCGGGCTCTTGGAGTCTGGTTCCGAGGACTCTGATCCAGAGTCAGTGCAGCTGGGTCGCCGGGACTTCATGATATTTGATTGGAGAATGTAACCGCTGTATGTCCTCTGGTCAGAAAAAACTCAGCTACCAATTTGGGCCTCAGGGTTCCTCAGAGGTCTCCTCGGTGTTATCGCCTGGCTGATGTCCAAGACGTGTGTCCTTTGTGTCAGATATTTGTATCTCCAGATAGTGGACAGCCTGAAGAGTCCAAGGTGTCTGTGATCCCGCAGACAGTGAGGGAGCAGCTTTTATAAGACGGAGCAGATGAACAGGTGGCAGCAGGTGGAGTCCCTGCCCCCCCCCCCCCCAACCACACCCCCGATCTTCAATATTGCATATAGAGAAACACACGCATGCAGACTCATAAACACACACACACACACTCACACACACACACACACACACACACACACACACACACACACACACACACACACACACACACACACACACACACACACACACACACACAAACACACAGACAGTATATACACACACTCAGCACGCACACACACACACACACACACAAACAAAACCTTAATGAATTTCCAATTATCTTGGGCTGGGCTATCTGGCCGTGGCTTCACTCAGAGCCATGTGTCACAAACACCAAAAGTCCACCATCTGGTAGCACAACTCACCACAACTGATGGTGCAAACAAACTTTAAGAGATTGTGGATATTTACCAAGTCAATAGAAACTTGACAATTATCATTTAAGGTCTGAATTTTAATTGAGATATAAATACAAAAAACTAAATTTTGACAAATTATGGTTATTACTGTCAGGTAATGTCAGGTATCAGCAAATATATTTAACTACCCAAATGTTTCTAAAATGCAAATAAAAGCACCAGTGTAATTTTTATCTAATTAAAAATGTACTATACTTAAATTTTACTTTTACGTATATGCAAACATAGAGTACCTGAGCTCCTTGTATAAATAATAGTTTTCTAATTCTTACAGAATCAGTATTTTATAAGTTAAAATATTTTCTGCTTCTAAAATGTAAGATTTTTCTAAGTAAATGTTTAATTACTTTGTTACTAAATCATTGGTATATTTAGCTGCCATGTGTCTTTATTTATAAAACTAGATTTGGAAGCATCTGTGCCAGAAGTCCATCAGGTTTTAATAAGCCACCGATAAGTGCCCTTTCACTTCTCATGTAACTGGTGTGCATGTGATAATAACCATAATCTGAGATTAGCCCGAGGCAACAGAAGTGGAAGTGTGGCCCATAACCTGAGGGATTTTAACAGCACATCAGGGGATTATGGCTCCCAAACAATATGGGCCAAGATGGTGTACAGATTACTGCACCATCTGAGATTTAGAGAGCACTTTGGGAACAAGTAAAATACCAGAATGTTCTTCTACTTTATATATATAAAGGACATCAGTCAGAAAGTGTGTTTATCAGTGCTGTGCTCTTAATGAATCACAGTATGTGGGATGCATTAATGTTCCTTTAAAATTTGGGACCACATGTGAAATAAATAATTGATCTGTGTGATGGTCCGAGAGAAATTAGACAGACAGAATAATTTGTCTGTCTGTCCTTTCCCATCTGCCAACATTGAATTGTGTAATTCAGGAGGATGGATCTGAATATCTTCCTCTGTTCCACACACACAAACACACTGCTGACTGTCAGCACACACAATCACACAAAAAACACTTTAATCATACTCAGCTTTTATTGTACATTCAATTCTTATAACAATCTCTCAGTTTCGCTTTGAATCGCATTTATTTGTGTGTTTACCTGAGAGAAGGTGCATAGATTGTGCAGATTGTCTTTACTTATAAAATAATGAGCTAGTAGTTGTTATAAAATACACAACAATATAGAACTCGATTCCGATTAGTTTGATCTTTACCAACTACAACATTTATTTACACATTATTGCATCAATATTAGTAATATGTGACAATTTTGCGCTGTAAAAAGGAGACATTCTGCATGAGCACTTTTGATTCTAAATACATTTTGTAATATTTCTTTACTTGTAAGTAAGAGAAATGAAAAGGCAGGAATTTAACTTATAATGGAGTACTTAAACACCCTATTATTGGTACTTTTACTTAAGTAAAGGATCTGAATTCTGCTTTATTTTCTGGTGCCAGCCTTTGTGGGCTCCTGTCACTGTGCTGGCAAACTCAAAGCTTGGGTGTAGAGGCAGGTTATGAATGATTAATCACTGTCGGAGGCCTAGAATAATGCCTGTCTCTGGTATTGGGTCATGGACACAAGCTGATGCTGTCTGGTCATTTTGGGATGGACTGGTTAGCTGTGCAATTAGGCATATAATCCCATCTACCAGTTGGTTCATTGATTACAGATTGATGTAGTTTGCCAGCTGCTGCTTGTCTTGTCTGAGGGCCTCGTCTCAGACGTGGCCCGGCCCTTCCGTGTCTTCCACCCTTTTTTTTTTTTTTTTTTTTACAACCACTCACATGATTGGCTTGTCTGAGCACTGGTGGCTGAGCCATGCTCTCTGTCAAAAGCCATATGTCACAACTGAGGAGTGACCCGTCTGCTCTGACAGAAGCATGTACCCTCGTAAATCCAGCTCTCCTTATGGATAAATGGAGATTAAGGCACAAAGCTTATGTTTTAGTACAGGAGAAAGTGTAGGAAAGGATTCCCTCTGCATATGTGTGGTTTGACTTGATAAATCTCATTATCAGCACAGGATTAGCTGAAAAGAGCAGTGGTAATAAGCTCATGCTTCATTTTAAAGAGCAGAGAGAAACACATCGCAAGTGTGTCACTACTATTGGTTTCCAATGTGGGAACTTTTATTGCTGTTTTTTTAAACAAACTCAAAAGATAACTGTAATTATTGTGTCAAAACTGCAGTAATTGAGTGAGTTAATTTAGAAAAATGTATAACAGTATTTGAAACACCGGGCAAGGTTCAGTATAAGTGAGCTATGTAATTAATGAAATAAAATAAACCTAATTATTACGTTTTCAAAACCCAACTCATTCAAAGCCCAGAGATATTTACTCCTTAGCAACACACACAGCTCTCAGTTAACAAGTAGGCCTGGCAGCTGGTCGGATGAGGCTCGGGGTATAATTAGGTCACATAAGGTGAATGTAATTTTATGCCTATTTGAACTCTCTTCCCCTATAATTGGACTGATTAGCAATGCTTAATTGGCTTCAGAGCATTCCTATTTGTTTTGAATTTGGCATCAGTTTAAGCTAATAGTGCTCCGGTTGCCGCATAGTCATAACAAGCTCTCATTAAAGACAGCAGAAATTTTGATTTTAACCCACAGTAATGTCAGAGCAAACTATCCATTATACCAAGGGTGTAAATTACTGTGGAGGACACAGGGGGTATGTCCCCCCTACTTTTTCAGAAGGCAGTTTCGGACCCCTCCACTTAATACAGTCTGAGAAACCTAACGTTACATTAAAGAACAAGACAAACATACAATAGCACCAAGCAGAAACAGCTCAAGCTCCCCGTCCCCTCTCATGCCGTCATTCAAACCAATTCAAGCAACCAGCAGCTCAGCAGAAGTGTTATGTTAGCAATGTCCAAACCCTCCCAAGCTACAGAAGACAAAAGACATTTCTTTAAAAATATAAATGTGAGTGTGGTCTTCAGACAATCTATAATAGGTTAACTAACATAAAGTTATAAATATTCATAGTGGGATCATGTTGGAATATCAATATCACCCACTAAACGTCTTCAAATTAGCTAGCCATAGAAAAGGGCATTGTTGAATTGCTGTTATTGGAAACACTTTATTATGTATGTAACTCAGCAGAAAGAGTCCTAGGTAATAGCAAAGGTTCGTTTTTTGTGACAAAGCACCTCCTCCCCCATCTTTGAAATAAAAAATCTGTCCTTGCATTAACCTCTATCTAAAAGAAGAGACATTATAAACTTCTTTAGTTAATATTTCAGGTGCTGTCCAAGCAGCATGCATAATTATACCCACCTGTTCAAGCAAAGTAAACATATCAATCATTTGAATAAATATAACTTTATTCTGAGAGGGACAAAACTATTTTACAAAGTGCAACTTTACATCAGTTGAGTATGTGCTTTCCAGCTTTTCTTAAATTTATTTTTAAACTGACTTTTATCAAAGGTCAATGATAACCTCTGTTGACTTGTTGGTGTCGTTTCAAAGCAAAGCTAACAGTCTGTCTTACCACAAAACAAAGAGCTTTTAGTTTTATCTGACTCATTCCTCTGGTAATGCATCTTGAACTTTAGATATGATCGATATAAATCGTTGTCAATACAAAGATGAATTAAATCACCTGAAAGCAAAACATATTTGAAGAAATCTTTTGTGCTTCAACTAGTAACCATGAATGAGACCTAACAGCATATTATTATAACCATGACTGCAGACACAGCAGTCACGTGTCTTGCATCATCATAAAACCTTGGCATGCATGCACATGAAAACACATTGTGCAAAAATATGAACCAGTGATGAACGTCAAGAAATTCAAATGTCTATTAATATACTCTAAACAACCTGTGATTATAAATAAATAAGTTTATATTCATAGAAATTTCATCTAAAATTTAAAAGAACCTATTACTAGCAGTTCAATAAGCAGTGCTTGTTGCACTTTGAGAAGAGGACTAACAATTAAGAACCGATGATGTCACCAACATTCAGCAACACCCTCACAATCATAGCTAAATATGATATAAAAAAAACAAACGTGAGTCATTCAAACCTGTCAGAGAACACTGTTCAACCCCAATGAAGGCTCATGAGCTAAGACTTTGCAAAACTGTTTTTCTGCATGTGAAACACGTTTCATATGACTTGAGTAAATAGGAATGGTGACAAACCCACTATCAGTGCTGATAGCTTTAACACAATAATTCATTGCCATTCATTGTACCACATCAAATGCATCACACAAATCACATGGCAATCTGCTTGTCATTCTCCTTTTAGTCCTCCATGGTTTTGACCTCAGTGTGTGCTGGGAGAACTCTGAGGGTCGCCGGGCTGCAGTTTCACAGCTCCTCACTCTCCAGCATGGCCTCGGGGGGCGAGCTGGAGAACAGGATGGGGTAGTTCTCCGACGTATTGAAAGCTGACGTGATGTCGAGCCCCTGGCCCGTCAGAGCTGCGTAGCGGCTGCCCGTACGCGGAGCCTTTTTCATGGGTGCAGGGATGCTCTGATGCCACTGTGCTAAAGGCGCAGCAGACAGCTAGTATTACTACCAAATATAAGGCATATTTGTTAATAAAGCTGTTAGTCACACAGCTGTACAGAATATTCACCGTAGATATCAAGCCTGCAGGTGCAGGATACAATTCCCGCCTCGTTTTTTGCTGACACTGTGTACCAACCAGCATCGTCTTTTGTTGTTGGCTGGATGAGGAGACACACGTATCCGGTTGCATCCTGGGTCATGCTGAAATAAAACAGATCATGGAGAATTCATTCCAGTTCCAATAGAGATCTTTGAAACTATTACGTTGCAGTACACGGTATTAAAACAGCTACACAAAGAGGCTCAGAACTCCTACTGACCTGATCCTGTCCTTAGTTTTAGGAATGGTGTCATTGTCTTTCTTCCAGAAGATGACTGGAGGGGGCATGCCCACCACCCGACACTCCAACCTGACTGGAGTCCCATCAGGAATACCCATGTTCTGCAACTTCTCCACAAACTGGGGAGGGTGCTTCATCTCTTTCTCTGAAGTGGACATGACTTAGATTACATGAACTTCCAAACAGGGCATGGGACATCACACTATATTCAACTGATTTGTGTATGAACAATTCATTCCTTTTCATTGACCATGTCCAGTCCTTACCCACAACTTTAAGCTCTAGACTAAAGGAGCTCTGCCCGGCTTTGTTGCTGGCGATGCACGTGTATGTGCCGGCGTCATTCTGTGTCAGGGGATCAATGACCAGAGAATGGATGCCATTCTCCCGCACCAACATCTTGTGGTAAATGTCTGGATAGATTGGCCTCCCGTTGACCAACCACATGAGTTCTGGGTTGGGGAGGCCACTCACCTGTAGGAAAAAAACGTTGAAAATAAAGTGAGGCAAAAATTCAATATCTTTCTAGTGCTACACACCAAGACCTGCTGCCTACCTTACAGTCTAGTCTACATAGCCTTCCTTCATGAGCCAGCATGTCCCCCGGAGCCTGGAGGAAGTGAGGCCGAAAAAATTGTTCCTGGGTTTGCTCACTTTCGACTTCCTGTATGCGGGCTCGCACCCTGAAAAACATGAGCAGAGCATGTTTTGGGGCACAAAGGCACGCTTTGAGGTTAACCCACGTTGGTATTTATCGTGGTGTATGTTAGCATTTTAGTTTAGATACACATGCTCACAAAATATCACTATTGTCAGGGAGGATAATCAATAATTGGCTGGTTCCTCATGCTGCAGAGGGCTTCTTCTTACCTCTGCAGATCACACTGCACACTCAGTTCCTGCTCACCTCTGAGAGTGAATAGGTGTCATTCGGTTTCGGGGAGGTCCCGTTTGGACTATCAAATGACCCGAGCAGCTTATTCGTCCCTGATGGTCATTAAATATCAAATATTAAATTTTGCAGCTGCTGAGAAGACGTTGGCAGTATAAACAGGAAGTGTGAGGTATCACCTGTGGATTAGCTGCCATGATGGTGTAGTTGCCGTCGTCGTCATTGGTCGTTGACTCTATATGTAAAGCACAGGTCCCATCCCCCTCTCTGATCTTCTTGTATTGGGTGTTCTTCCTCAAGACCTGCTTACCGTCCTTGAACCAGTAAACCTGATGAGAGAACACATGTGGAGGATAAATAGATAGATAGATTACAGAATAACAGGTTGCTTCACCACACAAAACATTCTGCCTTTTCTCCAAGGCCTGGCAAATAAAATACAGCTGCAGTGGATCCACATCTCATCAAGTCACATTTGATTACAGAATAACAGGTTGCTTCACCACACAAAACATTCTGCCTTTTCTCCATCTGCTACAAAGAAGGTTCCTTTCCTGAAACACTACTCAAGTTTTTCATAGTCATCCAGCCAAAAGAATTCAACATAAATGGAAGTCATTTTACTAAAGAGGACATCCTTTATGTCCTCGTAGACAGGACAGTAAAACAAAAAGTGCATCTCATTCTCAATTTCCCCGAGCTCACGCAACAAACAGATTCTGTCCTCCTCTGGAGTGGAATGAAACCTACCGGTCTCTAGGGCTAATGGTAATGTTCCTGAGCGTAACTGTGCACATAAGGATCTTTGTCTTTTGTTTAAGTTGTACTTAAGATAAAGTTCTGCATTATAGTTATTCTTTATGAGACAATAACTTCGTAACCTTGGTTTACACCAAATGTCAACAGACCATATTTTCTTTATGCATAAGAAACAGTTTGGTCCTAATCTCCTGAATATTACAAAGTAACCTGTTCTGAAAAATGAAAGACAAGTCGGTCATATTAAACAGAGATTTCAAACCCTTAGCCCAGGGATGGCCATGCAAAATGTCCCAATGAAATATCTTTTTTGTAAGTCTCTGATCAGACATCTTCACCAGTCTATTCCAAAGTCGAAGCATTTGACATTTATGTCGGATGTTTGGTGGTTCCCAACCCATATCCCCAGGAATGGCCAAAACTGATGTTGATTTTTGAACTCCCAAGAATGATCTAATAGCTCTGTGGTGCACAGTGTTGCATCTTGTGTGCTCACGGAAACCCCAAACACCAGAAACATAGTCAGACACAGGACATACCCATGAGTTATATAGTTGTGTATAAGTATGAAATCCTAAATTACCACAATGTTTAACTTTGTTCAGTACAGATCCTATTGCTCTTCCCACTGACTGAGCTAGAACATTGACAGCTTCTTTAAATATCATGTGCTCGTCGAGGGTAATGCCAAGATATTTATACTGTTCAGTGTAAGATAGCACTGTTGAACCAAAGTTAAAAACAACGGAACTTCTCTGTAATGATTTGTGTCTAAAATGAACTATTCGTGTTTTGTCTTGATTTACCACTAGCCTCCATTTCCATGCCCACTGTCTGATCATCTGTTTTGACCCCCAAATTAGAAGCTTTAATTTGTAGAGCTAAATCATTAATATAAATGGAAAACAATGTTGGAGACAAAACATCTCCTTGCTTCACACCAAATTGTTGGAAAAACCATCCAGTTGTGCATTCATTCACTTGAACATGAGCAACAGGTGCTTGATAACGGGACTTTAAGGCAAAATAAAACTTCCCGTTTATACCAGAATTTAATAACCTATATTCAAGAAGTTCCCTATTAATCCAGTCAAATGCCTTCTGGAAATCAATAAAACAAACAAATGTAGACCCATTCTCCTTAATCCTTGCACGTATAATGGAAGTGACTATACATATATGATCAACACATGCTCTGGCTTTTCTAAATCCATTTTGCTCGTCTGCAAGAAAACCTGTCCTGTCAAGGTGATTTACAAGTCTGCCATGTAAAAGTGAAGAATATAATTTATATACACAACTGATAAGGCTTAAACCCCTATAGCTGAGAGGAAGCTTTGGGTCATTTTTTGAAGATTTAAGAATAGGTTTAATCACTGTGTAGGAATAATGCTACTGTCAAAACAATACGGAAACAGGATAAATGTAAGGGATAAAAGTGACAAGAGCATGCTGTCATTTGTGTGACATAGTTGATGACCTCTCACCTTTGGAAAAGGGATTCCCACTACTTTACATGACAAAGTGACAGGCACTCCTTCCATGGCTCTGAAGTTCTTCAGTTTCTTGTCAAATATGGGCGCGATGCATCTTCCTGTAGGGACGTCATCGTGCTGCACCTCATCATCGGACTCCTCCACCGGCGTCCGCTCCAAACGGAATTCGATCTCGCTCATTAGTCTCTGCTCGAAATTGGACACTTTGTACTCCTGGAAAAGGAAATCCACCACATAAAAGTAATCACCACGATCAACGTTTGCATTACATTTGTTTTGAGACAAGCAACAAATGCTCTCAGAAAGGCATGAAATAATCAGGAACATGAAACAACGTGCATCTATTTATCAGGTATCAATTGTGGTATTAAAGTAACAATCTATAACTCATGTCACTTTAAACCACTATTTGATGATTATCATGCAGTGGCATGGCATCTGTCAGGCGGTATCATTCCTGGTTGGTAAAACATTTTGCTCATCCAACCAAACAAAATTTCTGGGCTGAAGGTTAAACAGAGAACAGAGGAAGATGAAGTCTAGAGGTGAACTGCAGAGTTGAAAGACAAAACTAGCAGGATATTGTTAAAGAGTGTGAAATGAAACAGCAATATGCAGGTTTGTGAGTTGAGGTTGTTTTTTGGTTTCAGAAAAGTTGTGATGCCGGCCTTTTGGGAAAATCTGAAATGCAAACAGAAGAAACGGGCTGCAAGCTTCAGTGGGGAAAATGTAAAATTGGTTAACTGAAAACTGGAGAATACAGCACTACACAACAGTAGAGTGAAAGCAAAGCTTCACTCTAAAATAAGTTGAATTACAGCAAAGCTACCGGGTTTACTAAACCGGGACTAAGAAAAAGTAGTTAATAAAAAAGATCAAATTGACAGTGTACATATTTAATTATAACTAAATATTGTTAAAAAAATCACATGCAAGCACTTGTTCACAGGTCATACATAAATATTTAACCTTTTTTGAACATTTGACTGTCTTTAGCGCTGGTCTTAAAAAATGGCTTGTTGTCTTACTCGTCAGTTTAGTAACATCATACAACTAAAACGTCTTTCAAATTGCTGTAAATAATGAACGCTTGCACTTGCAGGCAGGCACTACACAGAGATGTAGTTCAATACTCCCCAACACTAAATGCAGGTTATATATTAGTACAAAAGCTGGAATGCTTGATTAGAGATATTAACCATGGTTTTTAGGCAATTAAGTTTTTTAAATCTCGTTCTGAAACATTCTAATAACCCATACGGCTCGAGCAAATCAGTGCTTTGGACGGGAAGATCCTTGTACCTCATCATAGTTAATGACAGTAGCAGGAATGTTTGGTCCAAGGGGTCTGCTCGCTGTTTTCCCCTCATTACTCAGCTTCTATGAGAGGATAGGGATGGATGAAGACACACATACTCTACACACAAACACATAGGCCTACTGATGGAATAACACACAAGCTAATTGTTAATAGCATGCGCATGTTGTTATGCTACAAGGACATACAACAATGAATAGCTGTGGAGGGAATGATGGCTGATGCTCTGCTGAATGGAGTTGTTCCTCATTGCCTCTGAGTCAATCTGAACGATTTACCATCCCTTTATCATTTTACGTTTTGAAATATCTGTCCTTTATTATCTTTTTTAATATATTATTCAAAATGAATTCATAACTAGAAACCTGGAGACAAGTGAGAATACAGCACAGTCATTGGTTAATAATCAGTAACTACATAACTTCATTCTTAAAAGCTTAAAACTGTTGCCCAGTTACAATGTTCCGATCACATACCTACATGTCAACAAACAGATCATTTATTGACATTTATGAGCAAGGATGTGATGAGGGTGAAATCCACTTTATATTCATAGAATTCAGTGATTTTTTTTTATTTTTTTTGTAGTAGTTTGCATTATAATACATATTCACCACCACATCACTGCAATTGAAGAAATCAAGCAGAGGTGGAAACTACTTTCTACCTGTTGATGGGGGAAATGATGAGCATCTTCTTTAAATCTAAGCTTTTTCTCAATATCGTGGAGAAGAATTTCCTTGCTTCCGTGAATGTCTTCAATCGACGGGAGGCGCACCTTTGGTACGTTCCTTTTCATCCTGAAAAGACAGAAGGGAAAAAGGTGTTGTGTACATGTGACAGTCCACCAATATCATGAGCATTGAAGTCCATCAGAAAGTGCGTACCCTAAAGGAGCTCCCTTGGGCAGGCCCATTGAGTTGGTGGGCTGACTCGGCGTCAGGGACGGCAGGACGGAGCTCAGGAACGCCACAGGGTTTTGAATGGGGCTGGGGGTGGAGCTGCTGGACGTGGGAGAGGAGGCCTGGGGAGGCGACTGGGCTCTTATGGCGTTCAGGAATGCCGCCGACACCGTTGTGGGTGACGACACGAGGGAGGGAGGGCTGTTGGGAGACCTGAGCACCCGTGTGGGGAAGATCCTTGGTGGCGGGGAGAATGGTGGGAGAGTAGGGGAGCTGGCTGCGGAGGAGTTGAGCTCAGCGGCCAATTCTTGCAGCAGAGGGACCGGGGATTCTGTCGGAGAAGGACTCCTGACTGGTGAGAAGGTCTGAGCAGCTATGAACTCTTTAGGCCGGGCGTAGTTGAAGGTGTGGGAGGTGGCGGTGAGGTTCATGAGGGAGGCGTGGGTGCTTCTCAACAGCGGAGCAGGAGATGTGATCTGCTGTAAGGCCGTGGTTGGACCTGTAAAGGCTGTACTTAGCTTTGGTGCAGGCGGAGGGTAAAATTGGGGTGAAGGGGCAGTTCTGGCAAGAGCTGCAGGGGACAGGTTTAGGTGGGAGGCATGGATGGTGTTCATCTGGGTTACAGGACCTATACTGAAAGGGGGAGCTGTTTTCAGCTGTGGAGGTGGAGGAAAGGTCACCAGGGAGGAAGTCTTTAGCTGAGGAATTGAAGGAGGGGTGCTCAAAGCAGAAGTGTTGAGAAGAGGTGAATAGGTGGTGTTGACTGTTGGAGCTGAGCTCAGAGAGGGAGCAGGGGGAGTGGTGGTCAGCGGAGGTGCAGAGTGGGGCGTCTGTTGGGGGGGCAGCGTGGTTTTAAGGAGGGGCTGGAAAGGTGGCGGATGCGGTTCACGGTGCATTCTGGGTGACCACAGCAGATCTTCATTGGGGCCTTGGACCTCGGGCTGGATCTGGATCTGTAATTGTCTCTGGGACTGAAGCTGGGTGTGGGTTGGGGTCTGAGGTTCGGTCTCCTGCTGTTGCTCCATGAGGACCTGGTTGTGCAGGAGCTGGAGTTGGACTGGGTCCCTGTTGATCAAAGAAAAAAGAAAAGAAAAAGAAAAGCCAATAAATGACACTATACATGGTGAAAATGAGAGCAGCTCAGTGCACTGCCTCATAAATTAAGTCCACGCTATAAACCCCAGCAGGAATGAGCCAAGGTCAGCATGAAGAATACTCTGCCCTTTTATGGGCTACCAACAAGTAGCCTACAAACAAAACACCGTGCAAGCTCGAGACACTTGCAGCTTTCATTCTAAACAGGGGGCTCTCATTTATGTGTCATCAAATCACTGCAAATATTGATTAACGAAACGATGCAGGACAAATTGTCATTTTGTATTTTAAGCCTACAATGTATAAAACAGCAGTAAACAGCTCATCATAGCATAAAATATTTCTATATATATCTTCTATCTATATCTATAGCATTATCAGAAATATGAGATGAACATAAATGCATAGAGGTTCACTTACAAATAGAAAATGCCATCCCTGGTTTTAGAAAGCTGGAAGGTCCACATTGGAAGTCTGCATGCATTCAGTTATGAATTGCAACTGAATGCAGCTGCTAGTTGAGCACGAGGGTGAGGAACCTCCCACCTCTCTAAACAGCCCATCTAATTCACTTTTAATAAAGTTTCAGCACAGTTGTGAAAGGAGACTCATGTGCTTCTATGTGTTTTTTTTATTTTATTTGCTCTACTCACAGTTTGGGTTTAGTCAGCACTGGTGGTGGTCCTTTGTTGACTGAATTGGTTGCGTCCTCATCCAACTGACTGGATGCATCACTTTGTTCATCCTCCTCATCCTCAGGCAGTTTGAAGTGTACACGCAGGCCAACTCTGGCGCCGGAGCGTGAGTCTTTGTGGTTTGTCTGGGCGCCTGTCTTTAGGCAGGAGTTAGGAGGGGGATCAGGGAGGGGCACCACAATGAGGCTCCCATTCTGATGGTTTGGGGTCCCCTTGACTTTGGGGCTCGTATCAGGCGATGTCACCGAAGGTGGGGACACTTCCTGCTCAGCTGAAGTCTCAACTGCAAACTGAGAAGTGAAGGGTTTTGGGTATGAGAGAACCTGTCTGCAGCTCTGTGGTTCTGGATGTGGTCCACTGGATCCAGGGAGGTTCTGGTGGATTGAGGAAGGATCTAGGTTTGGGGTGCTGGTGCTGCGAGAGGAGCAGGAGCCGCTGCTCAGGCTGGAGGGTTCCAGACTGGGTAGACTGGTACGGAAGGGGTCTGGACGCAACATGCTGAAGCCATGGGGGTCAAGACGGAGGGTGCTGGTGCTCAAGGGGTCCAGACGTATGGTGGTAGAGACCAACGGGTCTAGGCGAATGGTGCTGGAGTGGGGCTTGATGCTGTTGGTCACAGTAACCTCCGGTTGAGGGTTTACGGTGGGAGCTGATGATGGTTCTTGGATTTGATTGGACTTCACTGTCAAACTGCTGAAAGGTCTCACGTGGTTGCTGTTGCTGCCATTGCCTGATGAGAATCAGACAGACACATATCAGTATTTTCCATGCTCTTTTATAAGAATAAATCATAGCTGAAAGTAAAACAGGAGCGTTACCTTTGACCCTTAGTGTTGCAGCGCTGGACACGGTTCCATAGTTGTTGCTTGCTGTGCAAGTAAACATTCCCGAATCTTCAGGAAAGACCTCAGCAATGACCAGGGTGCATATTCCCTCTTGAGGAAAAAATGAAAAAGACATGATACTCACATACTCACGTTGGTTTGTATGACTGAATTATATTTACTTCTGAACTACATATCATGAGGAAAGATGCGCAGTGAGGTTTCTCTGTGTCACTGAGAGTCTATCTGCAGCTAAAGCAGGTTGAAGTGATCTGCCATGGTGGTTTGACACAGGATGAGAGACTACCTTATATGGTCCAGGGACAAGCAGCTCTGGCTTATGTACAGAAGAATAGCAGCAGCCTTTGCCAATGACTATAAACATCTGAGCAGATTAATATGTACACACTGCAGCATCATATACAGACCGCAGCTTCTATGTCGCAGTCAACACTTTAATTCAATATGTACCTGATTCGGCTGGAGATCTGGGCTCTGAAACGGAAAAAAGCACCAAAATCATTATGAAACTGTGATAAACGTTATGGTTTAAGAATATGTGGCACTTCTCTGAGAGTCATTATTATCACTCATCACATTCCACAATCAGTTGATGCAAGATGACCTTTATTTGTCAATTATTTACACTTCTCTGAGAAATATATTTAGTATATTTATGCTGCTGAATTCCAGACTTCAACACTGTATTATGAGATGTTATTATTATTATGTACACCACATTTCTGCATGTAAACACATTTGTAACCTGAAAATATTTTACAGTAATATCAATATTTTTCAGCATTTTAGGCTCATTAATAATATTCCTCAACCCGCATTGGACAGGACTTTATTTAAATTATTAAGGACTCTAGGTTTTTATGTCTCGCTACATTATGAATACTCAATGGACATACAGTACACTAACAAAGTGTAATTATTCAAAAGTTATTTATTTTACTTAATCAGGCAATTTGGAGACTTGTGTTTTTATTGTAGCATCATTGTTTCTTTTTCATTTTCTTGACGGCATGTCAAGGTTTCTAAGAAATACTAAACTGAGATTGCAGAAATATATTGAATTTAACTCAATTGCAAATCAGCAAGTCCAATATTACGGCAGTAGTGGAGCAGCAGCTTAACTTACTTTTCTCCAGGATCCTGAAGTCAGGAGAGTCCTCTATAATTTTCCCCTCTCTGTACCAGTCCACTTGAGGGGATGGTGCCCCTTTCACACGGCACTCCAGCACCACCAGCTGGCCTTCTGACGCAAGGAGGTCCTGCAGGCTCTGGTGGGACATGACAGTGAGTATGTTACGTCAATAAATGCATTACAGAATGCAGTGATGTAAATTCTGCTAAGAATGATTTTACCTTTGTGAATACAGGGGCAGCCATGATGGGATGGGCGTTCAACCCTTGTAGATAGTTGTGGTTGGAGGTTTGACTCTGAATATAAAAAAACACACGTGTTAAATAAAATATACAAAAACAATCAGTGGACAACAATTAAAAGAGGAAGGAATCGTTTAAGCTCTTCTACCTCAGGTTGGGGTGTTTGTGTTGGAGCCGATAGGACAGGCAGCGCAGGCGAGAACGTTGCGTTCAAAGGCAGTGATGTAGCTATCGATGCAGCCGTCTGGAATGGTGGCACTGTGGCTGTGACAGATGTTGACACCTCCTGGGCTCCTGAAAGTTCTGTATCACCAGGTGGCAAAGTAGGAAACACCTGCACAGGTGACACTGTTGCCTCCTCCGGAGCAGGGTGTGCTGTGGATGCCACAGATGGCTTAGAAGGCTCTGCGACTGGAAGTATGGTAGCCAATGTTCGGACTGGTAGAAGAGGTTCTGGGAGTATTGGGTTAGTTGGTGGAGAGGAGATCTGCTCCTCTGGCTCCTCAGTGGCTGCTGCAGGTTGGGATGATGGAGGGTCTTCCTCTTCTGCAGAGAGAGTTTGGCTCGATGAGGGAGGTGAAGACTTCTTCTGCAGCCTTTGAAAATCACAGAGGGAGGAAAGGAACAGTCTCATTTAGGAAAAATCCACATCAGTTATTTTTATCAGAGGGTCTCAATGACAATGTGGTTAAACTCACTGGGCTACATGTTCAAAGTGCTGCTCCCCCTCAGAGTCCGTAGAGGAGGCACCTGTAGGTTTTAACAAACAAGCGCACACAACTCTATCACAGACCGTGTTTAACTGAACCGTAAAAGTGTCAGTGACAAAGAACCATGAGAATCACCTTCGACATAGATCTCCGCCGACGTTGAGTCAGTGCCATAGAAATTAGATGCAAAGCAAGAGTAACGTCCAGTGTCTTCCTCGAAGGCCTCTGCGATGATCAGAGAGTGCAGCTCGCCGTCGGTGATGATCTGAATGTCAGGGCTGTTGTCCAGCTCCTTGCCCTCACAAAACCACCTGAAATTAAACATATACACCACAATGCTCAGTGCAATTCTACATTATTTTACTTCTTGTATTTTAGATATTTTTTATTTTTTTAAAGCATGTCGGATATGCAAATGTGTTGGAGAAAATCACCTTTGTGTAAATTGCATCCTACAATTAGCTTTAAAGGTACCCTTTGGAGTTTTTGTTAGTGTATCTCTCTTTTGTTTGATTTGTGCATGAGCGGCAGTGCAGAAGAAGACTGATAGATAAACATGGATGTAAAAAAAGTCAGCTTTGCAAATGTTTTATGAGGAAGGAATTGCTTGTTAGACCTCGAGGTTACACGCACCGTGTTTGGGTGAGAAACACTGAATGTAAACATTAAACTTTCACAGGTTGTCATTAATATGGTGATCAATATAACTTTAAATAGATATTGGAACCACTACATACATGTTGGTCAGAATTGACGTGAGTTGGTGGGTAGAGTATATTTTAATGAAATAGTTACTGACATGTTCACCTTGACTATATGTACAATCTGTAATGTAACTTTACTTGAGCTGTTTTCAACACGTAATCCACTTCTTTTCCACTTCAGTGATATTGTTATATGAATTAACTATTAATCCAGTAGGATATTCCTACTCTTGCTTTTCTATTTTAAAACCCTATCTTTACACAGTTCCCTTTTTCCTTCTGTTAACCCTCTGACACCATTTGGTGTCAGAGGGTGCAGTGTCTTTCCCAGTTCCCTAATAGTGCCCCTGGCTCTGTGCCATCCAGCAGAGTTATGCAGACCAAGAGCAAAATGTTTTGATGAGCAAGCTGTATCCCTTTCCCTGTAAGACAAGAAGCAGATTTAGAGGCTGCTTCAATGAACAAATGTTGATGTTATGAAGATGAGATGATTTAATGAAAGTTTAGGTAATTAATTGTCAAATCTTGTGTTTTCTTAAGTTTTATTTATTGCCTTTATTAATGTGGGGAGGGACAAAGGATGACATGAAACAAAAATCTCTGGCTGGACACAAGTTCAGGAGCTTATGTCAGGTCAGCGTCCTATAGCCAAAAATCAGTGTTGTAATCTATAATTTTATGCTTTCAAACATGAATAAATGGGTAGAAATTCTTATTACAAGAATAATATCGTTCTACATGGCTAACATTACGTACCAGTCATTAGTCCTACTAAGTAGAGTCCAGTACATTGGAGATGCAGTTGTCAATAGTCTATTTATTCATTGTAAAACTATAATAGTACATCTATAATTTCCCCAGTCCTGACCGGCAACATAATGCAACGGGCCTCTACGTCAAAGCACATCTATTTTGAGTAGATGAGGTCCTGGTGCTTTATAAAACCCAGCCAATAAACAAAGAGGAATGAGCTGATGTGTTACTCTCTGGCAAGATGTCATCGTACAATCATAAATCATATCCAGATCCTCACAGATCACATGCAGTATATGAAACCATTTTTTCAAATAACTATGCAGGCCATTACACAACTATACTAGACACCCTGGGGTGGTATGTCAATGTTCTGTCTGAGGCGAGCTATGTCATTTCTAATGAGTAAGGGACTAAATTGAAAGCATGAGTAGTAGAGGAGATGGCAGAGACCCCGTTTGCTGCACCTGTCGGGGCTATTTTCCCTCTGGACTTCAGAACCAGGGAGGAGATTCCCCGCTGGAGCCTGGGGGCTCTGACTGGCTGACCCAATCACATATGCATAATGCTAAACATAGACTCAGTAAACACACAATGCTATACCCTGACACACCAGAGAGAGTACACCACTGCAAACTGATGGGAAATATGAACCTGACAACTCTATTTGGAACTTGTTTAAGTCATAGTTACTAACCCAGCAGCTGCAGGGGGCAGGAGGAACAAGCACAAAGATCTTTATCTTAACAGAATATATCAAATAAGAGCCAAGCTTGAACACAATGCTAAGGACATAACAATTTGTAAAGTAAAAACCACTAAAACAGAACTCAAATCTTCAGACTTGTATCTTTGTAAGACACTGAAACCAAAAACAAACCGTATAAATATGTGGTTAAGCAATAACAGTATAAATCATCCTCTCACCAAACTCCTCATGCTTCTGTCAAGAGCTCAGACGTTCCATTATCAGACGTGACTACAGCTCGCAGTGCCAGCCCAGTCTAAAAATGGCAGAGAGCTACATTCTCCCTGGACACATATATGTTGGTGGCTCAACAATGTTCAGTACGACTAACAAGCCTTTGGCCCCTATATTCTGAAGCCTCAGCTTCACTTCAGTTGAAGGCTTTGTTTTCCTGGGAGTACAGGCCAAGCCAGGGTTTCTAAACATATCTGCCAAAACTGCCATAAAATAGCATATGACAAGCATTGACAAGAGTGTAAATTTGTGCATAACGTCATGTTAGTCTTCAAAATGTACTCTGCTTTACCCTACCATCTGAATACAATGAGAGCTGTAAATGTATCTCCTATTTTTCACATTCTCCTTGTCCCAGACATAACCCTGACCACCAACGAACACACACACAAACACACACTCACACCATTCAGCATCAGCTGTTGGTTATCGTCACACGTCACTTCGGTCTGGATCTCCCCCAAGAGAGAAACATCATTCATCTTTACTCACAGTTCACAAAACACTTTGTAATAGTAATTCAGCATTGTTGAGGACGCACACATTGCTCCATCTTTAACACAATGTAGACACTAGTCTGACTGATATATATATATAGATAGATAGATAGATACATATAGATATTTGAGAGTTAAAAACTCTGAACGCAATAAATTGACCATTACATTTTTAAAAACATAACTTCTTAATTCTTAAATAAACTGAGCATTTATCCCTTAAATGATTAACTCATCAATGGCAGCAATAAAGTAGCAATACTGGGTAAAAAAAACTATAGATGGAGTATATGTAAGTCCTCCATTATTATATTATTAGTTAAAGTCCTGTGTTTAAAATATTACTGAAGTAAAAGTATGTTAGTATTATTAGCAAAATTTACTTTAATGATCAAAAGAAAAATGGCCCCTGTGAGTGTTAAACTATTAGATATTATATGATTTAATTACTTTTATTGATGCATTAATGTATTAATATATTACTTGTTTACTCCTGAAGTTATGGATAGTTAGTTAACCTTTTATATACCTACGGTTGGAAAGTTAAAGCTATAATTATGCATGATATAGTTTTTTATGAAAAATGTTAATCACTAAAGTAACTAGAAACTTAAGTGATACATGTAGTGGAGTAAAAAGTTCATTAATTCTAGTACAAAGTAGCATTAAAAGAAATTACTTTTATACTGAAGTACAGTACTTAAAACTTATATCATGACACCTTACCCTGAACTCTTGTAACATCTTCTCCAGACAAAAAGGTAATTTAAACGATCCAGATCCTCTATGACAATGCGTCATCTCCAATGACACTTTTCAGTGAGACTCATTTTGAAAGAGCATGGAAGCAGAAAGTCTCACTGTATCGTCTGCTAACTGAGAAATAAACCAATATCATATAGTCATTGTTTGACTTACCGGACTTCAGGCACAGGGAGTCCTCTAACAATGCAGTCCAACTGGACCTTGCTGCCCTCGGGAACCTCCCTGCTTTTCAGTTTCTGGATGAAGAAGGGAGGCTCACATGCCGTCTCCTCTGCGTATGGACTTTCTGTCAGGACACAGTTTTTAGCCTCCTCCTCCACCTCCTGGGAAACATGGTCGTACTGCAGCTCCTCGGTAATCCTGCTATCCTGAAAGTCCACATGCCCGATCCTAGAGTCCAGCTGGGCCTCTGGTTGGTGGCTAACAGCGGGGCTGGGTCTCTCCTTCTCCACCTCCACGGGCATGACGGAGCGGTCCCTGATGTCAGGGCCGAGGGGATAGACTGTCCCGTCGTTCTGGCTCTTGTTCTGGTTCCTGCTCCTGTGGGATTTGCTCGCTCTCGGTCGTACCCGTTTGGAGCTATTGGCCTTGAAGAGCGAGGAGAGCTCCTCGATGAAATCTGCTGCCTTGTTGAGGAACTCCTTCTTGGACTGGGTCTCCGGACCATACGGGGCGTTCCTCCCCGCCCTGTCAAAGTCGTTGAATCCCTCACCGGTGTCCCTTGTGTTCCTGATCATGTTTTCCTGCTGTGCGGACGCTTTGTGCATCTTTCTGTCTGATGTGAATGTTGTGTGTGTTGCTGGCAGTTCTTTAGGTTCAGAGGCTGGCTGGGTGAAGGGCACAGCGGAGGGGGCAGGAGAGGCGTTAGCAACATGTAGGGGTTCAGAGAAAGAGGCTGAGGAGATGTTGGAGGGGGTCAATGGTGTGACAGAGGCCTTGACCTCTGCCCTCTCCTGACGGGGCTCATGTCCGATGGCCTGGCGGGCCAGGTTCACACTCTTATCCAGCTCCTCTTGGCTGAGGAAGGCTGAGAGGTCAGGTAATTGGGGATCATTGTGGCCCACAGAGTCCTCGGCCTTGCCTTTGAGTGACGCGTAGATCTGAAGGCGCGAGGAGGAAGCATCTGAGCGATTCATCTCACTGTGGCGCTGGTGGGTTCTGGCCTCCGCTAGGTAGCTCTCTCTTAAGAGCTGAGACAGCGAGGGTGGCTGGTCAATGTTGTTCTCCTCCATGCTGTGGAAATAATGAAAAAGATATTCAATTACATTCCACACACAATTCAAAGCACAACTTCTGTTGGAAAAATATTTATTTTCCAACACATACCGTAGGTTTAGTTATGAATGTAACTGACAAAAATGAAGTTAATTAAATGTTCACCATGATGGATGAATGGATGTCTACAAGTTCATTTAAATACTGCACCGAAAATGACTGAAACCATCAATCCACCAATCGACTACTGGATCAAATTCCACCTTCTTAAATGTGCTGCTTCTCTTTATTTGCTTTGATAGGAAACTAAAATATTTGGGGTTTGGACTGTTTATCAGACCAAGAAGCAAACAGGCAAAACGTCCACTTGGGCTCTGGGAGATAGTGATTGACGTTTTTCACTATGTTCTCTTATGTTATTGAACAAACAATTGATCAGTTATTTGAGAATCTAATTTGCAGACCAATTGCAAGTGGACGCCCTACTAAGCAGTAATGTAAAGTATATGCAAATTGCAGACAAAAGGATGATTTTTTTTTGCATTTTAATTGACTGACATGTCTACCAGCCATTTAAACGACTACAGTAACTTGAGGAGGAAGGGCTAATGGTCAGACGTCAGCTAAATAAATAACGATAAATAATGTATCTTATACATATAGTAGAGCGCTAATATGAACAAAGACTAATATGTACTGAAATATTATAACTCACATTAATATGACACTGAATTATTTGACTGCAGTTAAAAGCGGGGGATATATGGTAAAAATAGTTTTTTATTTTAGCCTAATTTCAGCCTTCCTCTTGCCTTGACAGAGTATCAGGTTCATGCACTGAAACCAGAACTGAAGGCATACAGGCAGGCTTCCACCTCAGGCCGACACTTATGTGAAGTTTAATCTTTGCACAACTTTTTGACACTAGGCATGAGCAAGTTATTGAATACAGACACAAGATAGGGTACACATATGCCACTGACACTCAAATCAGCGCAATCGGGAGAGGCAGCGATGCCCTTCCAACGGACCTGAAGCTGCAGCTGTTGTGTACATTCATCCTTTGCAAACAGGCTCCAAGCCCACAGAGTCATATCTAATAATAGTGTGGAGTCGGTTTACATGAAGAAAAATCAACACACAAAAAAAGCAATCCTACTCATCCCCGGTGTCCTTGTTAATCGTGATTTTGATCAGCCACAACAATCACTGATCAAATGACACAAACAGAACTATAATTATCATATATGGGACACTGCCGGATGAGATAGCACACAGTCACGGCCCACTCAGATGAGCGGGGCCCCTGGCTAAACATCCAGGCAGGTTCAGATAATTCAATTTACCATTCAAACAGAAATAGGCTCAAACCTGTCTGAGGCTCAATGTCAGAGATTTTCTGAGTCTAAACACAGCATATGAGGCTAATGCCAGAAGACAGTCCACAGCACACTGTGAACAATTTAATTAGGGGGTGGTGTGTTTTACCTTCAGAATGAACCCAGCTGGCCCCTGTGAAGGACTGGTAAATCCTCAGAGTGCACCTGTGCTCAAAGAGGGGAGATTCCGGTCTTCTTGCGTCCGCCACCTAAGGAAATCTTGGACACAAGCAGCTGCCCAGCCTTCCCGGCTTTCAACACACAGAGTTCACCTTGGAGTTTACGGGAAAGTATGGAGCTGAACAGCTACGGTAAACTGTTACCAGTACAAGTAGCAACATTTGTCAGTGCAGTAGTCGCAGGTTATTTTGGGGAGGCCTGGCCCATGTGTCGGGGTGGCGTCCCAGCTCATTGGCCGGGGGGGTAATGCTGTAAAGGGATTCCTCCTCCAGCAGTCCGTCACAGACCTCCATCCCACAGATTTAGAAGCCCCTTGTTGAGCCTCCCAGACACTAATGTTAACACAGCAGATTAACAGTCCATAAAGCACTAATGTTGCATATAAAAATGCAGACGGTAATGTGAGTCAGTCAAGTTTGACTGGATTCAAGAATTTCATGGGTTTTAGAGTAAAGATTTGGTTGCAACTTATTTCTCAAACTGCATTTCAGCCAAGTGGAAGTTTATTCACAGTTGTTCAGTTGGTTCAACATGGATATTTGTTGCAGCATGTTAGAGAGAAAGTGAATAAGTAACATAGTACATCAATAACAACAATGTTTGGCATCGGCAACGAGTCGGACTTTCTTCTATTTCTTATCATAATGTCTTCCTATTTATTAGAACATTTGTCAAGACCCAGATTTAAAATCTTGTACTGTGAAAAACAAAACCATCTGTGTACCAATCATTAATGAAATTAGTTTATTTGAAAGACAATGAGAACCATTGCCAAAACCCACAGACGGAAACCAAAAGCAAGCCTGAGCATCTATTTACACTTAAAACAGTGTAAGACCTTGTATCAAATATTTCCATTCAAGTGAATCATTTAACACAAATGCATGTGTGACAGAAGCTAGTTTACACTGACTACTATGCAAAGCACAAAAAATATTTACATCATGAACAGGCTATACATGTTAGGAACATTTAATGCACAAGCACGCCAGACTCGGGCCAAACAATATTTGCATATCATTATTTCTATAAATTCCATGCATCCGAGCAACAGGTTTGATATATTTACAGTTTAGGGACGATTTAGGCAAGTTGTCAAACAAACTGAAGTGAAATTAAAAAAATGTCAAACACCACTCTGTGGTTGTGTAAGCTGTCTGGCAAACAGTGTAATGTCCTACATGGCAATCCCTGCCAATCCTACATGCAAGGCTAAAACAGACAAGTGACATCTCAATTTGATATTTGATTCAAGTCTAACAAACAAACTGGTCAACCAAAGTCAAAACGTGCTAGTTTTTAAAAAAAATGATATGGCTCAGTGGCTCAGCATGAATTTAATGCTTTTTATATATATATATATAAAAGAAAACTGCAAATCCTCTTTGGCGTAACAGGAAAATACAATCCGGTTTACCAACACAGTAAAGGCATCATGAAGAAGAGAACCATAGTTCAGGGTCGATGACTTGACTTCCCCTTGTTCTTATGTCTCTTCACACTCTTTTGTGTATTGAGTGAATCCACTGGGTTACGGTCACAGTGGGTGAAACTGAGGGAGTTGTAGTATTATCACACGGACAGTATTGTTAGCAGCAATAGAACGTTTGATTAGCCCAGTATATCAAAAAGACACTTCCATGTTAAAGGTTAGGAATGAAATACCCATCACCAGTTTATCCAGCGTTAGGATATCCGATCAGAAGGCACCACGAAGGCACTCTTCAAACGAGGAGAACATGAAGACACCCATCTCAGCGCACACAGCAGCATCCCACAAATACTGAAGCTGGATGCATCAGGATCACAGAGGAAAGCACCACCATGGAAGTCTATGTGCTTTTTCTTCAGTGCAGTAAGATTAAGCTTCTGCCATACAACCCAACACCATGTTTTTTTTTTTTGGTTCACAGTGTTTTGTAGCCTTGAGTCGAGAGATGAAACTGACACATTGTCAACCTTGTAGCCAACTTGTGATAAAAGATGTAGGAGGCACAGTAAAAGTTCTGCAACAAATCTAGAGACGGCGGCTCTGCTATCAGGAGTCATCGCTGGCCCTTTTGCGAGACTGGTCACCTCTGGAAAACAAAAAAAAACACAGCACATCAGTGATTTAAAGCAAATTGCATTATCAAAAGCTGTGTTTTACATATAGACTGTAAAAGACTGACGCTTCAGAAAACAGACCGAGGAAATCCGTTCATGGAGAGCTCCAGCTGTAACTTCTGGTCATGAGCGGCGTAGTCCGGCAGCAGAGACTCTACAGCAGGAGGGTTTATTTGGGGGATGAACCCACAGAAGAGAGCCGGGGCTAACTGGGCCCAGTCTGAAAGAGAAACACCAAATGAAACAGAGGGACATGTAAAGTGGAGCTCATTCGAAAAGGTGGAAGAAATAAACCTATACGTCGGTTTGTCTTGCTCCGTCACAATGACCATAGCTCACCTGGTCGGAGGCTGTGGAGGCCTTTAACCACGCTGGCCATTGTAGATGGCTGCACTTGAAACGGCATGGAATGGGCTTTGATGAGGAGAGCTGAACAGGAAAAGAAGAAAGACATTGTTCCCAAGTCCTGAGTCAAAAATCCTGTGCTTTCCAGGATCAGAAACAACAGCACAATAGGCTGAGACAAATATCTGCCCTTGATTTAAAACAACCGTAGATGGTAAGATTAGTTCAACACACTCACGCATCAGTGTGTTCACGTGTATTTCTGCGACGTGATCGGCAAACAGCTTCATCAGATCTTCTCTTAGGTCTCTGTTCAGCTTGGACTCGATGTAGAACTTGTTCTGAAAACAATGAAGATGGAAAAACAATTGAGAAGAAGATTGATACCGTAGCACAGGGGTATACTTGGTTGCATGGAATGTGCCAGAAACTTCACTTGATAGTCCAAGTATTATGTTGTCTTTAGAACAGATATTTGACAGAAAAAATAGATGCCTACCAAGTACATAAATACAGGAACTATACATTGAAGAGACGCTGTGTATTGTGTCAACGCAACATTAAAGTTCTCAATGAAGTCCTCTGGTAGGCTGGCCTGGAAAACAATAATGAAAGTTTTAGTCAATATCTTAGTTTCTGGATGTGCTGATAATAATAAGTCTCTAGTATTTGGATTTTCTTACTTGTAGATGGGTGGAAACCTGTTGTAGATGATTTGTTATTTTCAATGTCAAATCGTTGTAGAGCAGCTCAGAGTGCTGCTGACACACACACTTGTAGACATAACTAGGAAACAAAACAAGGGGGGGGGGGGAACTCAGACCCAGCATTTCAGTTTTACCAATATTACCAGTGATGCTCATGGCAACTTTATGGGGTTCGTCGAGGCAACAGAAATCACATACTGTAGGGAAACCTTGCCCAGCTCAGGTGTGTGTGTGTGTGTGTGTGTGTGTGTGTGTGTGTGTGTGTGTGTACCTGTATTTGGCTTACCTGTATATCTGTGCATAAGAGACAGAGATGTGGTCTGTAGGATTTTGAATCAGCAGACGGTCAATAGCCTTCTCCAGGTTTGGCCAGTGGTTTTTGCGGTAGTCCTCTACAGCCATTGCATTAAGAACTGAGTGAAAGGAGGAGATCTGGTCAGGTGTGAAACGACCTGTTTATATCAGGCAAATGATTCTGGCCAAAGCCATCAGGCCTAACAGAGCAAATGATGTTGTGTGAGGAGCATCAGTCTGAACAGTAGTAACACTGCAGCAGGCCGAGCCGCTGACTGACCACAGGATCTCGGGCCCTGTTGGGACAGTGCCTGCTTCATGTGTACTTACGGAACTTGGAAGTAGAATCAAGGCTGAATTTCCCCTCAACAGCAGCTGGCGGAGCCGTGCAGTCAGTCTCGCTGACTTCGCTGCTCTCACTGCCTGAATCCGAGTCCATGAACTTTGACCCGGTGCTACCGGACCACAGTTTCCCTCGTCTGTTCCCAGGTTCTGCTCCCGGCACAGGCGGACAAGCGGACTGTGCGACCGTACTTACACCCGAGAGCTGGCTCCTCAGATACGTGCGGACTTTACTACTGCTGCTGCTTGCACAATAGTTGTGGTTATGGTCGTCTTTTGTGTCCAGACTGTCGTCTTCCATGGCCTCCATTTTAACCAAAACCGGCCCCAGTGTGCTGAAACCTGGCGCCACTACATGACCATTTTTAGATAACAATTAAAGGATAAAGACAAAACACTGTCAGTCGTCTTTGGCGGTGTCCATCTCGGTTTAGCTGTTAACAGGAGTTTTACGACATGTCGTAAAGCGGAGCAGCTGAGGGAAACAAAACTGGGAAATGTAGTTCCAAAGACTTGAAATCGAGTAAAGTTCTTAAGCTGTATTTATGGTAACGTGTATAAAGACTAAATATGTTAACATATTGACTAGCCAGATATTACAGGTTGAAATGACACTTCATATTACCATACCACGCATGCGCAAACTAGGAGTGTTTGACAATGGTATTCCACTAACTACACTTCAGCCCTCCTCTACTAAAGTTAAAACCTTGCATGTATTGCGCTGTAATGCTGTTATAGCAATGTTGAAATGTAACTCAGTCGTTGTCTCTTAGAACGCTGCATGAAGTGAAACCAGGAACTAGACGCTAGGTGGCGCACTTTCCTCGCCTGTGCCTTCAATTTGAAGATAATAATGTGAATTGATTGGAGTGTGTTGTGCACGAAATAACAAAGAAATTGTCAGTGTTTTTCATTCTTTTTTTTTTTTTACTGCGAACCCAAGAAGAGATAACCACTAAAAAAAAGTAAAAAAAAAAAACGTATTTCCTTATACTGTAAACAAAACATTACCTTGTAAATGGTATATTAGTTGTGTTGGTGTAGAGTATACCTTTATCCAATACATTGGCTCAAAATATGTCCATCTACCAACACTTTATCTTTACAGGCAGTAGGCTCCTCAGTATAACGAATGTTTTAACTTTATATTCTATGAAAATTGACATGGGCATTAAAACCACTTTTATGAGATTGAAAAAAAAGTGCCATTTTTCAATGTGGACTCATTGAATATATTCCTACAGTTTAATAATCCCACTTAGTATAACTTTGTACACATATAAACTAGCATATACTCTTGGATGAGTATGTCTCACATCAGAGTATAAAAATAAGAGGCTTGACCATAAAAAGTAGCTGCCACATGTCGGAAGGAACACCTTTTCAATAGTTGTATATTTTTTTCAACGATTTAAATGACAGGTTAAACATACAAAGCTTATGACAACGTAGGAGCAGGGTGATAAAGCGTTCTTTGGTCTAAAATGAAAAAGTACTGTTCTTAATTCTAGCATTTACCCTTGTGAAAGGGCAGTGCTGAACTTTCATATTGCAAGGTAGACAATGTGTTCAAGTAAACCATCTGAAGATTTATGCATGTGTCTGAAACTCATAGTACCCCCTATTTTGCAGGCAGTAGGCTAACATATTTACATGTTTTCCAATTGGAACATGAACAAACTTTAAATCACATCATTATACCACAGCTGAATTCACGCTATGGACTGAGACATTTGAAGCTTTTCCCTGTAATGACTGCAATTTAGGAATCAAAGCTTAATCTAGTGTTGCATTAGCGGCATGCTCAGAAGAATTTCTCAAAATATGAATGAAAATGAGATGAGCACATGAAAAGAAATCTGAACAAAAAACAAAGACTGCTGCATTCTATTCAGTAAGAAGTATACAGTATGATGTTTCAGACACAATGTTTGTGACCAAACTGGGCACAGAAGAAAAACTTGTCGTTGTCAACATAGTTGTCAAGCAATTTCAACTTTATGAAAAATAATAGTACGGTTGATGAGTCGAAAAATATACGAAACTATATATATATATATATATATATATATATATATATATATATATATATATATATATATATATAATATATATATATATAAAGACAATTAGTGCTTATCGACTGGGTACTTTACATTTAAAGGTGTGTGGTGCTTTGAGTCTTTTCAGAAGTACTGTCTGTCTGCACACTTGACGCGGCCTCGTTGGCTAAAGTAAGTTGTAATGTGTCTCTGAGACATGTCTCTCCATCCGCTGCTAGTGTGTCGGCATCTTCCAAGTCGCTGTCGTCTTCCAGCCCGTCTGCACTGCATTCAGACTCGTCACTGTCGCTGCCACAGGAGCTCGACGTCTCATCTTCAGAGTCAGAGTAAACCTCGGCCCCGTGGAAGATGTAGTGATTTGGTGCTTGGAACAGGTACTGGCCTGCTGTGGGACAAATACAAACAATGTACAGTGCTGAAATCAATATCAGGAGAAGATTTTAAAGAATATATGATTATTCGGGTTGACACATATTTTCCAGCTGCATGAAGGGGAAAAAAGCTCCAATTAATGGCATGACGGGTTAGCAACTGTTTTTGCTCATCGATGTCTCACTTTCAAATACATACAAATATATAATAGTCATAATGTATAAAAATCAAATAATATATACAGACACATTTTTTTTTTATTATAGTAAAGGGTGTTGTTTGCTCTACCATAGTCTAAAGCTTACTCTCAAGGCGTTTGCTGATTGGACTTCTGTTGATTCGACTCATCCAGCAGCGTCTACGAAACTCAAGGTTGGAGGTTTGGCTCTTCACTTCAGCGGCCTCCTCTTTTGGTGCGTCTTCTGCTGGTAACTCTGAAGGCTCAGCTGTCTCCTCACTGGGACACTGAGCATTTGGACAAGGCTCTGGAGGTGGAACATCATTACCAGCAGCGTCTGTGACATTCAGACTCTCCGTCTCCGTCTCCTCTGAAGGCTCAGTTACAGAGTCTGTGCTGTGCTGCTTCTGCTCCTCCTGAGCTGCATCAATGGCAGCAGGCAAGGCCTCACTTGGTGGCTGTTCTGGTAGCCGCGGGGGTTTCTCTGTGGTCTCGGTGAGTCTTACAAAGTTGTAGCAGAGCTGCTCAAAGTCTCCAGCCAACCGATGACAGAGCTCATTGACAATGACATCACAGTCGCCAAGTAGCTCCACGTCAAAGTTGAGATGAGGCAGCTGCTCCCTATTGATCAGGATCTGAGGCACTTCATGTGGAATGGAGTCTGAATGGGATGAAGGGGAACATTTTATGAATTGGATGTTTGGGTTAAATGCTAGAACAATAGAAACATACTGGTTATTGCGTAGATCTTACAGAACACATTTATCCATTTATCTGACAAACATACTTGGGATGAGGGCAACTGGTCGGACTTTAAGTGAAGAGCCGATGACAATCAAGAGGTCCACCTCATCTTTGTCCTGTTTCATGGCTCTGTGGAACATTTCTGGAAGATTCTCTCCGAAGAAGACGATGTCAGGTTTCATGATTGCCAGGGGAATATCTGGACAACGTGGACAACGAGGGACAACCTACAGAAGGATATCACGTTATTAGCATTATGACAAAATATTGTTAAAAGGCGTGCCCTGCCAAGTTATATCTTGCATTGATTCAACTTTTTGAGTCTCGATACTAATAGACACCTGGGCTTCGATTAACAGACAATACCCAGTACCGATCCAATACCGGTGTTAATTATTAAGCTGTACGCCTCACTGTGTGGAAGTGACTTGGATCAGTATTTAAGTCTAGGGCAACATCATCAAATCTGATCTCTCTCACATTTCAAAAGTTTAGTTTTTTTCTAATTTCATTAAAATATCTTGACAGCCTTGCCAATGGCTAGTAAAATTCAAAGGCCCTTTTGACTGCAGAGAATTGCAGATGGAGCTCATAACATTAATAATTTCTACTTTCAAGCAAATAATGCAACGCAATGCAGCAATTCCTGATGGTTATTTGTTGCACCGGTTTGACAAATAAGATGTCTGCGGTGAAAGGGATCCATTTATCTTATTTATTTATCCAAATTGCTGCTCCTGGTTTGCTCTTGTGGAGTTGGTACTGCTCCAGTTTTGTACCTAGTCCTGGCACAAAGTGTTCAAGATCTCGAACACTGCAAATGTAACAGCTTTCTTGGGCCCTGCAAGAGTCAACGCTGGAAGACGCTTGTTTCATGCAATAACCATGAAATAATTGTGGCGATTTGTGCATTTTTCATTTACATCCAATAGTGTCAAGCAGTGCATGTGAATGTGTTATCTTGGAACAGTTTGTAATGAATAATTACCTGGTTAAAGATGTCTTCCCTTATAGCTTCACAATCCACTTTGTGTTTACAGACGAGACAGGAAGCAGTTGCAAACGACCCTGAAATAAAATGTAATGATGAATTTCACAATCCCAATGGACTGAAATGCATAAAAAAAAAAAGCAAGATCCATCTATAGGCTGTATCACTCACCATGACACTGGATAATCCGCTTGACTCCAGACACTTGTTCTAATGTATCGATGTTTTGTGTGTAATTGCGCAGCAGCTTTCCCTGCTTATCCAGCATAGATATGAATTTGTGACAGGGTGAAGGCTGGAACTGACCGGGGTAAATCTCCTGTAACAAAAAGGATGCATTCAACTCTTGTGGACTGACTCCAAGGCTTGCTATGATCATGAATATCACCACTGTACTCTGCACCCTTCATCTGGAAAACTTGAACTTGTTTTAAGTCTTTGTTATTGTCTCACAAGCTGGATCTTTTAACATCAAATGAATACAAATGCATTCCAATGGCCTAAGGCAAAATAAATCCTCATGACTGCAGGTGACTGAGTTTAAAGAAGCCTCAAATATGTCGCCGCATTATTAAAAAGTCAAAGAGAGTCCTCTTTTAAAAACACAAAATAAACACCAAAGACATGTTCTGCACACAAGGGTCTTAGGATCATATTAGAGCAAAGGACATGCATCTCCTCTCTGTGCTCAAGGGTAAACAATTTATGATATTAATACTATCTGTGTGAAATACAAAAACAGAAGCAAAGGGATACAATGTAAAAGATATGATGTGCACTCTAAAGTGTATGTCTTTACAGTCATTTCCCCTGGCTTTTCTTCCCCGTGTGACCAAAACCATGTTAGATAACGTGGTTATGCAGATCCATGTGTGAAAAACTTTTGTATCTATGAATGTTATCATCAAACCTTGCTAAAGCATGTTGTTTTGAATACATCATTTTAATAAAATATATTATCTTATTACATCATACATCTGGGTCTAAGTTGGAGGGCGATTAAATCTGTCGTTTGTATATATTGTTATCAAATTTGATTTGAAGTGGACACAACGAACAAACCTTAGCAAACTTGAAAAAGGGTCTTGGGTCCCGTCTGAAGTACTCAATGTCGAACATAGCTTGAGGGTCTGGAAGATCAGGGAAATCTACAGCAAGCCGTGCATAAATTCCATCTCTGGAGCGAAAATCTGGTATTCCACATGAAACTGACACCTAAAAAAAGAAAATACAGGCATACTGAATTAATAGCATTAACATTGGTACTATGTATTCACTCAGAGACATAGAAATGTAAACAGTACCACTGTTTAACATTAAAGTAAATGCATACCCCAGCACCAGTCAGCACAAGGATCCTTTTACTTTCATGGAGTAGCCTGACGACATCTTCTAAGGTGTTGATATCCTTCCGCTTCTTTCTTTTTGGAGGTTCCGAGATGTTGATGATAATCTGCCACAATGTCATGTCGTCTAAATCTGGTGGGAGCACAGTCTCGGGCAGCAATTCCCTCAGAATGGTCCTCGGATCCGTCTCTCTGATGTGTTGCTGGATGAAACTGTAGGAGCCTGGCAGAGAACATTACATTACATTACATTACATTACAGTCATTTAGCAGACGCTTTTATCCAAAGCGACTTACAGGAAGTGTATTCAACATAGGTATTCAAGAGAACTACTAGTCACCAGAAGTCATAAGTGCATCTCCTTTCTTAAACAAGCATCTTAAAGCATAAACCAGAGCAAAAGTATAGTGCAGAGGCAAATTACTACGAAAACAATAATTGCAACAGACTAATACGAATATAGTAAGTGCAACAAACTAATACGAATAGGATAAGTGCAGTAAACAAATACAAATTCAATAAGTGCAGCGAACTGATACGAATACAGTAAGTGCAACAACTAATACGAGTGCAATAAGTGCTACGAGGAAGGCTCAGGGTAGTACTTCTTGAAGAGGTGAGAACAATTTAACTCAGTATTCTACAATGTACATGTTGTGCCACTGGATGCAATAAAAGCAGCTTCAGATGTTACCTATCTGCGGCTGTGGTGTCCAGTCGCTGGAGCTTGCATGTGAGGACCTGTCGTCGTCCTCGTCTATCTGGTCCGGCGTGACAGCCAGACCGTTGGAGGGAAGATCTTCATGTGCCAGGAAATCTGAGAACAGAGAAGTTTCTCAAATGAATAAGATAAGTGGAGCCTATCACTAATTATCACAATGCTCATTTACAACCGATATGCATGGTTATGGGAAAGAGATAATGCCAAGTGTCAATCAAAGTTTAGCTCCGTGAAGGAATGAAACAGCGTCGTTAAATCCCCACAAGATGCGTCACGGACAGTCTCGTCTTCCACGTTTAGCCTTCACTAAGGAACTAAGTTAAAGTTGCAGTCTTGAGTGGTAATGTTAACTCGGACACCCACACGTCTCCACTGTTTGACGTCAGCGAGGATAGATGTAAACTTAACTTACACACTGTTTCAAACTCGCCGGTTAAACAAGCATTGCCCACAATCAGTCGTGGGTCTCCTCGCATACCTGCGCTCTCCTCCGTTGCTCCCAGTACGGCGCTGTCGTCTAGTCTCACGACTGGTTTGTGCGGCTCAGAGACCAGCAGTCCCAGTCCATTGTTGTCTCCGCCTAGCGCCGCCGGGGCCTGCTCCACCGCCATCACCGGCGTCGCTTCCTTCCCCGCTGGTTGCGTACAATTCACCGCCGCCTCCCAGCTCTCTTTGGCCCCAGAGACACATGAGAGTTGATCTTCTTGAGCAACTTTGAATCCGTAGTTCGTCTCCGGACTGATTTTCGACCTTTTCGCGGCAGGTTCCTCCATGTCGGATGCGCCTGAATAGGCCATTCCGAGACTAGTCTCTCCGTCCGCCATCTTCAGCCCGCAGAGCCGCTGAGCAGAGCCTTCCTCTCGGACAGCTGTCTCATTTGCATATCACACGTGACTTATTCTCCTCCAATAGACGCGTCTGGAGCGTCCCCCTTTACGTCGATGACGTAAAACCATAACAAAATATTGCTGCCTTCAGGCACGGTCGGAGTCATTTTTATCAAAGTTAAAGTAGTCCTGACTGCAAACATTTGTGAATAAAACGTAGACGTCAGACGTACTGATGATAGCATATTAGCTATGTCTAAATATTTCATAGCTTTCCTGTTACAGAAATATGTTTATGTTTTAATAACAACCTCAACGCCTCCTGCAAACGTATCAATTTCATTTGGCCACGTACTTTATACCACATGATAAGTAGCCGAGTCGTCAAAAACTGAAAAAGATTTCATGACAGAGTTCAATGTTACGTTTTTTTTTCTAATTTTGAAGGCTACTTTTGCCGTAACTCCATGAATTGTCTAAACTCCGAGCTTTAGCTTGGACACCTGAAGGCAGCATACGTCATATTGTAAAAACGGACCGCTGGATTTTCTCCACAACCCAGGAGAGGTCTCCCTCGACAATTCTAACTATTAGGCAGTTTCCCCATTACTTACTCAAAGCTAGCTGGTAAAATAATGAAAAAAGACTTTAACTTTAAAAATCCAGTGTTAGTGAGTGAAGCACAGCTGCCTGTCAGCCGCCCTTGAACCGAACATCTGTGAACAGCAGATATTAAAGCCTCTCAGTGAGAAGAAACCATACACACTTCATAGAAGATTTTTTTATGGAGACTATTTTGAACTGCAAACCAGAGGACTTGGAGGATTACTACGGGTTATTAGGATGTGATGAACTGTCGTCGGTAAGTTATTGCCATTGGGTTGAGGATAAGCCTATTTGCTGGGTGAAATAGTTGTTGTTTGCATCTACAAACCAATACATAGGCTACTGATTGAATAACTCAGAAGTTAAAACGTAGAATGATGGATGTAAGTAACATATCAGCCACATGTAAACCAAAAGCTTATTGAATCATGCATGGTCCAGAGGTTAGTCTGATCCGACAGAGACCTGTTGGAGCTTCAGCAAAACATGTCAGAGGAACTAGTCGTGCGTCATAAAGTGTCTGTGTCGGTTGTGCCACAGGATTTGTCTTTAATAATCAATTCTTCAACATGGGGACATGATGGAAACATCAGAATTACCAGTCGAGGAGGCTGACTATAATGGAAACAGCACGTCACATATGAATAATGTCACCTTGCCCGTAGCAGCATGCGTCATACGAATGATAAGCTAATACATCTGACCGTTTCTAAACATGGATCCATATGATTTCCAAAGCAATATAAAAAATACAAGGGTCAGAAAATCAGTGTCTATATTCCCTGACATATATTGAATTGCATATGTCAGGGAAATCTAGAAACCTCACAGATATACAGATACACTTTAATGTGAGTGATGTCCCAAGAAAACAAAATAAGTGACTGATTCCTGAATTTCAAATATTTATTTTGGCAAAGGCAATTTTTATATGTTACCTTTTCCCTTGCAGACTGAACAGATTCTCAGTGAATACAAGATCCGAGCCTTAGCATGTCATCCAGACAAACACCTGAACAGTCCAAGAGCAGGTACATATGTGAACCATTGATGTGACAAGTTTGTATTTAAAAGGATTTTAAACAGTTAATGCCTCCTTCCGATATCTTGACTTCAAAGCAAATTATGTTAATGTAGAGCTTCAACTTCATGCAAATAATAGGACATTTATTTCTCCTAATTTGGGAAGCATAATGATCCATCTTACACCCTGATATGTTCTTTCATTTTGACAGTGGCAGATTTCCAAAAGCTGCAGGAAGCCAAAGAGGTTTTATGCAATGAAACCAAAAGAAAGAACTACGACCATTGGATAAGAAGTGGAGTTACTATTTCTTTTCATGACTGGCAAGCCTTGGAAGACTCCGTTAAAACTGTATGTAATGTCTTGACTTTGGTATTGATTGTGAAAACAAAAACTTGAAAATATTGTGTCATCTGTTAAAGTTAGATATCCTTCTGATGTATGTGGTCATCTGTTTTCAGTCAATGCACTGGGCTGTGAGAAATAAGAAGGAACCAATGTTGGAGGCTTCAAATGCAGGAGTCCCAGTCAATCCCCAAGCAGAGGACCTTCATTCTGACCAAGAAGCTCAGAGGATCCCTTCACATGATGCCATGCCTTCTGCAAGTAAGCAAATTACTAAATATTCTCAAAGGTGGGAAAGTACAGAGACTTGATTTATTTGCTTCTTAAGTGCAAACAAGTACAGGCATTTCCATAGTAACTCTTTATCTAACCAGTGCACTATGATTGTTTTTAAAAAGAACATTCTCACCTTGACATATGTAAAGCTGATCACCAACAAAATGCACTATAATGTTGCCTGCATCCAATGTGCAAAGTTAGAAATCAGTTGTTACCTCAGTGACAAGCAGGATAAGGTTTCTAACCATTTCAAACCGTTTCTATCCTATTCATTATTTACTGAGTACCACCCAGGAGTATGTATTGTTCTCACAGTATTAAATCCTATAAGACTAACTGACTTTTCTCTTCTTTGCTTAGGTGATTACTGCCATCGACGTTTCCGTTGGGCCGCTGATTCCCCGTCTAGTCTGCTGCAGAAATTTAGAAATTATGAAATATAAATATATCAACACTTTCATTTAGTTAAAATGTTTGTGTTTTGTTTGTTGTTGTCCTTAGTCAGTTGCAGCTCTGTTTATTATTGTATACATTTTTTGTGAATATGGTCTGGCTGTAACCCACTAAACTTGTTGTTATTGTGAGCTCTAAATGTGTCTGTTGCAAGTGTCAAATCCTTTATCAAGCTAAAATCAGCATATGAGATTATGTGAATAATTTATTTAGTCATTAGTTTAGCTCATTTGTTAATTGTGTTCACTAACACACACAATGTAGATATGATCATAGAACTGATACTGGAGCATCCTTAACTCTGTTATGGTTTTTTTTTGTGTTGCTGTCAAGTCTATAATGTTGAAAACATCAAACTGAAGCATTTTTATGTCTATTATTCAGTGTCTTTAACACCATTGTTGCTTAAGTGGGATGGGGTTTTATCAGGCGTTATTCAAAACGTTGTGCCAAAGATGTAATGTAAATGGTCTTAAATGTATTAAAGTGGGCTCCATACTTCAAATGTTACTCAGTCTCTTATCATTAGTCATCCATGTCTTTAAATATTAACTACAAGAGATAAGACAAGGACTGGATCAAAAACCATGAAAGAAAACAAGGGCAAATAAAAAAAAGTATATAAGTAGTTTAGATCTCAATTTTTTTTTCTCAATTAACCTAGTTAATCTGCATTTAAAGGTTAAAGTAATTCCAGTTCAGCTGTTTAATGAATAACAGAGCAGTACCTGCAGTAAAAGCCCTGCAACCAGTTTAAAGTATCAAAGGTAAATGTATTAATTAAGCAGAGGGATTTTTTCCTACACACTATAACATGTGGTATAGTTTAATCAATAAAAAGGTATAATATTTTATTCAGGGATCATAGAAATTAATTCAAATCTTAAAGGTCTTCTACAACCATCTGTTGTTTACTAGCATCTCTCTCACTCCATTTTATCCCTGTTGAGGCAATTCATCACCCTTAAAGCTCAGGGTTAGGTAAAAAAAAACAACACTCACTGGTAAAAAGCCACCTGTCAAGTTAACAATAAAAGGTCAAAAGTGCACTGTATTTCTCTATAAAGTAGTGTAAAGTAAATGTATATGTATATATATTTGAGTAAGGTAGCCTACAAATAGGCCTCAGACCGTTAAGTACAGTAACGTTCAGAGTTTGACTCACACTGTGCTTCTATCTGACGGCCCCAAAGGAACATTTACCCCTTAGTGAATGAACTTAAGGAACCTGTTCAAATACGACGCAGTTTTAGTGGTTTTAGCAGGTTTCCATGAATCGTTGTGGTACCTGGACCGTAGTCGTATCCTGCTGTGAGCCGACTGACACCCACTGCTACTTCAATTATTATTAATCACATTACTATCCCTATTTTCATGGCTATAATTCTACTGTAATAATTGCTGCTGTTATTATAAGTAGTCTTATTATATGAATCATTTATGTCATATACATTGAATGTGTTGTAACTCTGTTATGCTGTTCGTTCTGTACACATGACATCTATTGCATTCTGTCCATCCTGGGAGAAGGATCCCTCCTCTGTCGTTCTCCCAGAGGTTTCTTCCTTTTTTCTCCCTGTTAAAGGGGTTTTTTAGGGGAGTTTTTCCTGTGAATGTGAGGGAAGGACAGAGGATGTGAGGGTGTAAGGACAGAGGATGTGAGGGTGTAAGGACAGAGGATGTGAGGGTCTAAGGACAGAGGATGTGAGGGTCTAAGGACAGAGGATGTGAGGGTCTAAGGACATTTGAGGTCTGGTCTAAGGACAGAGGATGTGAGGGTCTAAGACAGAGGATGTGAGGGTGTAAGGACAGAGGATGTGAGGGTGTAAGGACAGAGGATGTGAGGGTCTAAGACAGAGGAGGTAGGGTGGACAGAGGATGTGAGGGAAGGACAGAGGATGAGGGAAGGACAGAGGATGTCTCATTGCACAGATGTAAACCGGGAGGCTGAGGCAAATTTGTAATTTGTGATTCTGGTATACAAAATAAACTGAGCCCGGGATTGAGGAATTGAATTGATACTGAATATAAACAAACAAACCCCCGCGTGAATAAACACAATAGTGCAGCATAACACTTATTGGTAAAACTCATTTTTCAACTCTTTACAGACTTCAGTTAGCAAACATTGTATTTGAGCATTTTAATCTGTAATAACAAAGTGAAAGAGCCATAACTCAACTACATGTTGGCAGCTTCACACTTTAAGCTTTTCATTTCAATAGTGTCTTGTTATTGAGCGTCAACAAAACATTCACAAACCACTTGTGTGAGCTGTTTGTCCCATAATTAAGAGAATAATCCACCTGGAGGAGAGGAGCAATGAGCATCAATCACAGCAGTCAGTGCAGCAGCACAGATACAGCAAACTAACGGGGGATTAGCTTGCTGTATATATGTGTATATGGGGATAATTGTAGGACATCAAGATGGAGAAACGTATACGCTGCCTCAGTTGCAACGCAGTCGAGTGTACACTCGATAAGTCGAACACAATCCCCGTGTTCATCGAAAAGAATCTCCCTGACGAGCTGTTATAGCCCACAGTGGTACTCACTACTGTGGACATTACACAGCTTATGTGCGGGAGGATGACAGGTAGTATCTTGCAGACGTGACCTGGGAGGATGTCAAGAGAACATACGAAGCAGGATCTAACATATATGATGGGGTAGCTTACATGCACATGTACCGCAGGAAACAGCTCTGATTGAATCCCTTGTGACATGAAGGCTCTGTACATATGTGATACTACTGTTGGTGTACCATGTGTTTCGTATTTCATATGTTTTCTGTCTGTCTGAAGTAATAAAGGCTTGAGACATGTACCATTGTATAGGCTCATTATTATCTCTTATAAGGATGATGAGTACATACATTCAGGTATAGGATTCCGGAGAAAAAGACAGAGAGAATCAAAGACATCTTGATACATGTACCGGTATTTCACGTGATTTTATTATGTCAAACAAGGATGAGTTCCAGGCAGTCACGCAGGGTGTAAAACATTTCGCTAAGTTAGATATCAAACTAAGCAATCCGTATCACTTCTTAACAAAATAACTATCCAGAGTATTAAGAACAACCTTCGGTTCCTCTGCTCTATAATCTAGATTGAAATACGTATATGACAGTACAACAGAGGAGCAAGGTTCTTCTAACTGAGACACACACACACACTGTTAGCCAGCCCCTCTAAATATCGGATCATACAAGCACTTTGGGGCCCAGGTACAGGCTGCTTCCTTTTCGCCACATGGGAAGACACGATAAGAGATCTCACATAGAAACAAGATACTCGTTCTCGCCAGAGTCCGTTTCAGGCTCGTTACAACCTGTCCTTTCAGGTCTGTTGTCTAGTCTATCATTAAAGTCCGATTCGAGATCGGAATCCTCCTCCTCGAACGATTCTGCAGCAGATGTAGGATCGGTAGGATAGTTCGAGTGACACTCTCTGTCTATCCGTTCCTCTTCACCGTCCCACTCCCCGTCTCCCTCTTGATCGGATGACTCTTGTTGAAGGGTGTCAGTAGGCCGTACAGCTTGATCGGTCAACTTCGCCACTTTTGCAGCCTCTCCACTTAACCTACGCCCCTGGGACTGTGAAACACCAGGACTCCGATGTGAAGATGTACCCCCGGGCTGGTTGTTGAGTTGTTGCTTTTCGAGCCTCCTGCTGCTCGAGGGACCTCCCGGGCTCTGTCTTTTCGAGTTTCTGACTGAGCGTATTGTCAGGCCTGTCCTTTTGAGTCTTCTTATTACGTGTTCCCTACTCCTGATCGGAATCGGTGTCACTGACGGGAGAGCGCCTTTATCTTCGAAGGAGTGACGGAGCAGATCAAAACCTCCGTGGCGCTCAGTGGTGGGATCAAACCTGTGAATAGACGAAACACGTTCTCACCCCCAACTCATCAAATACTGATGCTTGGTCAGCAGTCCTGAGCTTCAAACTATGACGCTCTAGGTTCCCCTCTAGCGTTAGCTTTGGACGTGGCTGGGACAGCGTGTCAGTGTCTACTCGTTACATGCATGGTGTTTTTTCAAAATAAAATTCCATCTTCACAGGAAGTCAGGATTAGGCAACAAAACCACTTGGTCAGGTTTAGAAAAATAGCCTGGTGAACGTTAACAACTCGCGTCACTACCAAGTGACTATCAACTCACATGACTAGCAGGACAAACCAGTCACATGACTAGTTAGTGTCTAATGTCTCATATAACTAATAGTAGTTAGTTTTACAACGAGTCATCAGGTCTGCAGATATGAATGTTAGTAGGACATTAAAGGGTTCTTCCACTGAAATCCTTCATCAAAGTAGGTTTGTATCTGCTCTCAATCCTCTTGTGATGTGATTTTACTTCAACTCTTCTCTCCCTGACATGTCTGGTACTGCTTACGCCCTCAGGTGGTGGAGGTCTGCTACGACGTCCTGAAGGAGCACAGCTTCTCCAAATAGTGTTCATAATGAGGGAAACAAGGGGAGGTGACCTTTGTTGACTGATTTAAATGTCATTAATACAGCAGGATTTCCTCTTTGCTCTATCTCTCTAAGATATCCAGTTTACAGATGTTCTCTGTCATAACATCTGTATGAAGCTCATGCAGTCAAATGAACCTGATGAGAGCAGGAGTTTACTGCTGGACTCCGACTCATGACCCCCTCTCCCCGTCCTCTCTGCAGGATTATGAACCCCATCAAGTACAGAGCACACAGTCCACTATACATGGTAGCTTCATCAGTCGCCCTCACATCAAGGAACCAACCAGGACTCCAGGACTAATCTGGCTCCAGGTCACTTTGATTACGAACAACTTTATTTAGAAATATGCACCAGGAGGCTGATAGAAACTCAAATAACAGAAATCATAAAACAGGGCTTTTCTAAAAGACAACAAAGTCCACAATATTAGGTATTAGTGGAGGGCCCGCTCAGGTGTTTTGCTCAATATTAATCAACCATCACATGCACGACATAACACTTTAAATCCATCCTTAGCATTATAAGAGTAAAGTGTAAAGACTTCAAGTTGAGTTACTGTGGGACACTTGTTTTGAATATGATTCATGAATATAAATGAATATCTGACTCCTGCATGATTATAGAGTGCTATGGGACTCATACAAGCTCCTATATTTAACTATGAGGATGCTTTAATTAGAATAATAAAGATTTCAGTCCGCATGTCAGATGCATGCAAAAAAATATATAATTATATTATATGATTAGCACTGCAGCCTCACAGAGACACCTCCACCTGTCTGTCTGTGTGGAGTTTGTATATTCTCCCTGTGTCTGCGTGGGTTTCCTCCTGGTGCTCAGGTTTCCTCCCACAATCCAAAGATATGCACTTTAGGCTAATTGGAAACTTTAAATTATCCAAAGAACAAACATTAATAAAATAATAGTCAAATTAAAAACAAGAATAATACAAATAGAAAGAAATAACAGAAATAAAGTAAATACAAATGAAATAAAACTCGTTCAAATAAAATAAACAGTCAAATAAAAATGAAATGTGTCTGCCTCTGAATAGATATATACATTATAAATAACACTGTATGACATTGTTCTAGCTATAACCTGTAAGTACTGGTATATTTTTTAAGTTATGATATTAACAATACATGCATGCAAAAAATGATCGATGCATTTATGGATTTTGCTGCTGTGTGATGACTACGAGTATTTAATGAACTTATAATTCAAATAAATAATATTAGGCTACATAATAATAGTGAACAGTGAAAAAATAGAACATCAATAGAAACACGGATTACAGACCCAGTGATGTGAATTTATTCTGACATGTTACACACTTTGATGAGCATTTTAATCTGTAATAGACGTGAATATGTTTTATTGCTGATGTCTGTGTGTTTGCGCGTCCGTCAGTTAAAGCTACAAACGAGCCGTCTGTAATAAAGGAGCTCGTCATTTCTTCCTAGTCAGATGTGGACTTGATCTCAGGGCTTTAGCAGGCTGAGTGGATGAAACTTTACATTACAGAGGTGAGATGTGACTGTAAGAACGCTCGTAACAAAATGGCCGTCAAGGATTCCATCGTTGCTATGGTTTCATCTTCAGGTGCAGCATTTACAGAAGTTCATCATTTGAACGAAAACAAAACCTCAGACGGTCCAGAAAAGTTTGTTCACGAGTTTCACTCAACGTTTCTCAAATATCATCTCCTCTACTGAAGACTTTTTGCTTCCCGACTAAACTAAAGACTCACAGAGACTGAAGAAAGAGACACAACTGACTTCCATCATGGAGAATGTGAGATTTGAACTCTTTAAAGTCCACCTTGTTTTCTCTGTGTTTCACCGTTGAGGCGTTCAGGGCCTCATAGTTCACTGATACTTTGTTAACAGACTCATGAACACTGAACCCACCCCGGGGTCACATGGAGCAGATATTAATATTAATATTGAAGCAGAAATCATGATTAGTTCATTGTTATAAACAATGTAGAAAGTCATTAGTTTACTGTCAGAACTGGACTGAACCGGATCAATTCATCTAATCACTAAAAAAGACCAAACTAATCATAATAATGGCTGCCTTACTGATATTAATGTTATCTTAATATATATATTATAACACAATTAATATCACAAATATGTATCAGCAGCTCCCAGCTGGGATACACAGTGATACTGTGAATTTAAGTGTAGTCACAAGTACTTCAACTATAGAGGCCTTTAATTCCCAGCAGATTTGTGACCTTATATTTCCAAACAAAACTTATTGTTTGGTGTTCATTGAATTGATTATTTTGTATGAATATGAAGCATTAAAACATAACACACACTGATATTATAAGGGCCTTAAGGTGGGTTCTGCTTTATGACCTGACTTTGTCCTGAAGACGACCCCTGTGTCTCTTTTTATTTCACTGACGTGTTGCATATTCCTAAATTAATATGTTGATTAGCTGATCTGAGTCCAGGTGATATTTCAGCACAAATAAACTGCACACATTGATCAGAGTGTGTGAGGATCAGGAGTTAATAGAGGACCAGTAGCATGTTTTTGTCTCCGGGCTACATGGTTGTAAAACTAATGTCATCTTTCAGGAGAAATTTTTAATTTTACTGCAGAACATTGTGTTATGAAGTTCACATTCTTCAGTGCTGTTTGTTGCGTTTCCTGTTCTTGTGAAGCCTCGTTCTAACATGTGAGTGTTTTGTAGCCGATCCACCTGCGAGACCACGACTACTGGAGACAAAGGAGAGTCAGTGCACGCCGGCCAGAGAGAGACAGGAAGCCTGCAGCCTGCAGACAGTGTCCATGCTGCAGGGACAACCAGGTCAGACATTTGACTTTCATATTCTGGATTTAAATAAAGTTTATGTCCCAGATTGTTCACAATGTGATCCTCAAGAACCAGAGAATTACAAAGTTAACATGGCAGAACATATTGAATATTTAGGGACACAGTCTACTGTTAACTGTTAGTAATCTGGAGCTTGACGTCCTCTCGTGTGTTGCTCACCTTCCCCAGGTGCTGAATTCAACCCCAAACCAGCAGCACTCTGCTCCCACTGCCAACCGTCCCCAGAAGAGGACGCGGACCTCCGCGGCTCGTCCTTCCAAACCTTCTGCTCAAACTCCAGAGGTGGTAAACAGTGTGTCTCCTCAGTCCTCCACTCCAGCTGCTGACATGCCGTTGTCTTTGTCCCCAAGGCCTCTGTCCACCATCCCACCTGCTGAGCTGCCAGTGGTCTCCAACGTGGCCCCCGGCCCCCAGTCCTCCTCTGCTCCACTGCACCACGACGGCCCTCTGACGATCCTCAACCACTCTGTGGAAGAGTACCGGCAGATCTACCATCATGTGGTGGATGATATGCTGACGTATGTTTGACTCTTTCATTCAGAATATTATTATATTATTCAATAATTGCTACTTAAAAATCTTTCACTGATTTATTTTCCAGTTTAAATGACTCATTATGATTTATTTCTGTTTCTTCCTCCTCTCACAGGTTCCAGACTGGCCGGGTTCGTCCGTACAGTTTGGAGCGTGGACGTTGTATCAAGCAGAAGCTGTGGGAGAGACTGGACCGTCCCTCGTTTACGTCATCAGCTGATGAAGACGGACGTGTCCACATGGAAGTCTCATACGGGGTTGGAGTCCATCCTCCGCTTTATCATGTCGACACTTCTGGAGAACCAAAGCCGACGACACCTCCATCAAAAAGAGCTAAGAGATAGAGTTCAGATGAAAACATCTGAATAGCTCAATAAGATGAAATGTGATAATAGTATTTGTAGTTTAAGTTAAGAATGATAAGTTTAAGTTAAGTATTATTAAGTTAAGTATTTGTAGTTTAAGTTAAGTTATTGTAGTATAAGTTAAGTATTTTTAGTTTAAGTTAAGTATTTGTAGTTTAAGTTAAGTATTATTATGTTAAGTATTTTTAGTTAAAGGTAAGTACTTCTATAGTTTAAGTTAAGTATTTCTATACTTTAAGTCTTCTTAATCAGTCACACAACTCAAATCAAAAGCAGGATTGATTCATAATTCTCCTTTTTGAATCAGTAAATGCAGCACACTCTTGTTCCATGCTCCACCTACAGCCTCCACCATCCACCTGAAAACATCCACCTTAAATGTACAGCCTCTGCCAACCTCCAACTATGGCCTTTTTCAGTAAGCTGCTGATCCAACCTCTGCCTCCAGCCTACAGACAGCACCTGCAACCTCCAAACCTCCACCTACAGCCTTTGCCAGCAATCTGCAGGTGCCGCCTCCACCTGCAGATTCTGGCAGACAGCTACATGCTGAACCTCCACCTACAGCCTCCACCAACAGCCTCTGCCAGTAGACTGCAGGTGCCGCCTCCACCTGCAGATTGTGGTAGACAGCTGCAAGTCCAACCTCCACCTAAAGCCTTCGCCAGCAACCTGAAACCACCGGAGGTTGCAGCCTTCTGACAGAATCGGCAGCCGCCGCCTCCACCTGCAGATTCTGGTAGAAAGCTGCAACCAGAACCTCCACCTACAGCCTTGCCAGCAACCTGAAGCCACTGCCTCCACTTGCAGATTCTGGCAGACAGCTGCATGCTGAGCCTCCGCCTACAGCCTCCACCTACAGCCTCTGCCAATAGACTGCAGGTGCCGCCTCGACCTGCAGATTTTGGTAGACAGCTGCAAGTCCAACCTCCACCTAAAGCCTTCGCCAGCAACCTGAAACCACCGCCTCCAACTACGGTTCAGGTTGCAGCCTTCTGACAGAATCGGCAGCTGCCGCCTCCACCTGCACATTCTGGTAGAAAGCTGCAACCAGAACCTCCACCTACAGCCTCTGCCAGCAACCTAAAGCCAATGCCTCCACCTGTAGATTGCTGGCAGACAGCTGCAAACCAGATCTCCACCTCCAGCATCCTCCAGCAACATGAAGCCACTGCCTCCACCTGCAGATTCTGGCAGTCAGCTGCATGCTCAACCTCCACCTACATCCTCTGCTAGTAAACTGCAGATGCTGCCTCCACCTGCCGATTGTGGCAGACAGCGGCAACCAGAACCTCCGCCTACAGCCTCTGCCAGCAACCTGCAGGTGCCGCCTCCACCTGCAGATTCTAGCATACCGCTGCAGCTCGGACCTCCACCAACAACCTCTGCCAGCAACCTAAAGCCAATGCCTCCACCTGTAGATTGCTGGCAGACAGCTACAAACCAGATCTCCACCTCCAGCAACATGAAGCCATGAACTGCCTCCAACTGCGGTTCAGGTTGCAGCCCTCTGCCAGACTCAAGAGCTTTGCCTCCACCTGCACATTCTGGCAAAAGGCTGCAGCTCGGATCTTGAACCACAGCCTCCTCCATCCTTACCCAGCAGTCTAAAGCCCTGGCCTCCACCTGTTGATTCTGGTAGACAGCTCCAGACTCCTGCTCCACCTCCAGCCTTTTCCAGTTCAAATATGCAGCCTTGCAACCTGCAGTTGCTGCCTCCACCTGCAGATTCTGGCAGTTTGCTGTAACCAGTATCTCCACCTACAGCCTCCACCAGCAACCTCCAGCCACTGTCCCACCTAGGGCTCAGGTTGCAGCCTTCTACCAGATTCTGCAGGCGCCTCCACCTGTCCTATTGCCATGTGAAGACCTCAGTGGAGGAGCAGAGGGACACACTCAGTCTGGTAAACAGAAGCTTCTAGAGAACAAACAGATCAGTGTGTAATAACAGTCTGCTGGGCTGATGGAGTAAAGCTCCCTCCATGTTTAGTGTTGGTGTCTCAGTGTCTTTCAATGTATTTTCAGTTCATCAGATGTTTTAATGTTAGAAATGATCAAGTCTGTAGAAGTCATGAAGAGAAAACATGATGTTTAACATATTTGTGATAGAACATCTTAGAATAATATCTGAGGTGTGAACTGTTTGAAGCTCTGATTCTCTTCTGAATGTAAATATTTGTAATAGAGGTTTGGTGCTGTATGATATATTCATACCAGACATGTTCTCTGTGGTTTTCTCCAGGCCCTGGTGGACTTCACAGACTTCCAGATCTACCGGGAGCTGATGGAGGGCGGCACAGTGGCTGAGTGATTAGCACTGCAGCCTCACAGAGACACCTCCACCTGTCTGTCTGTGTGGAGTTTGTATGTTCTCCCTGTGTCTGCGTGGGTTTTCTCCTGGTGCTCAGGTTTCCTCCCACAATCCAAAGATATGCACTTTAGGCTAATTGGAAACTTTAAATTATCCAAAGAAAAAACATTAATAAAATAATAGTCAAATTAAAAACAAGAATAATACAAATAGAAAGAAATAACAGAAATAAAGTAAATACAAATGAAATAAAACTCGTTCAAATAAAATAAACAGTCAAATAAAAATGAAATGTGTCTGCCTCTGAATAGATATATACATTATAAATAACACTGTATGACATTATTCTAGCTATAACCTTTATGTTATCTCATAAAAATGTTCCAAATTGTATCTAAAGGTGCTGGTTAACAACAGGAGCTGGTTCTGTAATAATCTATTTTATTCTATAGTAAAAAAAACATGTGACCTTCATCACTGAGGGGCTCATGATTATTTTAGATATTAGATATTAATATATTTTGACTTGATGAACCTTTTTGTGAATAACAAAATGAGTGATGTCTCACTGGGTCACTTGAACGCAACACAGCCATGTTGATGTTCTCAGTAACCACTCAACATGTCTGCTGTGAAAAAGCTCTTTGGCTCTTTAGAAAGTGAATTAAGTAGATCATTAAAAAGAATCACCAGTCTCTAGTTTTACAACGAGCCATCAGGTCTGCAGATATGAATGTTAGTAGGTCATTAAAGGGTTCTTCCACTGAAATCCTTCATCAAGGTAGGAATCCTTCTGCTCTCAATCCTCTTGTGATGTGATTTTACTTCAACTCTTCTCTCCCTGACATGTCTGGTACTGCTTACGCCCTCAGGTGGTGGAGGTCTGCTACGACGTCCTGAAGGAGGCCAGCTTCTTTAAATAGTGTTCATAATGAGGGAAACAAGGGGAGGTGACCTTTGTTGACTGATTTAAATGTCATTAATACAATAAGAGACTTCAGCTGGGTTTACACTTTGCTCTATCTCTCTAAGATATCCAGTTTACAGATGTTCTCTGTCATAACATCTGTATGAAGCTCATGCAGTCAAATGAACCTGATGAGAGCAGGAGTTTACTGCTGGACTCCGACTCATGACCCCCTCTCCCCGTCCTCTCTGCAGGATTATGAACCCCATCAAGTACAGAGCACACAGTGAAATAAATGATAAATAATGAAGTTACCATGTATAGTGATAGATGGTAGCTTCATTATTTGTCCACAAAACACAAAAATCTGCTGATCTAAACAGCTGATATCATGATTGAGTCCCGGAACAATGAAAAAGAGAAAATCATGAGTGAGCATGCGTGAGGAGAGAATGGCAGATGTATGAGAAATAAACTACGAGACTAAGCATACAAGAGTATTGTCCTCCTGACTGAACTTACACTAGAGCTTCATTTGTCTGGGCTCATCAGGGCCGGTGTGAAATACTATGCTATTATCATCTTTATGACATTTTGATGGCAGTACTATACTGCCTTATAATGCTGTTATTATTACATTTTAATTGTATCGTATGATACGAGATGTTAAAGTCATTTTTATATGACATATCATATTATCATTTTATGAAAAACATCATACTATGACATTTTTAAGGCATACTAAACTATGAAATATATTTATTTTTAATTACATACTATTATGACATTTTATGACATTTTTATGGCCTACTAAACTCATTGTTATGATATACTTTATTTATTTTTTTGGGGGGGGTTACTATACTATGCCATGTTATTACATTTAATGGCAAACTATGTTATGAGATGTTTTATATCTCATAACATAGTGATATACTAGCAGTGATATACTATAGTATGCCTTTTTTGTTTGCACACAGATATTAGCATTTAGCTCCAAGCCCTGCTGTGCATTTTATTATAATACATTTTGAGTGAATAATTCAGTCAAAGTCAATGAAGTATAGAATAAAGTCGGCGCATTTTGAGCATTTCAAGAGGAATAAAATTGATGCAGCAGAACACTTTTCATTCAGTTTGTTAGGTCACTCTTTATTTTTGCAGTGTTAACATTAAGGACTTCCAGTCTGTAGCTTAAAAAGTTGAACTCGAGGCACTAAAGTATATATACACATACAGCAGCTCTCTTTATTTTTTTATCCCGGAGAACTTATCTGAAGCCAACTGGCCTTTATCACAGCAGCTCAGAGAATATCCCGCCTGCTATCACCCAGGCTGAATGTAAACATCAAGAGAGTACAAAATCAATTCATAAAAGATTCCCCCTTGTATTGCACTAAATATTCAGCCCACGGCAGATTCATCAAGAGAACTGTGATGCTGAAATAATCTATGTTAATATTATTATCGATAAAAACGTCTATGGTTTTGTTCATATAAAATCTATGGAATGAAATTCAGAGTTATGTCCATCGTAGGAAAAAAAATCACTTCAATACGTTTATGTTAAAAGAAATAGTAAAACAGAAAGGTCACTTCCTCCACAGGAATTCATATCAAAGAGAAAGATGGTGGGAGAAGAAGAAGAGGCACAAGGAAGTGATTGTCTTCCTGGTTTCAGCTTATGCAGGGTTGTTCTGTGGGCTTCTGGTGCTGAACTCAGTGCTGTTTGGGACGCTCGGGGTCGTACTTGAGGAGCAGACCGAGGGAGGCGAAGCCGAACACAAAGGTCTGGACAAACCACAGGCAGCGAGTGGCCGTGTCACTGATGCCTTTGTTACTGCAGAGAAGAAAACAATGAACCAAAGTCAAAACAGCAGCCGTTTCATTGTGTCCAAACTTCTAACCTAACCTTTTGTTTGGTTGTTTGATAATTGATAATTTGATCTTAAACCTCAATTTCTATGGACAAATGGGTCGATAAATTATGAAGAAAAATGAATACATAACTAAAATGTGAGGAATACTGGTCATGGCCGCTTACCTGATGTGTTTCTAAAGATCAAAATTGGACAAATTACATTCAATATTACCTTGTTTTTTGCTGTAAAATAAATAATGATGACAAGTTGAAGCATGAGGTGGAAACGTGTGTGAAAGTCCGGTTTTGAAATTTGTATTTATTCTGACATTTAGAGCGTTTAAGGTGAGTTTTGGGGGTTTTGTGGGACATGAAACTTTCATAATAGAAGGTTTGTAAAAAATGTGATTACATCATCATCTAGTGGACAAATCTAGTGGGTTCTTGTCATTCTTACCTGCACATCCTCAATGCAACGAAGGCCTCATAAACGTGGATCGCCCAGGCGGCCCACCATCTGTAACAGAAAGACGTGTGTAATATTTAACAGACTTAATATTCTAACTTTTTTTATTTCTATTTTTCTGGATAAATATTCTGTAGAGGTCACAATTTTTAAGTTCAAATTCAGGAGCGCGAGCAGAGACCATGGTAATACATGATGTCTCGTCTTCCCTCATGCAAAAATGAGTCACACCCGGCCGCCATGACATCACAGAGCGGAGAGGAGTCACATGACAACCTAAAATCAGATTAACAACTTCACCAAACATCAAACCACCAAAGACTGAATGGAGCACTCAGGCTTAACCGCTGTCCTGCATGTCACATGTCTCAAACGACAACAAAACATTAATCTGTCGATTGCAGTCTTAATACTCTGTTTGTGCTACAGCAGTCATGTGACTTAAAGGCCTAATTAGCAAAGTGCCCCACCAATGGAAGTGTAAATGGGGGTGAAAAAACACTAATGCTGTTGCTGATTGTATTTCAGCTCTGTGAGGGTACTTTGCACATCGTTTGATCACCGGTGCTGCTCTGCTGTAAAGAAAACCTGCTGATTGCCTTTCATTCAAATTAGACAACATCTATTGGAGCATGTGATTTTAGCATTTTAGCTTTACTTCCACCCTGAAGCCCTTTTGCTTTCTCGTTCTGCAGGTTTCCATGAATCGTTGTGGTACCTGGACCGTAGTCGTGCCTCCTGCTGTGAGCCGACTGACACCCACTGCTACTTCCATTATTATTATTAGTCACATTACTATCCCTATTTTCATGGCTATAATTCTACTGTAATAATTGCTGCTGTTATTATAAGTAGTCTTATTATATGAATCATTTATGTCATATACATTGAATGTGTTGTATCTCTGTTATGCTGCTCATTCTGTACACATGACATCTATTGCATTCTGTCCATCCTGGGAGAAGGATCCCTCCTCTGTCGTTCTCCCAGAGGTTTCTTCCTTTTTTCTCCCTGTTAAAGGGGTTTTTTTTTTCCTGTGGTGAGGGAAGGACAGAGGATTTTCCTGTGGACAGATGTGAGGGAAGGACAGAGGATGTGAGGGTAAGGACAGAGGATGTGAAGGACAGAGGATGTGAGGGTCTAAGGACAGAGGATGTGAGGGTCTAAGGACAGAGGATGTAAGGGTGTGGACAGAGGATGTGAGGGTCTAAGGACAGAGGATGTCTAAGGACAGAGGATGTAAGGAAGGACAGAGGATGTCGCATGTGCACAGATTGTAAAGCCCTCTGAGGCAAATTTGTAATTTGTGATTCTGGGCTATACAAAATAAACTGAATTGAATTGAATTGAATGTGAGAGCTGTCAAGGAACAGTAATTCAATTTCAGTGTATTTACTCTGAGGAAGTGATCGACAAAAATACATGCCTCGTACTAACAGGAGGATCACTTACCCTTTGTACATTATGCCAGCATAGTTGTCCACAAGGTGTCTGCAGAAGCTGCCAAACAGACCCAGGTGCTCAAATGGGATTATCTCCGGCTTGAACACGATGCACTGCAAAACACAGCAGGAGTAGCGCAACGTTAACCCTTACAACCTATGCTGTAGATTTTGAGAGAAACTGTACTTTATGTGTTTATGCTATTTGACACCAAAAGATAAGCTCTGTGAAATATGCGAGCTAAATATTGACAATTTTTTGCCCCTTGGAATTTTGTCATTTTTAGGGTTCAATATCTTCAGAGCTATAACTCCTAGAGCCAATACATTTGGTAGAAGCACAGGTACAACGGCATTCAACAGATCCAAATGATTGAAAAGCACAAGCAGATGCCATATTATTCATTTCTGGTCCTTGAAAATGGGTAAAAATAAAATAGCGCATACTTTGGGCCACAAGCAGACCCATGAAGTATGAACATATGGATGTTTCCATACTTCAAGGTAAAAAAAACAGTCTGATTTGTGTTATACCAAATTTCAGGGGCTCTAACATACACATATGGCAAAGATGGCTATGTGGACTCATTCCTAGGACCTTGAAGTTTTGTTTGGAAAGGTGTGAAAAAAAAAATGTGTGAAAATATTTTCACTGAAATTAGCATTATACGAGTCTGAACAAAATCTCAAACTTGAACAAAAACCTCTATCTGATTTGACACTGAATTACCCTATGATAACCTATTTAATACTCTGACACATAACCTATTCATAACAAGTCCAAACTCATTTAGTCAGAATTTCAGGGATCCTTAAACATGACATTTAAGTCAAAGGACTGTTTGTGCTGATAATCACTGTGCAACAATCTGGCACACATTCCATGGCATACAGTTAACCAAGAAGTCCAATGCTGTTTGACTCTAAGTATCATCTGTCTGCTCTAAGGCTTGCTGTTTCAGATATACAGTGACAATATTGAGCTGTATACTACTGTGATTCCTGTTTGTGCAATATGACATCATAACCACAAAGGGCAGCCTGATTGAGAGATCTGCTACCAAAATTAAATTTAACACAGTTCTGGAGAATCAGTTCTGCACCATGTTGGATTTATTTTGGTGGGTTGGTATTTAAGTTTTGTCATGTGATAGCGAATGAGTAGACGTGTTGTTAGGCTCCGAATCTCAATACATATCTTCTATGTTACTGTCAGAATCAATTTTAGAAAATTTACACTGAAAAAAAGAAAATTACAACCAGTTAATCTGACAGCATCTGTAGAGATAGAAATCACTTTTTGAGTAGGGATTGGGGAGCAATCAAATTTTAACACTACATCCCATTTATGCCATCATTTTGCCAATAATTCTTTGTTTTGATAAGTTATTAATTTCAAAATAATTGACCCCAATTATATCAGTGAATACAACATTATAATGAATTTGAAGATATTCCAAAGTGCGAAAACCAATTCAACAGTAATGCACCTTGTTAGTTGTATATTTTGTCCCATTATATGAATTTATTCTGTGTTTCATGACATACCAGAATTTTAAGCCACACTTGATAGCTATTTTTTTTTATGCCAAATGACATGTCTATACCCCTCCCACAAGGAAACTTTATGAAAAAGTGTAGTACAAAGAAACACACGAGCCTAGTATAAAAATCTCTAAGTGTGAAAATCCCAGTGAAATCTAAATTACATAATGTAGCATTGTGTCACTCTGCTTTTGTCCTCTTCTGTCCACCTGGGACATTTCAGCTATGTGTCCATATGGACTCTGACGGCTGCATGGAAAGCACAAAGGGACGTTGTTGGATGGGCCCCTGAACCCAGAGGCTGCAGTTCATTTATGGTTTGGACGGCAGAGACCGTTTGTCTTATGCATTACTGATTATTAAATGACTTATAAACAATGAACCTTGTTGAATATCTGTCATATTACTACAGCAAAGCCCCTGTTTACTTGGCAAGTGGTGCTAAATATAGCCTAAATGAATACAGCAAACTTGTACTTATAATTGTATAAGTTTGTACCAAATTTCATTTAAAAGGTTACATGTTGATTCATGTTACCTTTCTGCCCAGCACAACAATTAATAACTCTATATACAATTTACATTTTGCCAATATTTATTGTCTAATGGTCAATTAGGCACATATTACATTGACAAAAGACTACTACATTAGCTACAACGAAACTAAAATACCTACAGACTACCCAGCTTCATTGTGGTGAATTTCGCAAGGGAGTATGTTAGTTGGCAGAGAGACGACGTTATCTCATTCTGAATGGAGTTTGGCACGGTGCTGTTTGTTTTTAAAGCACAACGGATGGTGGCAAACATTAGGTAGAGTTAGACAGCCAACTTGTCCACTGGACTTTGGACAAAAAGTTAGTTTGAACTCTGATCGTAGAGAGGACTGATCTCATCCCGATAAGATTAGATATAAATTGATATATGACTTGACAGTGACCTCGAAGGCTACTTTGGCAACATAACAACATTTTCACAAAATGTCAAGTGTTAAACGGTAGCATAACATTTTTTTCATAGCGTTTTTTTATTTTGAAAATAGTACACGACCCGGAGGACATTTTACGCAACACAACACGGTAGCATTTACAGTGCTACGATGATTTACACGTTTTATGTATTGTTTTGATTATAACTCGTAGCTTAATGAACTTACAGTGTAATATCCCATCCCCAGTATCACGAACACGATCCAAAACAGGCTGGTTCTTTTAAAGTAATCGCATCCATCACTTTTAGCCATAGCTGCTGTCCTGCCGTGCTGCGCTGGTCCCGCTGTCAAATACGACCGGGTAGAAACAGCGATGAGAAGAGAGCCGACGGGAGGTTTTTTGTTTTTTTTCATTTTCATGGGGGGTATTACAACAATGATAAAGTGTTATTAAAAAAAAAACCTTTGATGTTAAACTGTCATGTTAATCACTCTGGAGTTTTCTTATTGCTTTATATAAATATAAAATGTAGGCCTATATTAAACTGTGGATTAATAACAACATGTCACTGCAATGTGGCCCCCCTGTGGCTTCTTTGTTGTTTTCACCATGCAGGCCCTATCTGTGCTTGTACAAAGGCACTTTAGAGACGATAAGGCCAAATGTATTAAATATGCATGTTTGCAAGAGATGTAAATATATTAAGGGAGTTACTAATACTTTGAGAGATCAGATTTCCAGTAGAATGTGCTAATATTTTCAGTTACCACGAAATATTCAGTATTTTCAGTCATTCTCAGGTATACTGTTAAGGTAGGGGGTAGAGACCAAATTTAATATCCCATACTGTAGGAAATAATACAGTATTTTGCACAAGGTGATTATATCATAAATACTAACATCTCAGAATACTTTAATTTGTAACATACTACAATATTTAATATATATTGTGAGGAGATGCATTAAGTAACAATCCCTGTCTTTTAAGACTTTGTTCCATTGCCCCTGGAAAGCCATTCATTGTCAGATAGCCTATGATCAAAATCAGAAACTATATTGGGGCAGTGTCCAATGCTTCATGTATTTATTAGAAATATAATAATGAGACAGCAGACTTTCAACCACTATATATTTAAGACTTTTTCAACTACTCCCAAACAAATAATGACATGAATGTCATTTTAGATAAGGAGGTATTCAGCAGTATTTCAATTTTTAAAAAATACACCTAACAAATTCAATAAATTCTATAATAATCTGCATATCTTTTACCCAGGGGCCTTACTATGTACGTATATTAACCATAACACATTTATTCATGCTTACACAAAATCCAACTAATATTATCTATTAATAAAATCACCAAATGTATGTAAATATATAATGGCAGAATAATATTTTGTTTTGTATAATGTGTTTAAAAAAAAGGACATACCTTCCTCTCACCTTATAGTTTTGCAAGCTTGTCCACAACTACCAAATTTAAAAAGTCATAAATTATTATATAAAGTTTGTACTCTAAACACGAAATATGAAAATCAAACTAAATGCATCTTAATCAAATTACAGGACTCCTACCAAACGGTAATGCATAAGCTGTTTATGCCATTCTCTGATTCACAGCCACGTTCCTGCAGCTCGGCAGTTTTCCTGTGGAGGATCATGCTTCGCAATTAACATGAAGAGATAACCTGATCAGATGACCTTTTGCTTTTAAAAATATGCAGATCTCCAAACTAACAAAGCTCTTTATAGTGATTTTGCATTAGCTGAATAGCCTATATGCTTGACCAGAGCTTAGTTATCTTTAATCAATCAATCATTGTATGTAAACTGGGTTATATCAAGCATTAACTCTGCTGAAATGGTTTATTGATAAGACTCTTCCCCGTTTTTATTAATTTATCAGACTAATTGTAGATAATGAAATATGTGGTCAGTTTTTTAATATGGCTATCCAGAATTCATGTAAAACATTATTTCAAAAGTAGTAAGTTTGGCAGCTTCCAGCGTTGGCAGTGTGTGGTATAGAGTCTGATAGGATTTGGAGCGAGCACAAAGAGAGTTGGTGGGACTTTCAGGAGCCGTCTCCAAACATAGAGACATTGATTCAGCGAGTTATCCAGATAAAGATGAAAAAGAGATGGCCTTAGTTTGTTCTGCTGCGTTAGATAACCCGGATAGACTTCAAGCTGCATTGTTTTCTAATACACCTACAAATACTTCAAATCTGCGTCTGAACTTTGCCCTTTTGTACTGTTTGACTTTAGATTCAGTATGTTAGCGTTTTTACATTTTGGACAAATTTGACATGCAGTTCAGGAATCATTAAATTCAACCAACAGGGAAGAAGTCAAAGGTCAAGACTAGAGGTGAAGAAGCATTGGGAGGAATATATATATACATAGAAAGTTAATTTATATATTCCATCCACGTAATTGCATTGCTTTCTCGCAGCACGTCAGAGCATAGAAGACAAGCTTGACATACTGATATTATAGCCTCTGCATACAGCTCCGGTCGAGGCCTGGACATGTTTAACCATTTGACAGTCTTGCCACTGGCTTGATGCATCTATTCAGCGTACTGAGGCTGCTGTGTAACAGTCCAATTCATCAGTGAATAATTACCCCCCTTTTGTTTCCCCTCTTGAGATAACATGGAGCTGCTCTGCATATGAAAAGAAGAAAACATTAAGTGAGCTTTGGCTCAGGATGCCGTTTTGTATTTTGCTAAGGCCTGTGAGTTAAACATTTCTTTAAAACTGTTGTTGGTTGATCAGCGGTCAACAGTGTGCAAAGCTGCCGATGTTTGTGCTTAACACCAATCAGATGACTCCCAGCAGCCACATTTGAATTAAATGTCAGTCATGGAATATTAAGAAGGATATGTTTGATATCCTTCTTTTAATTAAAACTTGTACTTTAACATTGGTGCTTGGTAAAAAATATATAAGTATTCATAAATATTCATAAATAGAAATGTTAAAAATAATCATATATATAAATATACATCATAAATATTCATAAATAGAAATGTTAAAATATATATATATAATAACATTTATTTAAATCAAATTTTAAGAAACAAAGAATAACTCTGCCATTATGCATGACATTTGGTGAGTTTAATAATAGATAATAATAATTAGATTATGTGAAGGCACGATAAAAATCTGATAGAATATTAGAAAATAAACGTGTTATACTTAAGATATATATATTGATATCTATATATATATACCAGAAAACCCTAACACACATTCAAATGTTTTTTATGCAATCAAACAAAAAAATAGTAGCAAAAAAATCATAAATGAGAAAGAAACAAAAAAGAACATCTGTCTCTGGGCCTTGTATACTTTCAATATGTCACATATTCAGCAGCACAAAAACACAAACAATCACATGTAAGTCGTCCTGGAGTTAAGTGGTATCGACGAGGCTGACAATCACAGAGAGACTTCCTTTTGTCTCTCCAGAGATCATTCTGCAGTGTGTTATATTTGCCATTGACCTTGCCAGCACTTTGATAGGGATGAGGTGATAACAGGGGACTACTTCTTCCAGAGTACTTCTCTTAAGCACCCATCCTCAAAGTAAAGCTACACCCCACCCCAAACACTCTTCTGGCTCTACCATGGCCTTGTGGGGTCTCAGGTGATCCATATAAAAGGTACCCTGTCATGAGCAGGAGAGACAGTCACAGACACTCTGTGGAGGAACACAGTGTCATACTGAACTCTGTCACATCAGAAGTCCACCAGAAATCCATTTATCTCCAGAGCTTCATTCATTTAACTGCTGCCATGTGGAAGGACTCCAGCAATGGTAAGAAATGCTTTGTGATCTTTATATCAAGACCAGTCTTTGTGCTTTGCTTTATGTCTTGTAGGCTTTTCTGACATATAGCCCTAGTTAGCAGTGCCAGGCGAATTTGTTTTAACTGCACCATGGATGACAGACAGTGTGCCAAAAAGCCTCCTCAAATTATTTCAGATTTGTAGAAACACTTTGGCACCCATTACATGTTCTGGAAGGCAAATCTAAAACTTCTTTAAGAATTAGCCATTTTTAGAACCATGTTTGGTATAACCAGTGAAAGTTAAACACAGTGGCAGTAGAACTGATAGATAACCAGAAATTATAACCTTTTTGTGTAAGGTAGAATACAGCATAAATTTAGAAAGAAACCAATTACGGGTCATTGGCTGGAAAAAGCAATCCTTGTTTTTTCTCCATTCAAAAACTACAAAATTTTCTAACCAGAAAAGAAAATGCAGTTAATTATATGTATCACTGCATACTAAACATTCTCAAACTGTGCATTTAATTAATGCATTAATGTTTAGTAACAGCGTTAGAAAGAAGCCTATTGAGTAACTAAACAGCCCTTGGTTAAGAGCAAAAACAAGGATGCAGAACTTAGAGAAAAGACATAAGAAACAATATGGATATCTAGGGATCCTGTCTGACCTGGAACCTGTCCCTCTCCTCACAGATGATGCCCGGCCCGTGTCCTCCAGCGGCGGCTCCTCTCGCAGCGCCAGTCGCAGGAAGAGAACCAGCTTCTCCAAGGAACACGTGGAGCTCCTGCGCGTCACCTTCGAGACCGACCCGTACCCCGGCATCAGCCTCAGAGAGAGCCTGTCCCAGACCACGGGCCTGCCCGAGTCACGCATCCAGGTACACAGTCGCCCAGTTTACCTTATAATACAGCAGAGCCCCTTGTATCTGGAGGGTGCAGATGTGATGAAGATGCAATGAATGAAACTGAGCTGCTTAGAGTCAGTGAAATTGTCAGTTCAGATAAGTTTAGGAATTATCTTTATTTATTGGAAACTGGTGTTGTTCCAAGATTAAACACACTTTTGCGTGCTGTTCACATAAGCACATACAGGAGGCCCGGACACACAGAGAGATTTGTAACTTGTGTTGTAAGGCCTTTCTTATCATAAAAAAGGCTCTGTTTTCAAATGTATCCTGCATAGAATTGAAGATACTGCTATCACTCTATCGCTTCATTTCTTCTTATCTTTAAAGATGACAAGAGCCGTTTTTATCAGGCCCTTGTTTGAGCTTGCAGATAGACCGTACAACAAGGCTCTGACAGCTGACAGCTATACTATATCTGCTGTCCCTTTGCTTCACTGGTGCCTGTGTGCCCAGAAAATGATTAACAAGGCAGATAGTTTTGTTTAGCTGTCCTGATCTGAATCTAAGCTTTTATGTTTTCTTTCTTTCCTGTCCAGGTGTGGTTTCAGAACAGAAGAGCTCGCACCCTGAAGTGCAAAGGAGCCAAGAAAGCTCTGTGGCAGTCTGATAGCCCAGCGCGTGACGCCCTGCCTCCACCCCATGCTGTAGCCGTTAGGGGCCCACAGGTCGGCTCCGTCCATCTGCCTCTTCAGGGCCCTCCACCGGCCTACCCGGCCCAGGTGAAGGAGGAGATGGAGGAGGCCTGCTACTACACACAGCGCCCCCCAGCCTACTCCACCATGGAGGTGCACGGACACTACGGCTCCATGTACGGACTTCAGCAGGGCAGACCGCTGGGATGCAGCTCCAGCCCGCCCTTGAGTGGCTTCTGGTCCCAGCCAGGGAGCCAAACCTCCCCCGTCCAACCCCAGTGGTGCCACTCTCCCCTGGAGATGAGAAGCTACGGCTCCAGCTCCAGTAAGGCAGCAATCGTGTATCCTGGATCTGCTGAGCAGCAGGTGTACATGCCCTGCTCCACCTCCCACGCGTCTACTCCAGACACCCCGGATTCTGGATACTGGGATGCCAGTCTGGAGAGCAGCCCACCAGTGGAAAGTCAGTACTCACAGCTGGAGGATTCATGGAGTGGGGCCACTCTGGAAGGCTGCGGGGAGTCCGGGCACCCGGCACTGGTCCGGTACGCCCCCCTGCCCGAGCTGTCCCTGCAGGAGATTATGGGGGAGCTGCATGAGGACTGGTTGGGCGGAGGGGGACTGGACCTCCATGCCACTGGGGAGAAAAATACTTTATGCTAATAGCTCTGTCATAAGGATTTACAATGGACAATTAGAAACCATGTGTATTATTTTGATTCAAGTAATTTGTGTATTGCCTCTGTGATGTGAACATTTAAGAAGTTCAAATCCTCTGCCGAATTTTCAAAATCCTACAGGATTTTTATTTATCCAACAAAGGCTACAATGTCCATCTCCATCCATCCATCTTCCGTAACCGCTTATCCAGTTAAGGGTCGCGGGGGTGCTGGAGCCGATCCCAGCTGTCAATGGGCGAAGGCAGGGTTCACCCTGGACAGGTCACCAGCCTATCACAGGGCAGACATATAGAGACAGACAACCACTCACACTCACATTCACACCTACGGGCAATTTCAGAGTCATCAATTAACCTAAGCTGCATGTCTTTGGACTGTGGGAGGAAGCCGGAGAACCCGGAGAGAACCCACGCTGACACAGGGAGAACATGCAAACTCCACACAGAAGGTTGTCCAGCCCGGGAATTGAACCCGGGCCCCTCTTGCTGTGAGGCGACAGTGGTAACCACTACACCACCGTGCAGCCCAGGCTACAATGTATTTTGGTTAATGTATTTATTCTTTCATTCGCCTTTATTTATGACCTCTATTTATTATTTTTCTGCACTTTTATACAAATAAATCAGTAGTAATAAACCATGAAATATTTTTCTTTGTTGTTTGTTTTTAATCCAAGAATTTGCTTTCGGTAAATTTACAACTAATACGATTTAGTCAAACCATGAGATGAATTCTTCTGGAATCCAGATGTGACAGATTCACAATTTAGCTGGGAGATAAAGTAGGTCATGCACTATGACCAGCAGATGGCGCCTGTGAGTTAGGAGAAGGATGAGAGGGACACAGATAACTTTCTGACCTAAACCTCTTCTGTGGGAATACAAGGCCCAAAATGAAGGTTTTTTGTTTCAAGTTAAAGAATAAAAAAAATACATATCTTTTTTGACATTTAAAAAGAAAATTCTTCTTTTCTTTTAACTGGATAAAATGATAAACACATGATAACCATGGCACTTCAAGTTATAGCTCGTATCTCTTTTCATATAAACAGAAACGTCTAAAGTACATCTTTAAATCTGAATGTATTTTTTTCCTCTAAGAGCAAAAGCATTTTAGGGCTTTCAGATGAGATTTGATATCAGGCAACACCCTGACGAAATGTAGGAAGCTAGTGTAAAGGGTTTTTATACAAGTCAAAACAAAACTAGCAAAACAAATATATATTATGGTTCTTGGAACTTCCAAATAGTCTACTTTTAGCTAGCTAACTTTTTTTGCATTAGCTCACCGAGTAAAATTATTTAGCTACTTTTTAGCTAAGTTTATATAAACGGAGGATTCACATTTGAAAATTGGAAAGATATCCCTTAATGTGTGTTAAGACCCTCAAAAAATAGAAAATGAAGATGTTTTAAAAATAAAATGACCTATGGTAGAGGACAAATTGAGCAGTAAAATCAATGAAGGTTTAATTGATTTTACTATTAATTTAACAGTTTGTTTTGTCAATTGATTAGATGTTAAAGGAAACGTATAATGCACATTTCTTCTTACACGTTTTACTAATTATTCAGCTTTTCTTTTGACTTGTCTGATCAAGCTGCCCACATCAGCGTTGCATAAACACAGGTAAAGAATAAACAGGACTCATATGTAAAAAAAACAACAACTGTGCACTGTAAAGAATATAGACTGTTAAATGTAAATCAGTGTGTGATCAACATGGGAAGAAACAGTTTTTGTGTCAAGATGAAAGAAATCTGGTCCCCCTTTGTGCATCAGCCCAGGTGTTTTCCTCTGACCTGGCAACCATATTTCTTTATAAAATGTTCAATGGAAAAAGCCCAAGACAGTACACAGGATGTTAGGCATGAGGCTCCACACAGTTCCCTGCAACAGCAAAATGTGCTTATGTTGTTTACACTGTTTTGGCCTCCTGCCTTCATCCTCAAGATATGAAGGGTGTTGTCCTTTTGTTCGTGTCTGCCGTGAGTTCCTGTCCCCAGAAAGAAAAACACACAACGGGCCGGGACGTGGAAGAGAACGTAAAGTTTAGGCCTGCTGTACTTGCTAAAGATAGATCAGCAGAGGAAATGTCTGACTTGTGTCGGGCAGGTGTTCGCCAGCGTGTGATGCTCAATAAACCAGATGCCGACAGCTGAGTGTAAAGAATGGTGGCAGTAAACCAAAGCAAAATTTCATTGATTCAGAATTTTTTGGTTGAAAATCTTTGATATCACACAGAATTGTCATCCCTGCAAGCTTACTGATATCACTAATTTTAACTAAAGCTGTCATTGGCTGACATGTAGTTATTTAAAAAAAAAAACTTCCAACAGTGTGGGAATGCTCTAAAATTAACTGTAAAACTTTTAGGCCCAAGTCCATACCATCCTCTCTGACATATAAAGAAAGAAAGCAACTGTTCATTCCAATGATGGCAAAATGATAAGGAAAACATCTAAAACAGACAAAGTTAACAACCTGCTGTAGAACATAGTGTAGCATTTAGCAGCTAAACAAGCTATTTCCCTCAGAATCTAGAGTTAAAGAGAGTGAATATTGGACTTTTATTCTTCAGGTGGGCACAAACACAACTCCAAATGAACGCTTATGTTGCTCAATGTCTGCTGGAGATGTCGGCAAAACAAGTAGTAGCCAAACATTCAGTTACTGGCAGCACATGCTAGCTGCTCTGTTACATATATACATACATGTAAACATATCTAAACATGGGATTGGAGCTAAATGCTTACATCAGCATGCAAACATGCTTATAATGACAATGCTAACATGCTGATGTTTCAATAAAATGTTTTCCATATGTACCATCTTAGGTAAGCACGCTATCATGCTAAAAATAGTAAAGTACAGCTCAGTGTCATTAGTTTTGCAAGTATTTGGTCATAAACCAAAGTATTGGGGTTGGTAGAGTAGCCACTTTGGATGTGTGCTTTCTTGTGTAGTCTGAGTCACGTTAGTGTCCTGTGAGTAGGTAAGTTTGGGTGTTGTAGAACCATTTTGGTTTAAATTGTTTTGTATGTAGTGGTGGGTTATTCATAATTTGTCTACATGTATTGTTACAATTTTCTATTTGCACGCATAGGATAACCCTTCACTGACAGTGCCTTCTAGCCCCAGCTTGTTTAATTTCTTTGCCTGTTCACTTATTGATTTGGTTTATGTATTAACTGAATAATTTACTCCAACCCCCTTTAATATGGTCTGCATTCAGGCCTCTTGTTGAAACTTGAATGGAGAGAAGTCTTTTATATCATGCATTGCAACAGGCAGGGTTGGTAGTCTTGAGAACCGAGCAAGAATACGCTAGATATTGAAAATCATCCAACCTAAAAACCCAGACCAGTGTTGCCAACTCTTTTCCAATGAAAGAAGCTAACGACACTAGCTCCAAAAGTTTCTAAATTTATCAAGAAAGTCACCAATCAGCCTCACTTACAGCCCCTCCCTTCAGGCCTCCCCAAAAGCCACTCCCCCCAAGTTATCATTATAAAAGTAAACATATCATAATGAACATAAACAATGAGCATAACTAATTTTAGTACTCACAGCTGTCAGGATATCAGCTTCTGGAACACTGACGAGCAATGAGTGCGGGAGCAGAATGCGCGCAGGCAGGTAGGCAGGTAAGAAGACATGCAGGTAGTCCAATCATTTCATTTGGCCTGAATGTTATGATTGAACGGGCTAAGTACAGTCCTGCAACACCCACAGATACAGTTTTTGTTTCTTCTTCTTTTTGTCAGAGTATTTCATTAATTTATTGCTGTCAGGATGTAATAAGAATTTCAACAAAAATTAAAAAATGTTTTTTGAAGATTACCGACCCCGCCTTTAACAAAATCTATTTATTTTGTTCTGAAGCTTCTGGCTCCAGTTTATTCTGGGTCTTGTGCATTGAGTATCACCTGGTCACAGAAAGAAGAGCACAAAACATCACTCAAGGCTTTTCTCAATGGAGAGGATGTTTTCGCTCTTTTACCGATGGGCTTCGACAAGAGTTTGATTGACAGATGGTTCATCAAATCACCTTCCAAGCACTTTTTCAAAAATTGGCCTGCCCCTTTCCGAACAGTTTCCAATGATGGCTTCTCAGTTGGTTTTGTGTAACAAACCATCTGATGCGTTAGCTTCCCAAATTTCTTATTCCCATTGTGTCACTGTACTGGTCACCATTTCTAGTATGTTTTCCCATTCAGGTACTTTGGAGTGGTTTAGCTTAAAGACAGTGGAAAACAGGCTTTAATTTCCCGGAAAAAGCCACACACACACACACACACACACACACACACACACACACACACACACACACACACACACACACACACACACACACACACACACGATTAAAACCGAAGCAGATGACTCGGAGTCAACGGGGGCGACTGTGATCTGATTCATAATTCCTCTTAAAACTGTCAACAACATGAAATAATGTCTTCTGTCAACAATTTCCCAGAATTGGTAATATGTATCGGCTGTTATTATGCTCAGGTGAGAATTACTGTTGATGATCCACCCATCGGCCCTTCAGATGATGGTTCTAGCATTTCCCATTATACATGCTTTGAAATAAACATTTATGTCTCCTCATCTTGACCTTGTTACGGTGAGCAGCGGTTGCACAACAGTAACCTTTCCTCTGAAACTTCACTCCAATAATAAACATTCAACATGTAGTGCGTAACATCATGCGACATGTTGTCGTCAAGTTGGAATCATGTGAGGATTTCATGTGATGAGGGTGTGTGTGTGTGGTGTGTGTGTGTGTGTGTGTGTGTGTGTGTGTGTGTGTGTGTGTGTGTGTGTGTGTGTGTGTGGGGTTTGAGGCAACTTTATGACGTTTTGGCATGACCAACATGTCTGACATGACCAACACACATCGGCCTATCAGCTTGCCTGTCTCGGTCTCACACATATACACACACACAATCCAAAAGATGATTCTCCAATTCCTTAGCCAGAACACATTATCATTTTTAACGACACAAAGCAATAAAACAGTAAACCTATTCTAAGAAAGTCTCTCATATTACTCCGGCTCAACCAAATACGCACACACACACATACATGTGTTAACAGCTCTGGCGTTGAACAAACTGAGGGCAGACAGGCTTGTGAGTGATGGTCCTCAGCTGCCGGCGGTTCCGGGGATGAAGCCTGTAGCCTTCACTAAAAATACGGCCTGTAATTCAACAGACCCTCCCAGGGAGTCCAAGCTGGGGCCACGCGCTCTAATTTAGGAGCTCGTCTGAGCGCTTTGTGATTGCACTGCGCCACTCTCACCCGTTTACGTCCTCGGTTTGTGCACGTCCTCGCTGTGATTGATGTTAGACAGTGACAGGGAGGAAGTCTGTGTGTGTGTGTGTGTGTGTGTGTGTGTGTCTATGCTCATACGTGCGTACTATACGATCTAGAGGATAGTGTCTGGAAACTGAAGAGGAGACGTGGGAGTGAAGAGCTCTTGCATTTGTTTGCCTTTCCTAAAATAGAAAGGCAAGCCATTTGCTAGCCAGACTGCAGTCCTCTGCAAATAGACTGATGTAACACTATACCATTGAATATTTTTGTTTTAATTCATATGTGCATGAAATACATAAACACAAGCATTTCCTTTCCATTCACAACATCACAGTCTGTGTTGAGAATATACACAAAGTGAGAAGGCGTGACTTGTGCTCAAGTTTGTTTACAGGCGAATATGCTGAGATGCAGAATGCTGCAGACCAATATATTTCACAGAAGCCTCCGCCTTTAAATTTGGCCCCACACCGAAATAGACCGTTGATATTAGATATCATCCACACGGGAAATAAGGTCAGCAGCTCACTAACCAACTGCTGGGCAGCAACATCTTCTAGGTCCTGCCGGCGCTGACCTACACCGTAGCAACCTTAATCAACCGGACATACCGCGTGAACACAATGTGTGACCTTCAAATAATGTCCTTATAGATGATTAAAGCACTGCATGGATAACCCCCTGCAGGAACATAATAGGAATGTTGTTGGGATGGCCATGTGGATGGGTAAGGTGACATCTGAAATTCATTATTAAGGACCATAGATACACCATGTCAAACTTAACACTAGGAGATAAAAAAAAAAGATCACTAGTAAAGCCATATTATCTCATTAAAACAACTACAGTATAGAGCCTTATGTGAAGAAGAATTCAAGGTTAAAAAGCACGAAACAGGTGGGTTCAATGTAGGGCCGCCCCCTCATAGTTGACTAATCGGTTGTTTTGTCTTGGTCCATAGTTGATTAGTCGTTTTTTTATGCTTTTACCATGCTGAATATCTATTTCCAAGAAAATAAAAAACATGACAGATTTAAAGTTGTGCGTCTGTGTAATTCTTCGAAGAGTAACTCAGTTTTGCAGATCTGTAGATTAAATTTAATAAACGATTAGTCAAATAATCTGTCATTTTGGTTTTAGTCAATAGTCAATTAGTGATATTTATAATTTTTTTCATGCTGAATATCTATTTCCAAGAATCTTATAAACATGAGATTTAAAGCGGTGCTTTTGTGTGATTTTATTTGAGAAACTCAGTTTCACAGATCTGTCGATTAAATCTGCTCATCAAGTAGTAGTTAAACGGTCGTTTTGGTCTTAATTCATAGTTGATTAGTTGTTTTGTATGCTCTTTTCAAGATGAATGATTTATTTCCACAAAACTTATGAACACAAGAGATTTGTGCTTTTAATTCTTTGTGGAAAAACTCAGTTTTTAAATAAACCAATTGGTCAACAGAATCTCGGCAGTGTTCGTAGACGAAGAATTATTTCGGTTGAGGACAGTCTAGTTCAATGGTCTCCCTGAAGAGAAAAGGTTTATTTTCTTAATATGTGATTAAGATTGAAGGCAAAGTAAATTTCATGCTTTATTGCTCACTATTTAATGCATTTAGGGCTATACCTTTTTTTTTTAATGTTCTTCATAAACGACACTAACAGTTAACAGCCCTACAAACAGATCTGTGAGGCTCTATCGATAAGACAATACCTACGGTTACAATTTTGACCCAATGATGATGCTAGGATGAAAGGTCAAGAGTTTTTTTAAGTTCACAAAGAACATGAATGTTGGTATCAAAGTACGTGGTAATTCATCCAACGGACAATAACAAACACAAAAACTTTAGAAGAAGCCAAACCCTTCCAAACTTAACATATTCTTCTTTTTATTTTCATAATGTACACCCCTTTTTAAATCCTAATAGTCCTTTTAATAATATCGTTAATAAGCTCAAGAGGTATTTTTCGGTGTTGTTTTACAACACACACATATTCTGTGTCAAGTTGGTGAAATGCTTCGTCCTATCCTAGATGCACTTTTAATGGATGTCTTATCATTATAAAAACATCTTTCCACTGGAAAATGTTTTTATTGAATTATTATTTGATAGATCTAGAATTTAAAATTAAGTTATTTTTAATCAGTGCAGAGGTGTCAAACACTAAATATTGTTGCAAGCACTGATACAGATTCATAATTGATCAGAGTGAGAGTATAAACTTATATTATGATGGGCACACCACTAGTTACAGTATGGGAATGGAGTAATATCACAGTGATTGATGTTAGTTGTCTCATAGTGGACTATCACTGTAAGGTTGTGGCTGCTGTGGTGTAGTGGAGAGCAAGGTAGTTCTCCAATTAGAGGGTCGGTGGTTCGATACCCGGCTTCGGCAGTCGATGTGTCCTTGGGCAAGACACTTAACCCCAAGTTGCTCCTGAAGGCTTGCCATCGGTGTGGACTGGATGTGAATGAATGTTAGTTAGAGTCTGATGGTGGCACCTTGATGGTAGCCTGTCATCAGTGTGTGAATGGGTGAATGATATGTAATATACTACTGATTGTAATTGTGGATAAAAGCATCTGCTAAATGACTGTAATGTATTGTAATGTAATGTAAGGTGCCTCCATCAGAGATCCTCCCATGCGGGCTGACTTTTGTCACTCCAGCTGACAACCCCCCACCCAGTCTCTAATGCAACACCTTCGGCAGGAGTCCTACATGTATGAGGTAATTGTTGTTTGGTCATGTGGGCCGCTGCAGCAGCTGTCAAATGTGATGATAGCAGGAGAATCCTCGGCCACGCCCCCCTGTCAGCTGATTGGCCAGCTCCCGGTAGTCTAGGGACCGTTAGCCAAGAGATCCGCCTATAGACAGACTCGGAGTTTAGTTTCAACCAGGAAACAGAGAAAAGAGGATAAAAAGAGAAGGAAGCAGTACTGTGACTCGGCTGATTTTTTTTCTTTCTGACAGCAAACTGCTGTTTAAACAAGAAAAAAATGAAGATATAATAGTATTAAACCATATTCAGCATGTCTAATGTATAAAATGTGTTTTTAAGTATTTTATTATACTTTATTGAACTTTAAAAATCTTGGCACTTAAATTTTGATTGTATTTTACATTACATTACAGTCATTTAGCAGACGCTTTTATCCAAAGCGACTTACAATCAGTAGTATATTACATATCATTCACCCATTCACACACTGATGACAGGCTACCATGCAAGGTGCCACCATCAGACTCTAACTAACATTCATCATCCAGTCCACACCGATGGCAAGCCTTCAGGAGCAACTTGGGGTTAAGTGTCTTGCCCAAGGACACATCGACTGCTGAAGCCGGGTATCGAACCACCGACCCTCTGATTGGAGAACTACCTTGCTCTCCACTACGCCACAGCCGCCCCGTATTTAAGTCCAATTGCTGCCCTTATTTACAGATACTGCTTTCTTCTTATTTTCATCAGTGACCAGAAGAAGCCCCGTCAACTGACTTGATTATCAAGTCGTTTGTGTTTCTTTTTTTGTGGTTCAATTTTTGTGATTTCAAAAAGGCAAAGCGGAAGCTAAAAACTCTTCACAAACTCTTAGATACAGTGATTAAGATGGCAAAGAAGACAATCATTTCCGGCCCTAATTTCAAGTTATAACAAGCCAAAATATTCAGAACAGGCTGGCAGATGTGTGTAGGAGTCAGTTGAACAGGCTTTGCACAGTTTTGTACATTTTAAAGGGCACAACAAGAGATGGGTATTAAGTAGTTGACTCATTCCTGTGAAATGTCGTCATTTGTTAACTTACTTTGCACATTTCTTATCCGCCCCCCACCTGGATTCCAGGGCCTCGCTTTAGGAACACTTGGCCTAAAGAGCAGAGAGATTAATGAGGAATAATGACATGCACGTGTTTGTGTGTGTGCTTGTAGAGACACATGTTTTAGGAAGGTATATATATATATATAAGTGCACTAATTTGAGGAGACAGCCCACACCTGGCTGACTGCACCGCAGAGGACAAATCTCTGTGTCTCTACCTCCTTCTCTCCCAAACACACACCTCCTCCTGTGGCGTCTCCATCTGCAGCTTCCCGGGTCTCAACTCACGTATCCCATTCATCCTGAAAACACACACAAACACACACACACACACACACACACACACACACACACACACACACACACACACACACACACACACTAGCTCAGTATGTGTCTATCTCTATATCAATTCATCTCCTCACACCACATAGTCATGTGAAATGCACACAGAGACTTCCCTAAATTTAGAAATGTTTCGACACTGCAGGCGGGCTGCAGCTAACTGTCTGGTACTAATCAATATAACTCAATATAAAATCACTAATGTGTGTATTTCGGGATGGAGTTTTAGGTTACTTATAGTGGGTTTAGGGTGATGTTAAAGCTGGGTTTAAATATGACTCGTTTCTAGACTATAATCTGTTAAATATTGTACCAGTATCAGTAGCCTGAAGGCTAATAGGCTAGAAGGCTTGCCTCTGCACTATACTTTTGCTCTGGTTTATGCTTTAAGATGCTTGTTTAAGAAAGGAGATGCACTTATGACTTCTGGTGACTAGTAGTTCTCTTGAATACCTATGTTGAATACACTTATTGTAAGTCGCTTTGGATAAAAGCGTCTGCTAAATGACTGTAATGTAATGTAATGTAATGTAATGTAATGTAATAGTCTAACAGATCCCTATGATGTGTGGTAGTCCTACTCATTAGTATCTTAAGTATACTGTTTTATTCCCTGTGGGAAGACTAATATATAAGGCGGCTGTGGCATAGTGGAGAGCAAGGTAGTTCTCCAATCAGAGGGTCGGTGGTTCGATACCCGGCTTCGGCAGTCGATGTGTCCTTGGGCAAGACACTTAACCCCAAGTTGCTCCTGAAGGCTTGCCATCGGTGTGGACTGGATGTAAATGAATGTTAGTTATCTGATGGTGGCACCTTGCATGGTAGCCTGTCATCAGTGTGTGAATGGGTGAATGATATGTAACATACTACTGACTGTAAGTCGCTTTGGATAAAAGCGTCTGCTAAATGACTGTAATGTAATGTAATAAGGACTAAAATAATTTAGGGCTATGTTTTGTATTTAAGCTTTCTTAAATGTATGATGTAATTTCTCACAGTGGTCCACACATTTGCACTTTATCCAGAGCCCCTTGCTTTTCAAACCCAAGCTCCGCCTCTCCATCAAACTCACCCAGCTTGTCCCCCGAGCAGCACAGTGCGCACAGGCAGCGACAGAGAGCAGAGCCGGCGGTACAGCGGTGGAGGAGAGACAGCGGGACACGACGGAGCGGCAGCAGCGGCAGCAGCGGCAGCGGCAGCGGCAGCGGCAGGAGCGGCAGCGCAGCAGCACGGAGCGGCGGTGCTTCTCGGGGAGAGAAAGGCGGCTAGAGGGGAAACACCTCTGTGGACTGAGGGGTTCATTTTGTCTGCTGTGGAAACTTAACTCTTAAGGCTACAACTGTGACCGGAGGTAGAGGTGGTGAGGGGGGGTTAGAAGATGCAGTTCAAGTCCGACTCTGTCCGCCTCCGACGCTGGTGATGCCCGGGGATCACCGCCCAGCAGCAGCGGCAGCAGGAGGAGGAAGTGGGGGTCAGGACAACAGTGCGTCGGGGGTCCGGTGGTGATGATGGTAAGGTCGGGATCATGGCTAACGGAACCGGTACTATCATGTTAAAATGCGTCGTGGTGGGAGACGGTGCGGTCGGCAAAACGTGTCTCCTGATGAGCTATGCCAACGACGCCTTTCCAGAGGAGTATGTGCCCACAGTCTTTGATCATTATGCAGGTAGGAATTTTGTTTTCTATGGGCGTTCAGCAATAACATCACGTCATATTGATCTGCTTATTATCTGTATTTTGTGTAGCCTATGAGAATTCTAATCTATAAGAGTGAGTGAATTCCCCATTTCCTCTTCCTCCCCCCCAACTGCATTGGCCTGCATCTGTTGCTATAATCAAAACCACTTGTTTGCCTCCTTCATAGCAGAGAGGGGTTGGGGTTGGGGGGACCCCTCCCTTTCTGCCCCCCCCCCATCTCCCCTCCTTCCACTCAACATGCTCTTTTGTCGTTTCCTTTTGCAGTGAGTGTCAACGTTGGAGGAAAGCAGTACTTGCTGGGACTGTATGACACAGCTGGACAGGTACAGTAGATTTTTCTCTCTTCTCCTCTGGCCAGGTCAAGGACACACACACACACACACACACACACACACACACACACACACACACACACACACACTCTGTCTCTCACTCTATCTCGGTCCCCCACATGTGCTCCTGGGACCAATAACTTCCCGACGGTGCCTCCAACAGGCGTCATATTCAGGCCAGACACTAAGCTGCAACAGGTGATGTTTTTTTTTTTTTTTTTTTTTTGCACATGGGTTGACTGCCAGAGTGTGGTGGGCCGTGGACAGTGATGGCTAGTGAAGGGGGTGGGGTTCAATAGTTCTATTATGTGGAGAACAGGCCTCCTATGTGCAGTAGTGATGTCACAGGTTTGTCAAACAGTGCTGCCCTAATGCACAGGCTTTTTCTTCACAATGTGCCATTCAGCGGGCAAGAGTTAAAACTGTACTGAAAAGCCAATGGCCCACACACACACATAGACACACACACACACAATAATGTTTCCGCTCAGCAGAAGTGCGAGTGTAAACACACAAAGACAGAGGAAGTTATGCTAACACACGACAGACACAGGCTCATTGAGGGCAATCGGCACAAGACGCGGTTGGTTATTCGCCACCAGAACTTCCTGACTTAAGTTTCAGGGTAAATAATGATCAGTCTTGGTCTTTGCGATAACGTAAGCCTCTTTCCCACTGGGCAAAAAAAGCCCCACTCACACCCACTAACATCTGGCTTTTGTCTTCAGTGGTAAAGGTCACAGTCGGCATTCATTCCCGGGACAAATTTCCCTGCAGTAGTCCCAAATATGAATCGGTTCCAGCTCCGATCGGCGGTGATGGAAACATGACATCATATATAAGTTATATAATATATATATATAATAGTTTATTCATAAAACTATAATTTCCCCCTGTTTTTTGTTGCGATGCAATGTAAGGCGGGTTGAAGTGAATATATAGTAGTAAAAATAACAGGTATTTGGAAAATTCTTATGATTTATTAACATACAAAACATAACTTAATATGCTCTCCTCAAAGCCACAAGACTCCAGTCAGACAACAGTCATTTTACCTCGCTGATCATCGTGAAGAAGCACTTCATTCAAACTCAACAGAAACAAAGTAAAACTTATCAAAACCATCTTTGTTGGTTTCCCACTGTTCCAAAAATCTCAAACTCTGGTTTGAGAGTTTGAGAGACTGAATAAGTATCAGATATGCATATATATAAAAAAGAAGAAGTAACCAACATAACATTTTCACTGTTTACTAATCCTGCTTCCTGTCAGTGAAGTCTAACATGATACACCAGAAAAAGAAAACAAAACAGAAAGGCAGACTTGTCTACTGGCAATAACAACGAGGGTATTAGATAATAAGGCTATAGCTAAACTGATTAGTCAAGTAATCAACACCAATTCATCAGAAACTATTTTGATAATCCATAAATTGTTGTTAAAAAATGTTTAAGATTAATTGAAAATGATTTTGGTTGCAGACGTAGATCATTAATACACACCTTTTTGAGGGCACATGAATCCAGGTATTTGATGTTTATAGCATAAAAGTTTTTGACCACTAGAAGCGCTGTGGAGCAACGTTTTGATGAGTGGGTCTGTATTGTGCACATACTTGAAGTGGGGGCCTGTATGCAACACTGGCAACAGCTCTTCCAGCATTCATAGCTATAAATATGAAAATTATTGCACCGTAATTTTCCCACTAAAATATTTAGTATCTTATCCACTTAATCGAGGAAGTATAAATACTGCAAAACCGCACACGGAACGAGTGGGAAGGGAGGTGAAGGGGTGAAACAAACCTGACCGCTGTTTGTTCCACGTGTAAAACGAAGTCAATGTTGATTTATTTGTCACATAACTTGCATAATGTGGTTACAGCACTTCCGTGGTTATTTAAACCCAACCAACAATCTGTTCCTAAACCTAACCAAGTATTTATTTTTCCTAAACCCAACTGAGTAGTTTCCTGTTAAGAGGGAAGTTTATTTTAAAAAGATCGTATGCATGTAACGAGCGGAAATTGACCTGAGTTGCTGGCTTTTGTAGGAAAACAGACGAAAAATGAGGAGTAACTTTTAGCAAGAAATCACACAGATCGCTGTATGAGGATATGTTGCAGCAGTACACATACATACGATGCATTTTGGTGAGCAACACTGTATAAAAACGCAGGAATTACAAGACTCCCTTGAGCTCCGCTGTAAGACTTGTCCCCATTCTCTGCCCCAAGACATTTAGCCTCCGTCTTTCCAGCGACCTAAAACGGTGCACATGACAAATGTTGAATAGTTAACGCTTTCCTCCAGGCCGGATTTAACTGTGTGAAGTCAGAACGAGTCACAATCTGCAATCCGATCCGTTCATCGGAAAGAAACAAAAACGAGGCGCTTAAAAGGTCAACTGGGGGAATATTCAGCCGTCCTCTCTGCTCCGTTCATTCACAATCCCTAAATGCACAAGTCCATGAATAGCAAATCACAGCCTCCCCCCCCCCACCCCCCAAAGCAGCTACCTGTGGCTGCGTTGTATTTCTGTTCTCGGGGGGAAAAACAGATGGTTGGAGGTGTTACTACTGGCTTGCAAAGAAGAGGAACACAACCCAACATTGTCTATTCTGGCGTGTTTGATATGGTGTGTTTGTATGTCAGAGCAGGGTTTTGTTTTTAGCTGATTCAGAGTATCTCTGAAATGGAGAAGTTCTCCCAGATGTCTGCCGGCGGTGCTGCCGGCCACCGAGAGTAGAGTTACTGCTCCTTGAAAATGCCCCCCCACCCCCCTCTCTCCCCAGACTCCGCTGACCTCTTCATGCCGAGCACAAGGCCAGCTGGTAATGTTTATAGCCGCGGCATCTGATCAAAGACCCGGGCCGGCGCCCCAAGGAGAGAGAGAGGGGAGACGGTGAAAGGAAGACAGAAAAAGAGGAAGAGAGGGGGAGAGAGACGGGTGGGGGAGGAGGGGGTGGAATTGCCCAGAAATTGGTTAAATCAGTCCTCTCAGTTTCATTTTCCTTTCCCTATGACTCTTTCATGTCAAACTCCCCCGACCTCATCATCATCTCCACTATCTGGCCTGGGCGACACATGTTCAATTGGCTTCAATCTCCCGGTAATAATGATATTTCTCGCACGGCTGGAGCTCCCACAATGCTTTGCTGTTTCCATGAGGGTATTGGCAGCATTACAGAAGCAAGCCCCTTACATGTCAGGGCCACACAATCACGATTGCCGCTCTGCTCTGTCTGCCCTTATATTGATATCGCTGCCCTGACCGCTATTGTCTGCGCGCTCGCCACGTCACTCCCTCCAGCCGCTGCCTGTTGAATTATTCCATATGGAGATCTGCAGAGTCTGTTTTTCCGCTGAATGTGACGAGGGAACAAAGGAGAAAGCTTTTACTTATTCTCCTCTTGCTGCTGCCTCTGCTGCTGCTGCTGCTGCACTTGAGCAAATCTAGCACCGCTGCCCGAGGAGGAGCAGGAGGAAACAGGAAGTGGATGCTAAGTGCCGTGGTAGCCATGGAGACGCTTTAGGTAGAGGGATCCAGGAGTTGGGATAGGATCCGTGGCCCTGATGCTCCAATAACCCAAAGCTCAGCCCTTCAACTGCTTTCACACTCAACTGCACATCCTTTGATTACTTTTACCACTCCACTCCACCCTCCCTCGTTACTGTTTGGTACAGTCCGATGAGTCCTTTTTGACTCAGCACACCAAAGTGGCACCGTGACACCCAGACGTCCCAGTGGGGGTGGGAGGGTGGAAGGTGGGGATGACGGTATGGGTTGGAAGTGGGTGACTGGAAATGATTTTACACAGCAGGGGAGCCAGTCACCACTCTGCTGCTTGGACACAGTGAAACCGGAATACTAGAGACTGTATGCTTCACCTCACACTTTCAACTTTAGATTTTACACTTTAGCGTAGCCCTTTATTCTCCTGTAGGGAAGGAACCTCCACTATGGGCGGCTGTGGCTCAGTGGAGAGCAGGGTCGTCCTCCAATCAGAGGATCGGCGGTTCGATCCCTGGCTCCGGCAGTCCATGTCGATGTGTCCTTGGGCAAGACACTTAACCCTGAGTTGCTCCCGAAGGCTGTGCCATCGGTGTTTGAATGGGTGTGAATGATTAGAGAGACCCTGATGGGCAGGTGGCACCTTGCATGGTAGCCCCTGTCATCAGTGTATGAATGGGTATGAAAGGGTGAATGATTAGTAATGTAAAAGCGCTTTGAGTGGTCGGAAGACTAGAAAAGCGCTATACAAGTACAGTCCATTTACCATTTACCATTCACTCTTCTTAGAGAAACGATTAGGGCGACAACTGTTTCTATTCATCAATAAGTTGTAAATTAATAGAGTCGTCTGACTATCCAATTCCCAACAGTTATTCAAACTAGGCAGGGTTTCTAATCCTTTCCTGCCAAGGACTGTCCTATTTCTTTTGATAAATGAATCAGACAATTCCAGCAATTTAGCATGGCACTTCTATATAGTCACCAAACTCAAAACAGACAGTTTGAAAAAGAATTGTTCAGAATTTACACAGCAAAGGCAGAAATATCCAGACTTTTAATCCCTAGTATGGGTGGAGCTCCAAAAGCACCGGATCCTACACTTACCATGATGCAACCAATAGCACAATTTCCTGCTTGGCAACTGAACATTTTTCAAACAGCTCATCCAAGTTTGTCACACAAGTTTTACAGAAGTTGTATGTTTCTCATTGGAAACGGAGACTATGAGAAAGAACCAAACCAACAATATGTTCCTCCATCTCCAAATACTTTTGAGCCCTGACTGCTATGGTTATACTAAAAACCAACATCTTTAAAAAATATTCTATCATATCATATTTTCCCAACTAAAGTAATATATTTCGTAACATTTTAGGGAATAGTGTGAAAAGGATGTACATGAAAAGAGTTCCCTCAAATGATGATTCATAAAGAGATCTTAGTTTATGTCGTGCCATGCACAGTTTGTGTGCCCCTGCCATTAAGTGCCATAAAGGCAACATTAAGCTGTCAGATCTTTGAATGGAGCATTGCAGGATGTGCCCTCACTGCACAGGCATGAATGCATCAGCGCCCAAAGCTATTATTAATGATCATTAATCACCATTAAAGGGCCAGTAAAATGAAAACGAGCATAAATAGATTTTTTTTTTAATCCTCAAGGTTAAATACAGTTTCCAGAAATATGCATATTTGCAGATCAGAGGCAGAACTTTGTGAATAGAAAGCTTGTGTCTGGGCTTGCGTTCCAGCCCAGCGGCCATGTGAGAGCAGGCGTCTCCGACTCTTGTTTATGGAGCCCCGAGGACGCTGTTGGCGTAGGATGGAGAGAGAAAAGAGGGTGCGACGGGAGGAGGGAATGACTCACTGATATCATTGCACTCATATGTCACTGAGTCAACAGAGCGCAGTCACACGGCGACCCGAATGAAGACGCTGCCCTGATGGAAATGGATGGAGAGAAGTTAGCGTTTAATAGAGATGGCGCTGTTGTTTTCTTTCTTTCATTTCTTTCCTCCCATCATAATATATTTTGCTCCAACTTGGAAAAGCTGCCATGCAATGTCTCAGTGAAGAACTCATGAATTGTACTAATAAATATGTATGACATATACAGCGGGTAAAATAAGTATTGAACACGTCACCATTTTTCTCAGTAAATATATTTCTAAAGGTGCTATTGACATGACATTTTCACCAGATGTCGGTAACAACCCAGGTAATCCATACATACAACGGAAACCAAACAAATAAGTTCAGAAATTAAGTTATGTGTAATAAAATGGAATGACACAGGGAAAAAGTATTGAACACGCTTACTGAAATGTATTTAATACTTGGTACAAAAGCCTTTGTTGGTAATGACAGCTTCAAGACGCCTCCTGTATGGAGAAACTAGTCGCATGCATTGCTCAGGTGTGATTTTGGCCCATTCTTCCACACAAACAGTCTTCAAATCTTGAAGGTTCCGTGGGCCTCTTCTATGAACTCTGATCTTTAGTTCTTTCCATAGATTTTCTATTGGATTCAAGTCAGGTGATTGGCTGAGCCATTCTAGCAGCTTTATTTTCTGGTGTAAACATTTCTGGACCGAGTGCTGATCAAACATGAGATTGAGCGCCGGTAGCTACGTAGGAGTACACACTCCTGTCTGTGTATCCTTATATACACTCCTGAGTGGCTAGCGGGACACGCTGTCTTTGGTAGTGTGTCGGGGGGGTGCTGAGGAAACAGCGTGAGAGGCAGAGATGGGTCTCCGAGAAGCTCCGGGCCTGTTTACAGTAAACTGCTGAGTGGCTTACACCGTGTTCCTTTATGTCTGTGGCTCTCCAGGGGGATCGGAGAGTTCACTTGTGCAAGCAAAGGTCACACACACACACACACACAGAAACACACAGACAGCGTATTTGATCCCATGTGGCAGATAAAGTGTATCTTTGGGGGCGGATGAAAGCACATAATGTATAAATGCAAAACAGTACGCGCTGTTACATGTACTCCCCAAGAGGTTAAAACGAGCTGCATATCATTAGCGTCTAGGATTGTTATAATATAAATGTGATGACTGTAACAGATTTAGCTCTACTGTTTATACCAACGTACTATCCCTTTGATTTTTTAGGTTATATTAGACCATTTTAGGAAATATTTAAAATATTTACAGGATTGTTGCATCAGCGTGAAAAACCTTTCAGGTATATCCTTAGCTTGATTAGCACCAAACATACTCTCCTATCTAGTTATTTTATCTGGAAAACGTCTCCAGTGATGGTGAAAGTTCATTCTTGACCTCAGAAGCAGTTGTTTGAGCAAAAAAATTGATTAGACAGAAAAAGAGCCTTAACCAATGCTAGTGTGCCAAATTTTGTGGCAATCTATCCAATAGTTGTTAAGACATTTCATTAAAGATCAAAAATGTTTTCGCCACGCTGCTCGCACGGCAAAAATAAATAAACTATATCAGGATAATCATCACAGTACATGTAAAAAAATTATCATAATGTCAATATATATATATATATATATATATATATATATATAGTACATTTTCGGGAAAATCTATTTTCTATTGAGTAATTGTTAATGGATATAATGACAAGATAAGAATGTCTGTTTTTGCCAAATTCAGGGAATTTAATGCCTTATTTACATTGATTTAAAAATCTGGTAACAATCCAGTCTCTCAGTAAAACAGTCTGGCTCATTGATCAGTGAAACACACCCCCCATATTAAAAGGTATACACACCATGAGGTAAATTTATATCTTGTCATTGTATACAGTACCAGTCAAAAGTTTGGACACACTTCTCATTCAATGGTTTTTCTTTATTTTTTTCTACATTGTAGATTAATATTGAAGACATCCAAACTATGAAGGAACACATATGGAATTATGTGGTAAACAAACAAATGCTCAACAAACCAGAATATGTTTTATATTTTAGATTCCTCAAAGTAGTTGAATGAGAAGGTGTGTCCAAACTTTTGACTGGTACTGTATGTCGTCATATTGCCAAATTTGATCTGCATCACGCAGCATGCGTATCAGTCAATTTAATACAAATCTTGGTCTTAATGTTGTTCTTTCACCATATTTCAAAACCAGACGTGTCACATAGTGTTTGCGAATCATCCTTATCCTTTGCCTCAGCCTGCACAGAGCTCCAGATGGTTTGCATTCATTACTGATTCATCACATAAGGGAATTCACACAGTGTAAGGTAAGCTGTCGGTCACAGTTGGTCTACTCGAATGACTGTGACTGTCAAAAAACTCAATCATCTCATGTGGCGATCACCAACCTGCTGGCACTCAAAGAAGTTCAAAAGGATGATTTGAAATTTCCTGCATGAGCCGAGCTGTGAAATATTCTAGTCATTTGCAAGTAAGAGAATGAACAACTCATAAATATTTTTAATCATATCCACTTGAGAGCAGTTGAGTCATCTACAATACGAGCACAGGCGTGAAGATTTGTTGGCCGTTTTCAATTTACTCCGATCAAATATAAAGTCGGTATATCCTGAATCCATTACACGGGCAACAAAAGATGACACATCCCGTCTGGCTGATCTACTGCTGTTTGGAGAATCCTTAGCTCCTTCACATAACCGTTCCCCTCAATGAATTTGCATGACGAGGATTTGTTTCTTGGGTTATAGCAGTGTGATCGTATTGGACCATTTTGCGTGTGTTTGGCAGCGAAAGGGACTCGCTGAAGGCATCGGAATGAAAGGCTGTCATGCCAGCGCTCCGTTGTCCCGTTGCAACCGTCTCTGGCAAAGCAGGATCCAATTTGCTTTGATTTCAGTGATGTAGGCAATAAAGTTTCCCAGACGAGAGAGTGAGATTGATATACTTGGTCCGATCTGGTCTGGTTGAGTCATATCAAATTACTGGAGATGCATTGATCGCCCTCGTCTTTAAGCTAGCAGGCAGAGGAGCATCCAGATTTGTGCCATGAGAAGAAGAAGTTTGAGGGGTTGTGAATATTCATATGTGTGTGCAAGTCGGACACTCTGTCAAGAAGGTTTATCTTTGGTGAGGACAAGAGGGCGCTTGATCCGACGCACGAAGGGCAGTCTGTGAATCAGCCGCACAAATATGGGAGATTGCAGTGTGTCTGGTTCTCGGTGTCCCGTGGCGATGCCTTTGTGCTAAAGGACAGAAAGTAACCCGTTAACATCTCTCTCAACTTGCGCGTAAAGATCATCCTCTTCACAGTCTTTTCTCTTCATAACTCAATTCCAAATTGTGGTTCTTCAGGCGTATCTTTCCTGTCATAATATTCCACATCATTCCCATAAAACAGCCAAGGAGCTAGCTGAGCTCAGGAGTAAAAGTCTGTCTTGTGTTTTCGGAGCTCGTTTTTCTCACGATTTAATAATTCATGAGCAGTAATTTTCAGATGTTGAGAAACGGAAATGAATCACGTCTGCTCACCTCTCCATCCTCACCTGACCCCGAATGGTAACTATTCCTTTCCCGTCCTCTTCCAGGAGGACTACGACCGCCTGAGGCCGCTGTCCTACCCGATGACCGATGTCTTCCTCATCTGCTTCTCGGTGGTAAACCCTGCCAGTTTCCAGAACGTGCGCGAGGAATGGGTGCCCGAGTTGCAGGAGTATGCGCCCAGCGTCCCCTACCTGCTTATTGGCACCCAGGTGAGTTCAGAAGACACCCTTCCTTTACGCTCAGATTCAAATGAATGCTTATATGTGATTTTATACTCTTATATATGCCTGTATACAATACAATATACAATATCAAAATCTGTCACATCTCTATCTACAGTGTATCAAAATGATATGATATCAACTGTCTACAATAATTAGACTCCTTTGGCTTTTTGCTGTCGTTACTGTTAAGGATCACACAAGCTGTGATCCTATCACAGTCAGCTACAATGTGAATTTAACCTCAAGAGGCCACCGATGCCAAAAGAGCAATTTGTTAAATTCTGAGACAAATGTGCACCTTAGTTCTGTTGCCATGGGCATGTTCCCAAACCCTGAAGGAAGTTTGCATAATGCATTGAGTATCACAAAACCACACAAGAAATGTTTTTTGAGAGCAATTTCGTCAGATCCTCTTAATTGTTTCAGTCCTTTTTCAATAAATAATGCCAAACCATTGCTGGCACTAGCTTTTAAAATAATTTGTTTTAAACAGAATATCTTTGGGTCTTGGACTGTTGGGCAGACAAAACAAGACATTTAAAAAAGGCCCCCTTGAACTCCGGCAAAATGTAATTTGATTGAGCCTTTGGAGCAAGATAGACAAAGCTAAATATGATTTCTGCTCTACACACGCAAACCGACCTGAAATCAGCAATCTCAGGTCATTTTAAGAGAGAACAAAAAGATGGGCACCAAGTACTGCACTTTCTGTAAACGGGGATGAAGTGTCTTGCCGACGGTCTTCCAAGTATAGTCACACCACCACCTTAGACGTTAGCATTGTGTTCTGCAAGTAACTGTACAAAGCCGTGGTAGCAACCTGTCAATCACAAGGTAGCCATGCCCTAAAGCATACCCTGCTTTATGGTCTATTTGACTTTAAATGGGACCATCATTTATAAATGAACATCATGCTCTATTGAAACAGACTTGAAACTTACAGTTGAGACCATAAACTCATGTTTAAATTGTTTACTGAGGTAATAAATCAAGTGAGAATTAGGGTCATCTTCTCATAGATGACCCTAGATATGCCTGATGAGTGTTAGCAAACAGCTATAGAACGGTTCCATGTGGTGTTCCGTGCCACCTGATGATGTAAATTTGACATTCAATCTTCTTTTAGCTCTGCTTTGGTCTCTACCAAATCCTAAAAGAAATGTCTGGCTTTTCAGCTGCTAAATGCTCAACAGTGTTCGGCAGCTAGTAGCTAACTTAGTCTGTTATTTTATGCTGTGCAGGTAGCATATGTTGGGTTTATTAGAGTTGTTCTGCTCTGTGGCTGGAAATGATGTTGTTGAGAGTTCTGGCACTTAAAAATCTAAACAATGAGCTGAAAGATGCTAAAATGTTTCATAGAGCTGATGGTAACTACAGAGATGGGTGAATATTTTCTGAGGATACATACAAGAAAAATATTTTTTATTATACAAATGTTCATAAGTGAAGTAGAAGTAATTAATAAAACATTTAGCCACCTCTTATTCAGCCATGGAACCCTGAAACTCAGCCATGGCAAAGAAGGGTTAATTTATTCAATCCAAACATTTGGAACAGCCGGTAGACCCATGGCTTGGGATCTGGCTCATACATGTTTAAGGCCACATCCACACTAACCCATTTTCAAATGAATCTGAATATCTTTTGCTGCGTTAGCAACGAGCGTCCACACTATACAGCGTTTTAGGGCACCGAAAACGTAGGAGTTGGAAAACACTCCGGAGGACGGATAAATTTGAAAACGCCGCGTTTTCCTGATAGTGTGGATGACGGAAAAGGAAGCAGTCCGAAAACCATGAGCTAGAGTTAGACCTGCAGTGTTGTAACTAAGCTTGAAAAATAAAACTTCTAAAAACTTCCACGAAATGTGTCTGTTTGAGTTTATGGAGGAAGATTTTAGAGGAAGTTCTTGAGTATCAAGCACGACAAGTATCAAGAGTAGTGTAATCGTATTATCTGTAACCAAGCAACCAATGTACTTCCAGTTTAAACCGGCACGCGCATGCCCAGTGTACGTGAATAGTCACGTGATATTAGTTTTCAGGTAAGCAAGTCTGGACGCAAATCATTTCGAAAACGATGCTGAAATGCATGTGTGGATGGAGATCGTTTTTGTTTTAAAACCCCGTTTTCATTTGAAAACGGGTGTGGACATGGCCTAAGAGGTCTGTGGCTTGATACAGCAGTCACCATTGCCTTAAAGGTCATTTAAACATAAATGTTTAAACCAGCAATTTAAGTATGCAAACATACAAAAGCTGGGCATGCCCTGTGATCTTGAATAGAAGCATCACTAAACTCATGAATATGTTACGAGATGACACTAATCCTTAAGAATTTTTAATTTCTTAAGCTTTTAAACCCACTGCCAATACCATATGTCCAAAAAATGAGAGCTCACTTGTGGGTGGTTTTTGGTCTCTGTTCCCTGGCAACCAAATGCCAGTGCAGCCAAGGCCCAGCAGTGATGAGGAGGACGGAGTGGGTGTCTGATTTATCGTGTGTCAGCTGATGTTTACTGCCCTTTTATCAGTTCCCGTCATAACTCGCTCGCTGCTTTTTGGCTCGATGCTGATATGTACACACGAACAGTGAGCCACGCTGCCACAAATCACACCAGTAGAGAAAAGGGTTGATGAAGGTCGCTCCCAGTGAGATTGTGCAGGTGGATGCGTTTATCATTAACTGGTTATTACAGAGATAGGGATGAGTTGTGTGTGCTGAGCTTTGCAATGAATAAAAGAAGAGTGAGGAACCTTGTGGTTTGCTGTGAAATCACTTTGCACAAGAGCAGGAAGTGTGGGCCTACATGGCTATGTTTCAAAATGAGAGTCAGTTATACAGTTCAGCTCTAATGGCTATGTTTAGAAGTGTGGAGAAAAGTTCTGTAATACTTGATTCAATGTTGTGAAATCAGGCATCAATGAGAAAACTATTTAATTAATATCCATATTATAAATAGGCAGCATCCTCTATTTATGAAGAGTAAAGCCAATGCGGAAGAGCCAAAAACTTGTAATCTTTCAAATAGCCAGCAGGGGGCAACTCCTCTGGTGGAAAATAGAAGTCCAATTGTTGAAGTCTAAGAGAAAATTACCCTACTTCTAGTTTATCGTCCTCTTCAATACAGCATGACACTAATAAGTATTATGGTCCGATTTAGAGTAAAATACACAATAAAGCAGGGAATGCTTTAGGTTTTAATTGAGCTACTAAGCGTTTTGGTTGTACTTATTTCCAGCCTCTTGTGTCACTTCTCGTTGCAAAAAAACAAGATTGCAATGGCCGAAAACTAAGATGGTGACAGCCAAAATCCAAGACGGCATCAGGCAAAATTCTGACCTCTAGATATATAAACAGCAGTCCACAAACCAATGGGAGACATCATGGTGACTCGATCCACTTCTTATGTACAGGCTATAACGGTGACTAAGCTTAGAGGAAATGTCCCTCATCTCTTTCAGATTGACCTTCGTGATGACCCCAAGACCATTGCCAAACTGAATGACATGAAAGAGAAGCCCATACCCACTGAGCAAGGACAGAAACTAGCGAAGGAGGTTTGTATGTTTGTCCTATACTGAAGAAGACAAGTAAATAGTAGCTGGCGAAAGAGACTAGAAGCTTACATTATAATTTTCAGTGCTGTAGGAGTCAGCTGTCAGGGCCAGTTAGATTCCTGTGTGATGATTTGACCCATGAATGTCTCTGTAGGAATGTAATTTCCTCAGTGAAATGCCTGGAATCAGACATCTGTTCATTCCTTGCCTCGAAGTGAATCCAGGAATACATTCTGGGTGGATGTGAATGTCCAGAAGAGAGCCAGGCTGTAGGACATAGATAACAAATGTGGTCTGTGATTAATCGCCCCCGTCAGGCAGAAACACCAAAAGCAAGTCAAACGTTCTAAAATGACAATGTAGGCTCATTTAAATATTTTTTTTGGCATGAAGGTCATAAAGGGTCCATGTAAAATATTTGAAAATCACTGAAATTTGACATTACCTATTACCGACTACTCTATGTATTAGTTTTAGATGGAATGTCTTCCTTGAAATCCATGTCAAGATTCAAAATACTTTAAAAAATGCTCCAAATGGATAGAACCGGTTTTCGTTACATGTCCTATATTTGATAGATCATGAAATGTGACTATCCCCAGTTTTTAGCCTCTTGTGTACCACCGATATATTGGAAACATAGACCTAAGCATCCAGTTTTATTAAACATGAATTCCTGGCAATCTTTGAAAAAGGTTGTTTCTGAACAAGGTTGTTTAACAATGCTAACTGAATGTATTAACAGAACCCTTAAAGACAGTTCAAACAATTTGGATAAAAGAAGAGATTTGCTGCATGATAAAAACATTTTTTTAAGGAATAGCTAGAGCCAGTTAGCTTAGTGTAGCATAAAGGCTTGTGAACAGGGGAAACAACTATCCCGGCAAAGTCATTGCTCCTGGCCAAGAAATAGTCCCCCTGTTTCCGCTCTTTTTGCAGGGAGACTGATGATTATAGTTATATGAGGTTTTTTTTTTATTCACTCCAGACTTGTGCCATAATGGTAGTGTTAAAGAAATGTTACGAAGTCGTGACAAACATGAGATCAGATAAAATTGCCATTGCGCTTACGTAATGAGGTGCATGTCTGAGAGGGGCTTTAGGCATACATAAGGTCAATACTTACTGGCTGCAGATACCAAGAGGCATTTCAGGTCAAACAACCTAACAAGGTCTAGGCTGCTAAATAGAATACATTGGCAGGTAGTCTAAAGCTCATAAATGAACACATATATAAACATCTATCGTTTGTTTCAAGTGTAAAAACGGTGGTTCCCCATTTTACAGGGGGGTTATGTGAAATAGTCCGGCTTATATAAATATAAAACGTTAATAAGTGTGCTTCACAGGTGCTGTTAGGTTTCTGTTAATGACAGAACCAGACTAGCTGTTTTCTCCTATTTCCAGTCTTTGTGCTAAGCTAAGCTAACCAGCTGCTGGCTTTAGCTTCTTATTTACTATACAAAGATGAATTTTCTCATAGAACTCTGAGCAAAAAAGACAATCTGTTCCTTTACCTTTACCTATAATGACTGCTGGTTGACCGGCGTATTGTACTGGAATTTTTGGACTGATGGTCCGTCCTTTCTTTTCTTCTCATCAGATTGGCGCATGTTGCTATGTGGAATGTTCAGCCTTGACGCAGAAGGGCCTGAAGACGGTGTTCGACGAGGCCATCATCGCAATCCTGACTCCCAAGAAAAAGAAGGGAGCTCTGAAGAGAAGACTTGGACCCCGCTGCATCAACTGCTGTCTGATCACGTGATACATAAACCCAGAGATCATTGGGCAACCAACCATAAACCAAACCTGGACTGGAGGCAAAAGACAAGCGAGAGAGAAATGCACAGACAGCAGAGTGAGACAAAAGACTGAAAAGGACAAAACAAGAGCCACTTTTAAGCTGCAGGGCTCTTGAAAGGCCGTAACTCTCTTCTGCTGTCCAACACAGGTTGAGGATGCAGTTTACAACCAAAGGAGCACAAAACCAAGTCAGTTTCTTCTTCTGAAAGACTTTTTGCCTCTAAAGTACCTTCTTTTATAACCATTTTTAATCATTTTATTTCCTGTACAAAATTGTTGCCAGCTTTCATGCAAAAAAAACAACACAAAATGACATTTCAAGTTCATATCATGTCCATGGTTTTGAAAGCTAGGATATTGATTTTTGCTATTGTCTATATAAGAGCAGATCGGAGAAAGCCTGCAGTTGATAAATAATGAGAGGCTGACTTTAGTGACACTGTGACAGTAGCCAGGAGGAATTTCTGGACAAAGAGCGCTGCAGGGATGACGTATTTTTGTTAGCTAACAAAAAGCCAACAGGATTTTCCTATTTGGATTTTGGATTATTCTAGAAAATAAGTCTCTGTGGCAAACAAAAGTTTAGCAAGATACTCTTCACAATTGAACACCACTGTTATGATTTTTAAAGTGTGAATGCAATCGACAGAAGTAAAAAAGATAATGTAACAAACTACACGGTCGCATAACAAGGCTAAAGGCGGACAGGTCTTTGGCTTTATTTAATTTTGAAGTCTCATTTAGCCACTTGTTAGCAACCGCCTTTTATAAGAAACGTAAAAGCTTCAGTGGGCCATTTATTGACGTGTTCTAGATCGTAGATCAAAACGTTAACTACAGGCCCAAAAACCCATTCAAAAAAACAATTGATTTTGAGACGAAAGAACCTGAAGTGCAAAAATGCTGACTCATTTATAGGTTTTAGGACTCATTCCTGCAGCGCTCTATAAGGGCCCAGTTTTTTCCCCCCAATTTAAGATTTATGCTGTGAAGAGTCTGTTGGCCCACAAAGTCTGTTTCCGGTTATTTGCCAATTGAGGACCTGCAAATGAAACCACATAAAGTGTACTGCATTGTGTGGAAGATAACACAAGTCAACAGTGAGTGCAATGGTGTTCAGGGAACACATTGGACCTAGAACTGTATTATTTTAAAGTTTGAGCCTCATGAAAAACCTAATTTATAGTATGGCATGCCAAAAGGTACTGTTAGGTACTGTTACGGGCTGAGGTCTTCATAAGGAACTGAAGAGGTTTATTATCCATTTTCAAAATATTAATTATCAATAGTTTATTATTCTATATCTCTAAATAGAGATTATATAGTTTGTGCCAATATTATTTTTTCAGCTGATTACTTTTTTTGTTTGAATTTTTGCAGTCCTGCAATAATGTGTTAGCCTTTTATCACCTTCAAGAAGGTTTAATAGAAGAAGAGTGATCTCATTTCAGAAATGAAACTCTGATTCAAATCCAACGTCCAAAGAATCAACTGCACACTTTCATCAAAATCCATTGGTGACCCAATACTGTAATGTACAACATGAAGCACAGTCGGCGCCATGTCATTTCCAGACACATCAAAGCACATTCCTCTGCTTTTAAACACAGTCCCTCTCCCAGAGAAGGCTGATTGAAGCACAGAAGATGCACAAAATGTTCCATCAGGCACAAGTATTAGCATAGCACACTATTTTACCACGCACAATCATTGTCTCTAAAATACTTATAGGTATCAGCTTTTCAGGAAATACCGAATAGAAACTGATTCATGTTTTCGAAGGGTACAAGGAGGGGTTGCAGCAGCTGTTCGTACATACAAAGGTGACCTAGTTTTAATGACAGTGATTGACACATCACCAAATCAGAACATGTGCACGAAACAGACTAGTTCTTACTTTGAGATGAGTTGCTAATAACCATTTACACCCAGTAACTGTCAGGCGTAGCGTTTGCGTAGCGTTTGCGTAGCGTTAGCCATCTTACGTTAGCCTGCAAAGATGTTACTGGTTTGAAATGACAAGTAAAAGAGATAACAATGGAGCATGGTCGAAACAACTAACCTTCCACTTAAAAAAATAGTTTTAATAATGTGTTAAGTGTCCATTAAAAAGTCTAGTTGACCATAACAACACAATATACCTTGAATTACAACATGTTATGTCAACAATGTTAGCCAAATGACTAGCTAACGTTAAAAAACATTGGCTGATGTTTCCCTCCCTTTTTGCATAAATGAATAAAACAAAGTCTTAGCTACATTTACAGTTTAATAACTAAGTCTAATGTATCACGAGGCCACCTAAAACTGTTCCTTTTGGCAGTTATTTTACAGCCCTTGATGCTACAATGACTTTGCAAATTTCCCTCCGTGGATAATGAAAAAAAGTCTCTGTCGACTTATCTATCAAAGATATTTCTTAAGTTTTAATAATGCAATCTAATGTAAATAACACATTTCAGACTAGCTTCCCTGAGAACGTATAAATAACTTTATACCCAAACAAAAGTGATGTATGTATGAACAACTGGTGCAACCCTGTCCGTTGAAGTCAATCCTTCAAATAAAAATTACCAAATTCAAAGGTGACAGGTGTGGGTTTTTAAAAAGAATATAAACATTACTGTGACCACCGGCCCATGTACCAATCCTGTCTTTTAAGCAACACTGTAGAAACAGGTTATCCCATAAGAATTCATTGAGCGGTGTAATAAACTCACATTCTACGCCATTTCAAAATATAAATTGAGGTAATATTTGAGGTATAACGGGATTTAGAGAACAGCTTAAATATCTACGAGCTCCCAAAACAACTGTATGCAACAAAGGTTTCAAGCCTACATGTCTATAATAACTTGAGGTTTTGACAGAACTTTTCTTGCAAGCTCTTATTATTATGCATTAGTTACTGGCTTTTTCTAACTTTTTTTCTTTTGGTTTAAAAATATATTAATCAAAGGTGCCAACTCTTGCTAAATGACTTCTGTTCTTTTTGTGTCATGAGTCAGATTATGCTGATTGATTAAAGCTTTAATGTAAATGGTGCTCCTCCTCTCTGTCCCAGCCTGCGTTGTTACAACTGTCTTCATGAGCAGCAGAGTGGACTGCGGGGGTGAACCGCCGTCTCACTCAGACAGTGTTTCGCTTGCTTACGTTGTGTGAAGGTCCCCACCCCTCAGGATCCAGGACCTAAGTGCCGCAGCCACCAATGCATTCTCCCGTTGATTCTCCTCTCTTCTAAATAAATGTGTTTACTGTGTTAACAAGTCGGCTTTGGAGGGTTTAACTCGGACAGTGTCAAATGTGCTGTGGGGAAAAAGCATTTGTGAAATTAACTTCTGCCGATGTTTATTCCTGGAACTAAGTGCATTCATGCTCATTATGGGTCAGACACCAATGGGTTGACTTGATAAGCAGATAAGCTGAATTAAACACAGAGGCGAATTAATACACAAAAATACTATTTTCATCTTTTTATGCTGTTTGTTTAAAAAGGTTCCTTTTTCTTGTCAATCTCTTAAAGTTGGTGACATTTCATCAATTTACTCTTTTTGACAGTCTGTACAAGGGTGTTCTGTGTTGATCTCTGGAGCACGAGCACTACCTGCTGGCAACTTTTATAATGTACATCACATTTCTGCTTTTTATTCGGATATTAGAGGGTACTTTAACTTGCTCTCTTTTTTCAAGGTGAGTTATGGCTCATAAAGAGAGAGTAGAAGGATAACAAAATTTGAGACAAATTCACTTATCTAACTTGCATTAGGGATGGAAAATTTTAATGAATTTGGTTTTAGCCAAAGTAATACCAGGGCCAGAATTACCCATATCAATACTTTTATTAGTAAAGGCAGTTAATGAACAATTGTGTATGGAGAAACTGCATGTCATAATTCATAATGTCAATAAATCAATAACAGGCAGCTTCTAAATGTATTTTCAGTATGAACAATTTTTTAAAACATTTCTTATGCATGTTATGAAATTAGATTCATGTTGAAATACATGATTATGTATACCAGAAGACAATAAGAAAGCACATTCTGGAAGAATTTTTTTATTAAATCAAGAAAACAAAAGAAAGGTAAAAAAAAGGGGTATCAGCTGAAGTAAGACCACAACTATCCTCAAAAGGAGACAGAGGAAACAGCATTAACCCTGAAAAACCATACTGGCAGATACAGAGTGGACATTACCATCTGTAGAACTACCTGACTACAGTATGGAGTATGCATTCAGTAAAAAGATATGTGGAAGCCCTGCATAACATGCTCCGGGATATGCTGAAAAAAGTTATTTTTGTTTATTTGGATATCATTCTCATGTTGTACAAGCAGGAAGATGAGCAACATGTGTCCTACCACGCATCCCACGATTCTAGGCCTGAGTAGCTAGGAAAGTCCTGTGCATTTGGAAGGATGATGGATGAGGCATCGGATCCAACATTACCCTTTGAGCTGAATCCAATTTTGGCTTAGAGAGGATAAACAATGTGAGTTACTTGTTCATGTCATGTTAGTGCTGGAACTGTGTAAGAGGTCCATTGCAAAATTAAAACAATATTCTTCAGCTAACTTGTTGCCGCCTCCACTGTTAAGACACCTACTGGAACTCTTCATATACGACAGAGCCACTATCAGAACAGTATCAGGATATCTTCAAAGTAGGGGGGGAGCAATGTGCTTCCTAAAGTGAAATCCAAGGGACAGTGTGTAGGATTTGGTGGCATCTAGTGGTGTGGTTGCAGGTTGCAACCATAGACTGTATATACATTACATTACATTACAGTCATTTAGCAGATGCTTTTATCCAAAGCGACTTACAATAAGTGTATTCAACATAGGTATTCAAGAGAACTACTAGTCACCAGAAGTCATAAGTGCATCTCCTTTCTTAAACAAGCATCTAAAAGCATAAACCAGAGCAAAAGTATAGTGCAGAAGCAAATTACTACGAAAACAATAATTGCAACAAACTAATACGAATGCAATAAGTGCAACAAACTAATACGAATAGAATAAGTGCAATAAACTAATACGAATACAATAAGTGCAACGAACTGATACGAATACAATAAGTGCAACAAACTAATACGAATGCAATAAGTGCTACGAGGAAGGCTCAGGGTAGTACTTCTTGAAGAGGTGAGTTTTCAGCCTACGCCGAAAGATGGGCAGCGACTCTGCTGTCCTGACGTCAGTGGGGAGTTCATTCCACCACTGTGGGGCCAGGACAGAAAAAAGCTGTGACCGGGTCGATCGGCCGCAGGGACCTCTGAGCGACAGGGCAACCAGTCGCCCCGAGGCAGCAGAGCGAAGTGGTCGGGCGGGGGTGTAGGGCTTGACCATGGCCTGGAGATAGGAAGGAGCTGTTCCTTTCACTGCCCTGTAGGCTAGCACCAGAGTCTTAAACTGGGTGCGAGCTCTTACAGGGAGCCAGTGTAGAGAACGGAGAAGGGAAGTTGTGTGGGAGAACTTGGGGCGATTGAACACCAGACGAGCTGCAGCTTTCTGGACAAGCTCCAGAGGTCTGATGGCCGACGCCGGGGCTCCGGCAAGTAGTGAGTTGCAGTAGTCCAGGCGGGAGATGACAAGAGCCTGGATGAGCACCTGCGCCGTCTCGTCAGTGAGGAAGGGGCGAATCCTCCTGATGTTGTAGAGGAGGAATCTGCAGGAGCGTGTGACCGATGCGATGTTTGCTGAGCACGACAGTTGGTCGTCCAGGGTCACACCCAGATTCCTCACAGACCGAGTTGGCGTCACCACGGCATCATCAATAGTGATGGACAGGTCTCGGTGCGGGCAGCCCTTCCCCGGGAGGAACAGTAGCTCGGTTTTGTCCAGGTTGAGCTTCAGGTGGTGTGTCGCCATCCACTTCGAGATGTCAGCCAAGCACGCAGCAATGCGTGCCTCCACTTGGGTGTCACCGGGGGGAAATGACAAGACCAGCTGGGTGTCATCGGCATAACAATGGTAAGAGAAGTCATGCGAGCGAATAACAGAACCCAGAGATGTTGTGTAGAGCGAGAAGAGAAGGGGGCCCAGAACTGAACCTTGTGGAACCCCCGTAGTCAGCATGCGTGGTTCCGACACGGCCCCCTCCATGTCACCTGGTAGGATCGACCTGTCAGGTAGGATGCAAACAGGGAGAGTGCAGAGCCTGAGACGCCCATCCCCTCGAGGGTGGAGAGGAGGATCTGGTGGTTCACCGTGTCAAACGCCGCTGACAGGTCCAGGAGAATCAGGACAGAGGAGAGAGAATTCGCTCTCGCCGCATGAAGCGACTCTGTCACCGCAAGGAGGGCTGTCTCTGACGAGTGACCCACCTTGAACCCGGACTGGTGGGGGTCCAAGAGGTTGTTCTGGTGGAGGTAGGAAGACAGTTGTTTAGAGACAGCGCGTTCAAGTGTTTTGGATAGAAAGGGTAGAAGAGAAACCGGTCTGAAGTTCTTGACATCAGAGGGGTCAAGTGATGGTTTTTTCAGAAGGGGGGGTGACTCTGGCAGTCTTGAAAGCCGAGGGAAAGCATCCCGATACAAGAGATGTGTTGATGAGGTGGGTAAGGAAAGGAAGGAGTTCAGTCGCAATAGACTGAAGAAGAGGGGAGGGGATAGGGTCAAGGGAGCACGTGGTGGGGCGGTTAGATGTAACAAGGTCGAGGACCTCGTTAGGGGAGAGGGGAGCAAAATAGGGTAAGATGGGGTGTGGAGAGGGAAGGGGGAGCTGAGGGGGAAGAGCTGGAGAGGGTAGAGAGGGAGAGGGTGGACAGGGAGAGGGGCGCTGAGAGAAGGAGGATCTGATATCGTTTACCTTCTTGTCAAAGAAGTTGGCGAAATCATCAGGGAGAAGGGAGGAAGTAGGAGGAGGGGGTGGGGGTTGGAGGAGTGAAGAGAAAGTTTCAAAGAGTTTTTAGGATTGGAAGCAGAGGTTAGGATTTTAGAGTGGAAAAAAGCCGCTTTAGCAGTAGATAGAGAGGAGGAAAAAGTGGAAAGGAGAGATTGGAAGTTAAGAAGGTCCTCCTGGAGTTTGCCTGTTCTCCATTTACGCTCAGCCGCTCTTAGGCTCCGTCTATCAGTACGCACAGCCACGGGGCGGGAGGAGTTGGCCGTGCAGGCCTGGAGGTGAAGGGACAGAGGTTGTCCAAAGAGGAGGAAAGGGTGGAGAGGAGAAGATCAGTAGCAGTATCGGGGGATAGGAGAGAGAAGGATTCAGGGTCAGGGAGGGCAGAGGTAACGGAAGAGGAAAGATCAGCGGGGGAGAGGGAGCGGAGATGACTACGGGTAGAAACCATGTGGGTAGGTGGAGGAAGTAAGGGGGGGGAGGAGAGGGAGAGGGAGTAGGACATGAAGTAGTGGTCCGAGAGCTGGAGGGGAGTGACAGAGAGGTATAGGAAGTGGACGTAGTGATCGTGAGGTCACCCATTGGTTTGGGGACTGACGTTTTGAAGCCTCGACATCAGCGATTTTGCAGTCGCCATCTTGGATTATTGCTGTCACCATGTTGTCTTATTGCAACCAATAAACTGAATTGAGCATTATTGGAATGCAGAGGAGTGAGGTATTGACTTCATATATGGCTCTGGCAACAACCTGTCAATCACAGTAAGCCCAACCTAAAGTATACTCCGTTTTAAGGTTAATTTTACTTTAAATGGACCATAATTTACTAAATGAACATCATGCTGAATTGAAAAAGATTTGAAACTAGCAACTAGTTATATATGTGTCTGTATGGCTCTCAAGCCCTGCTGGGTTTATTATGTTCTGAATTTTTCACTCCCTCTAGATATACTGGGAAGAAGCCTTAGGAGCAGAGTTGATTCTGCTAAATAAAAGCGCCTACTGCTATTTGTTGAGATACATGGTCCTATATCATTTGATATAAATGCCTCTGGGAGACATTGAATACACACAGACGCCCATTGGCTCCGGCAGAACAGGTGTGTAAATCACATATATCCATGTAATATACAATATAAATGACACACAGGAGTTTTAACATGCAAGAAACCATGATGTAAGTCGGATTTTTTAGGTGACATTGAATTTGTTCTTAAGAATTGACTTTGAAAAATTGAACAAGTCAGGATTGTTTTTAATCACTTCCATTGAAGCTTGGCTGAGATCAATGCTCAGGCATATTTTACACAATTGCAGGCCCTTGACCACCAATATGCTTGTTAACATGGTGATTAAGACATTTGGCACTGTACAAAATGTCTCTTTTTACAAGAAAACTATTTCAAATGAGTTAATGCAAGTGGAGTTTCAATGTGAAATTCAATTGGTGTAAAGTGTCACTTTGACGAACAACACCGTGGCGATCTCGCATGTTGGCCTGCAATGGTGACTGCTGCATTCATGTCTGCATGTCTTATGCATGTTTGTCATTTTACTCTTTATAGTTGCTGGTAAAACATTGTGCTCGCTGAAGACAAATGTAAATTAAATTTAGACTTAATCTGAGCAGAGTATATTTTAAAATGTCAGCTCAACATGCATGTCTTTTGGACAGTTAAATCAACAAGTGTTAGCGCTTATCACAACGTACATTACACTGGAAGGTATGAAGTAAAACAGTTTGCAGTGGCAAACTGGAAAGTTGACATAGAGCAAAAGACATGCTGACACACTGTACATGCTGCCTGTTGTGGTTTTGTTTACCTGGTTAAACATAATTTTACTTGCTGTACTGAGCGCGTCTTGGGCTTTTCCAGTCGTCACCCTCGGGGAATGAAAAACCAGTGTATCAAATTGAGATTATGCATTTTATTCAGCACAAGATCAAACCTCACCCTGCTGACTGTCTTGTGCTTTAAAGGGAAGCCTGTATCTACCAGTCACATCACGCCTGGGTTCACTTCCAGTACATTCAGCGAAAACCAACCTCTAAATACAAACTTGACTGTTAAAAAAAAAGTAGAGCAACTTCTCTAAATTGACATGGTTTTGTATCTTGGGAGGCTTGACCGTGTTGCTATAAGTCTATTCTTTATTTAACTGAAGATATTTCAGAATTAGACTTCAATTGATGACTGAGCTATTCATAAAATAGCATATAAAAAAATATATATTTTATTGAGCTTTAAAATTATACCTTAGCGAATATCACTCTTAAAGTATAAAAATCATAATTATTGTAATAATAATAATTAAAAAAAAATAATATACTGTTGTAATATTTGTAATAATAATACTAATAATTTAAAGGTACTCAGAGAGCACAGACCTCCACAAAGGCTTTATTTCACTTTTCAAATGAAAAATAATGAGTGTATTTACCCTGTGATTCAGATCTGCTCAAACATTTAAAGTTCTTCTTGTGCCCATGCTGCACCCTTCCACCAGGTAGTGTTTTCTGTAATCCTGACCGACACACAAACAAACAAAACTGAAAACATAACCTCCTTAGCGGAGCAAAAAGCTGAAATTAAACAGCAGATTTACAGTGATCAGTAAATGTGATCTTTGGATGTTTCCACCCTGCAGCCACAAGATGGCAACCATGTCTTCGTCACAACACAAATAACTTCTAGATGCTGTACATCTAGATTCATACAATACAATGCACAAACTGTGCATCAGCTTGGTCTTGAATTTGTTTGAATTTATATTTTTAGGCTCAAATGTGCTTCTAATTTCAAAACAAAGCAATACAATTAGACTCACAATAACTCAGAATAAGGTCAGATCAAAACACAAAGGTTAATAAGAATTCAAATCTGACATGATTAAAAAACTGTCAATATCTCTGCTTGTTTACACCTGCAGTTTCATTGGGCTTCAAAGAGAGAAGCTGGACAAACCACACCATTATCCAAATGTTGTCCACCATAATTTGCTCAAGGGTTGAAGTTTCATCATTTCTTATCGCCAAAAAATCCAATGCACTGTATAAGTACATCTTTGTACATATCTTATGTAAGAGTACTTAAGGTGAATAATAAATTTGAAAAAGACTATGAAATCTGATCTGCACACCATGGAAAGAATCCTACCTATCCATCTAAGCATCTGCATCTATCCATCTATTCAACATCTCGACTGATAGGTGTGATCTGTCGCCCTTTCTTGGATATCAGACTAGTAGCTTGCTGCAATAAATTAAAGTTTACTGTACACATATCCTTCTCTGCGTTTGATGAAATGATCCCGATATACACACCACCATTCGCAAAGTAGTATTCTAAGAAGTTGAATTGTATAAAACAATCCTTAATATAAATAGTCAGGCATGAAGGCCGGGACACTTAAGTCTCTTTGGTTAAAGACATGTTTCTCATTCATAGCAGAGCAGATGTGATACTGTGGCTTTGTCATCAATGCATTGTCCTAGAATCATAGTGAATCTCAGCATCCTGGACAGAGTAAGTTATGCGGATGGTTTGGCAGACGACACAGCAGCGACCTGGCAGGAGAGGTCCGTGTTGACTAAAATAGTGTGAATCACTCCTGGGGCCCAGAAGAATCGGTGCTAATGCAATTCTCTTGCATTTCCTCTCATGAGCACAAATTGGATCAGCAGCTCAGAGATGTAAAAGCTAATGTGTTCAGACTGCTGGTGATTTCCATCCTGAACTCACCCTGGGCTCCGGCTAACTACTTGCATTACTCACACCACTTCCACTTCCCATTACGCCTCGTGTCATGTGCTTGCGAATGATCCGGCTCAAGGAGATGACCTCATGTGTGGGTGCGAGCGACTATTTAACACCGCTTTGGGTCAGTTTCCTTGTTCTGAGATTTACTTTGGAGCAAACTATGACACATAGTCACTGGTCTAGGCTACATTTAATTCTGCAGCACCCGAGGCCCACGAGGGTGTCTGCATTAAGTGTTTGGCTTTGTTTAATATAGAGGGGGTACTGGTTTTTACCCATCCTACCATTTCTACAAATACATGCATTTAATAGGCAAACCTGTTTGCTTTTTCTTCATAGATAAACGGCTTTGTTCTGTGCTCTATAATTGTATTGGACCCCGAGTGAGTATAATTAGCTATTGGGTCCCTTTTATCTCACTGACTGTGCAATATGTACAGTTTTTCAATGCCAAAATATTACCTGTCCCAGGTTTGCTGTGTGGGAATTTGATTAAATACAAAATATTGATATGAAATATTGAAGCACAAAACTGAAATAACTAAGGTCCTTCCTAAATAAGGGGCCTCGTCTTGGTAAACCCTACCTTTGGTATGATAATAATTTGGTGAAAATAGTGTGATTATTGTAATATTTTTTGAATATGAAATATTGAAGCACAAAACTGAAATAACTAAGGTCCTTCCTAAATAAGGGGCCTCGTCTTGGTCAATTGGTAAACCCAACCTTTGGTATGATAATAATAGGAGGGTTGGGGGGAATTTGGTGAAAATAGTGTGATTATTGTAATATTTTTTGACTTTTGTATCTCAACAAAATGAAATCATTTTGAATTTAACCAGCTTTTACTTCGTTCTGGAGTTCCCCTCACTCCCATCACCGGGCCTTGCTCCGGGCTCTCTTACCTGGATGACATCAGTCGGTGAGCCAGTGATCACCACCAGCATCAGGTCACCTCTCCACGTTTCCAAGTAGCTGCCAGCGGAGAGCCCCGTCCTCCTCTCCCGTTCATTGGTGAGACGAGACGCCCGTCATGCGGATCCAGCTCCGGGGCATTCCCTATCCGTGTGCTCCGTCGGAAATGGCCGTGTTTTCCCCCTCCTCCATTGGACTGAGCCGCTGTCAGTCGGCTCCCCTCAAGCTCGACACCGTCCGCCTCTCCGGCTCTCTGTCCGCTGAGAGCGCCGTCATATTGGCTGCTAGAAGCAGCAGCGACCACGGCAGAAAAGAAGACCCCCATGACGGAGAACGGCTCAACGAATGAGTTAGCTTTTTAAATATGTTTGATCCGTATTTAACTCATTACATTCAACAGAATCGGGATGATACCATCAAGTGTCCGCGTACCTTTAGTGCTTTCATCCAACACCGTGGTCCGCAAAGGGGATGTATGCCTGACTTCTCTTAATAGCCATTTTCTGCAGACAAAGAGAGCTGTTGAATAGGCTTCAGGAGGCGGACGGGTAAGACATGGATCACACAAACACACCGCCAGCTGTCATTCATGTAACGTGTTTCTGCTAAACATCTCCAAGCGACCCAGCACCGCTTTATGTATTTATTTGTGTGATTTTGCGAGTCGCTGTTTTCACAAGCTAACATGCTAACAGCGCTAGCTAACCCAAAGCTAACCCAAAACGCTTGAAACTCCCATTCTAGGAAATGCTAACAGTTAGCATTTTTTTTGACAGCTCGTAAGCCTGCAAGTTAGCGAAGCAGTCTGCGTTTAGCGTTAAGGTAGCTTATAGCTGCTGACAACCAATAGAGGGCAGTTTCAGATATGTTTGTGACAAATGTACTTCTAAATGAAAGCACCACATTGCCACATTTGAGCCCAGCTAGCGTTGCCTCCGCGGCCGTGTTAGCAGGTCCGCTCACCGGGCTGGGATCAGGAGAAGTGGGGCCTCCAGAAACATAAAGGCCTTCCAACCATTTCTATATACCAGCTATAATAACGGTACAGCTCGACTGCTGTGTGTTTTCTATTGGCATGAAGTTGCTGGTATCTATAATATGCCAAGATAATAACGTTAAACGTCAGTATAATGAAACTTTACTAGCCACGTCAATCTGTATGAGAGGATCACATTCAAACGAAGGCAGTGTTGGTAACGTTATTTTAGGGATGGCTTAATGTAGTAAAGAGTTTATCCTTCGAGTTAATGTGTCTTTTCCCAGTTATTCTTAAATATCTAATGTAAGTTACTTAGTTTTCTGTTGTACTTGAATGTTCTTTGATTAACTACTGAGTGCAAACTACTAAGAAAAGGGCAGAATAATTATCTGCACTGCTGAACAAAAAATAGTTTTTGCAGGTATATATTTGGCTGTGCATATTCTGCCTCTATTTAAAACGTTTTTGTTTTTCCCAAAATAATTAATTCTTCCCAGGGGAAAAAAAAAAACCCCAATAACATGTCTAATGAAAGTTTTAATATTTGCTGAGATTTGAATGGCAGGAAAAATCAGTATGATTTATCAGTCATTTACAGTCCCTGTGTGGCTTTCCGCCATCCCACATATCTTTCAGAATGCAAAACGCTGCAAATATCTCATTAACTCTGGTCTGGTCTGAGCAGAGAAGGCGTCCTCCCTTAATCTTGTCTTCTCTACAGCCCTCTCTTAGATGAGTATGATCCCAGGAGAATGGGTGTGTTGGGCTGCCGGAGAGCAGAAGTAGCCTAGTTCTGTTTCAGGGCGGCTGTGAATGGTTACGGACTGGATTGCACTCTTGGTGTGGCCAGTGTTAACAATGGCAACAGTAGTAGAGAGTTATATAGGGCGACAATAGTTTTAAATAATCAATCTTGAATTAGCTGGGCAGAGTTCATTCTAGGTGGGTATATGCAATATGATATGCCCCAGCAGTGTGTGGCATTTTAACTTAATATAAGTTTATTATGCTGCAGAAGTGATTAGAGCAAGAATTAAAAATCATTAGAAGCTGCAGCGAAGCACCTTTTAAAAAGAAAATGTAACCATGTAGGGACAAATATGATTACTGCTATTCTACCACTGGCGTCTGTTTTCGATAGCTCCAAGAGTTTCTTTTGACGTCTAATAAGAATGTAACCAGGCTAACGAGGACACATGGCAGATTAGCTAACTAAGACGCTGGCAGATTTTTCCTCTTATCTGTAGTAAGTCACATACATATAATCATGGTACACCTCCTAGCATTCTGTCTCTTTGCTTATCTTTTGAATCCTTGCCATTTATTATTAGTTCAAAGTAAAGCCATCTAGATCTGTACAAGTGGAAATGGCTAAAACAGTCTGACAAGAACATGTTTATGTTATGTTTGTGTAATGCTAGTGTGGTAACGGCTTGTTAGGTAGCATGTTTGTTTTTTTCTGTTTAGGGACCCTAAATATTATTGCTTATACATAGTTATTAAATTGAGGCAACAGTCATAAGAATAAAGTTGTGTTTAGCCTGCTTGGGCACAATTAACCAAGTTTTAGAGACCCTGGGCCCTTATAGATGTGTGTCCTGGCCACTGGAACTTTCATTGTTTGTATGTTAAGGTGAAAAGCTAGCTAAGGGATAAAACACACCAACCCGGGTGGAAAATCCGGCCTCTCAAGATGTAACTGATATAATGTTAGCCTCACAATTCCAGTTCATCTTTGAGGGAAGAAAAGTCAAACCTATTATCATGCGATTAAGCCACTATACTGAAATCACACTTGAATAACTTAGGTAGAACTACAGTTATTATGCTTGTTATTTTTTCTGAAGCAGATTTGAGTTATATGTTCTAGATGGTTTACACACCCTCATAATAACAATGATTAAGAAGTGCATTGAACTCCTACTTATAAGAATTTATTTCGAGGAATTTCAATCATCACTCAGACCGTGTAGTGGCTGGTAAGAAGTTTTGAACTGAACCTTTAAATTAATTTACAAATATTACAGTGCAAAGGCAAAATAAAAGTATAAGTGTTTAGAAAATTCGTACATTTGAGAACCATCAAATGCTTGTTTTTCTATTATCAAAAGAGCAAATTGTGTATGAGAACTACGGTGGCCAGTGTGTAAATGCAAATTTATTTAGAGCCAGTGTTTAGGTTTTTTGTCCATTCTGGGCTACTGTACAAACCTGGTGTCTGGCTCCTTAAAGAGGCCCTGTTCCGTATGTTTATATAAATGGCTCATTCAAACAATTCTTTATTTCAGGTGATTATACACTAAAGAAAACATAATTATTATTATATTCCGTTTCTGTCAATAGTTGCCCCTAAATGCAACACACTGTTCCTTTTTTAAAGTAACAGCTTGAATAACATTAGCTTATTCATTTGGCAACTTGGCACGGCATAATTTGCGCATCCCTAGAACAGCTGAGGCTCCATATACTGTGGATACTTGCAATTACGTTTGGAATGATCAGAGCCTGTGATGTGGGCACAGTGCCAGTTGTTTTCCATACAACAGGAATGGCACAATAAAAGGTGTTGCTTACCATGATGACATGTTGCAGGTTTGAGTTCACCAGAAATTGTGTCAGCCCCCCTACCTGCAGCGCTTTATCTGACCAGTTCATGGTGACGGCCTCATTTTACTATTCCCAGTATAATCATTTTAACAACTCAATTATATAAATTAGAAGAAAGCCTGTCGTCGGGATTTCGGGGACCGTGAAAGCTATAGTTCTTCAAATGCATTAATTAATCAATGACCAATTGACAATAATCATAAAAATAAATAATACAACTTTTGAATTTCGTAAGGCCATGTGTAAAAGGAGCAGTTGAAATCTTCAAGTAATTGCTTTTTGTTCTGGTATTAAAATCAGAAATGTAATTATTTAATTGTGCATACCAAGAATATAGGCCATGCCATTTTAATTCATGCTTTAATATTTAAAAAAAACCCACATTTAATAACTTAATACATTTTTAATGATTGATTGGTAGTATGACCAACGTTTGATTAATAGGTCTTTGCAAGTTTTCTGACTAAAGCTCTGACGGTTTTTGCCTAATGTTTCAGACCTTGGAGAACAGATTCGGCGTACCGTCACTATGACACCACAAGTGATAGCAACAGCAAGACTCACACTCTTAAATTAGGGAGATTTAAAATGTATCGGTATTCATCTGATATTTTCTATCCCAGGAGATGAAAATCAAATGCCAATGCATCAGAAATCATAATTTTGTGATCAAATCTAGTTGCAAAGAAACTCCTTGCCATAGCTTTCAGCACTTAACACCTAGCTGAAGAGTAGTGTGTGTTTGTGTTTGTCTTTGTGTTGTGTTGTGTTGTGTTGTGTTGTGTGTGAGAGAGTAAATGAGTAAATGTGTGGCAGGGATGACATTGGCTTCATTGTTTATAGCAGAGTTGACATTTTTAAACACAGTTCTGAAACATTAAGACCTAGTTGAGATTCTAGCAGAGGAACGCCCGGCAGACTAAGCTAGCTATGCTTATTTATTAGCACTTGCTAATGCTAGGCCAACAATCCAAAGAGGGTTAAACACACACTCAGGCTTATTGTGCAAATATACATGCAGCACAGAACAGGAGATAAACCACAGTAAATGAGTCATTTGGTGAGTTAGCTTAACTGTGTGAATAAGATCATTTCTCATGGAACTATATATTTATTACAGGCTGTTTTGGTAGTGGAATGTACACATCGAATGTCTTTCAAGTGGAGAGACGTCATCTTTTGTGAATACAGAGCAGGTCAATAAAAGGGGATGCCACAGACATCATGAGTTTGTTAATGATAGCCTTGGAACTGCCCTCAGCAAATCAACTTAATCAGTCATGTGCTTAAACACCAGTCTGGTTTCCTGTGCATCACAGAACCCTTGTCTCTCGTAGCTGACTGTGCAGATCCATAACATCTTAATGAACGTTACAAGGCCAACGTCCCTCTATTGGCAGGTCGTAGTTTGATAGCTGCTTTTAGCCCAGAGATCGATGGAAAGGAGAAGAAGTGTGAGTGAATGAGGGAGAGCAGCTACAGAGGGTCCCACATCCTTTTGTTGTGGACCTTAACTAGGTAAATGGCACATGCAATTAATGCAGACAGGTTTAGGGATTTAAATATTCAGCATGTTCTTATATGTATGTATGGTGTGCCGCTTCCAACTTTTACTCATTGAAATGGTCGTAATAATATCAGTTACAGTTGCACCAATTGCAATTTTCTTGGCTGATGGCAATTTTTTCAAAGAACTATAATTGACAGCTTAGACAAACATTTGTGTAACTTTTTTGTCATTGAAACTTGAAATTCAATTAGTATTTTCATAATAACATATTAACTTTTAATTTTCTCCAGAATTGCACCTACAGGACCTTCTCTCAATTTCACCCAAACAAAAGTGCTTTAGGTTACTGGTCAAATAAAATCCAACTGAAAATTTAATGCAATATATTCCACTTTGTCAAACATGTTTTACAGGTGCAACATATCTATCTAATGTCATTTAGGCTACATCAAAACGTCCACTCCATGTGATGCGCTGGTCAGGGTTTTTTAATACCCACACTCACCCGACCTGTCAGCCAATCCGCTCTGCCCGACCTGCAAAAATATGCGTTAATCAATGACATGAACCCGACCCGGCCTGCAAACTGCCAACTTCATGCATTATTGTATCTCAATTGTCACTGGGACTGAGACGAGTACTAAGCCTCAAGCCCTGTGTGTTTGAGAGAGAGAGAGAATGGCCGAGAAAGGGAGATAAGAGGTGGAGTATTGCGCGCGATCTTTCTGTTAGCTTACCCGAACTTGCTCGAACTTGCTCCACCTGCACATAACTATTCCACACCGACAGCGTGTTAGGTGTGTGGCTGGGACGTTTCTGTTTGTGCGACGTAAAACCCTCTCTGGAACAAGGGTGAATTTTACCGACAAAAAATGGAATAGGCTAAAAGAGAGGTTGGCAGGTGAAAAAAAAGCAACATGTTTCGTCCGGTGGCTAATCAATCGTGTATCTCTAGTTATAATTACTTCAAGTGATAAATGTCCAAACCCGGGGTCTTAATTCACTTGTAGGAAAAACTAGCTCAATTATAAGTGTGAAGACTTGCAACGTATTTGGTTTTGGATATTTTGCATATTGGCGAGTCATTCAAAATCGGATTTATCGGCACAATCGCTGTATAAACGGTGTCTGAACTTGAATTTAAACGTTGCACTTAGTTTCGTGTTTAGCAGACAACTTACCTGTGGCAGCTTGGTTAGCTGTAAAATTTGCATCATTTGAACGCATTTCGATGATACTACTTCCAAGGCCTTGTCAAATTGCAGTACAGCAATAAATCAGCGGCATATGTGAGTGTGCATGTGCATGTACATCTGCCCTATCTGCTGCTGTTACAGGGAAAGTTCTTGGTCAGGTCTAGACTGGCTCTGTAATACAGTACATACCAGCAGATCAGCTGTGAGCAGATCCTGGGTTCATTTATAGCTGTGGCCTTGTGTCCCTGCACGTCTGCCTGGCAACTCCTAGCTCCGCTGTTCCAACTACTCAAGCTCAGCCACCTCTCAGACACTTTAGCCCCGTTACACTCTCGCCATGTCAAATTACTAGATACACAGTAGTCTGGGGAATTTAAATGTAGGACACTCTTTATGCAGCTTGTGCCTTGGTGTTAAATGTAAGCGCCAATTGCTGTTGCGAGATTCCTTATTTTTGTCTCCTGTCATCTTAAGGTCCCGGGGGCTCCCGTTGATGAAGAAAGTGGGCAACATGTGGAGCAACCTGAAGAGCAAATGCCAGACTCTCTTCCACAACAACAGTTCAGGACCCAGTGAAAGCAGGGCGGAGGCCGATGCGGTCCACTGTGTGGTGGATCTTGGCCAAGGAGGCAGCTCAGGTGAGGCACTGGCATCGAGAGCCTCCAGCCCATCACGGAGCCTCCTGCCAGTGCCGATGGCAACAGTGGGACGCCGCCACCACAACTGTGTGTCGGACATCCCTCAGATAGTGGAGATTACAATCGACAAGGACACTGAGGATGTGCGGGGGGGATCGGGGGGCGTTCCCATGGCCCGGAGAGACTCCTATTCCCGTCATGCCCCATGGGGGGGCAAGAAAAAACACTCATTTTCCACCAAAACCCAGAGCTCTATGGAGGCAGATAGGCGGTCTGGGCGCCTACGGGGGAGCGGGAATCGTAGGGACAGGCGTTACGGGGTCAGCTCCATCCAGGAGATGTGCGACTCTGTATCCGGAGGACGCAGTCTGAACGCTCGGTCTCTGCGCCAGCGGCTGAGCGATACAGTGGGGCTGTGCTTACCGCTGCCTGCTCGCAGACGCACCCGCTCATCTAAGAACCCTGTCACCTCCAAACGGAAGATTCACCTGACGGAGCTCATGCTGGAGACCTGCCCCTTCCCGCCAGGCTCAGACCTTGCACACAAGTGGCACTTGATCAAGCAACACACGGCGCCGGTCAGCCCGCATTCCTCCACTGCCCTGCTGGACGCCTTTGACCCTGCCCACCCATCTCCCGAGGACGAGGAGGAACGTCTGCGCGAGCGCCGCCGACTTAGCATCGAGGAAGGTGTGGACCCACCACCTAACGCACAGATCCACACCCTGGAGGCCTCAGTGCCGGGCTCCTCTCTCTACAAACTGGGACCAAAGATGGCTCCTGGCGTAGGAGAGGCCTCCGGGGAAGGCCGGGCCTCAGTGGCCAGCAGCTCTGTGGCCGCTGGATCATCGGGGGCCTGTGGGCCGGTGTTGGGGGCTGCAGCGTCAGCCCAGGACTGTGACTCTGAGGAGGATTCGACCACCCTCTGTCTGCAGGCCCGGCGGCCCAAGCAGAGGCACGCCTCTGGGGACGGTCACCTGAGCAAGCAGCAGCCTGGGCCCTGGAAGGTTCACACTCAGATAGACTACATCCACTGCCTGGTGCCGGACCTACTGCAGATCACAGCTCTGCCCTGCTACTGGGGCGTGATGGACCGCTACGAGGCCGAGGCGCTGCTGGATGGACGGCCCGAGGGCACCTTCCTTCTGCGCGACTCAGCCCAGGAGGACTACCTCTTCTCCGTTAGCTTCCGCCGTTACAACCGCTCACTGCACGCCCGCATCGAGCAGTGGAACCACAACTTCAGCTTTGACGCCCACGACCCTTGTGTTTTCCACTCTTCCACCGTCACAGGACTGCTGGAGCACTACAAGGACCCCAGCGCCTGCATGTTTTTTGAACCGCTGCTCACGGCGCCTCTCCATCGGACCTTTCCCTTTGGCCTGCAGCACCTGGCACGAGCCGCCATCTGCCGCTGGACCACTTACGATGGTATAGGCTCACTGCCGCTGCCCCCTGCCCTGCAGGACTTCCTCAAGGAGTATCACTATAAACAGAAAGTACGAGTTCGCTGGCTGGAGAGGGAACCGCCACTCAAGGTCAAATAGGGTGGGCTTCTCCATTGCCTGTACACACACTGCAGGAGGATTACAGAACTTGAAAAAAAAAAAATTCCTCATAAGCCAATTAGACGCTATACTGATATGGCCCTCTTTCTGGCGAGGGATGGATTTAAATGTAACAAGCTATACAAGATTCATTCTAATCTTTGTTTTAGTTATTACTTACATCACAGAAAATACATATGATTATATTCAGTATAACGCTGTCTGGCAAGCACATGTTTTTGTGTTGAACAGGTTGTTTTGACAGGGAGGGGAGGCACAAATATCAGTGCTTTGTGTCTTTTTTCGCCTGCTTTGTGCTAAATGTCTGCCTGATCCCACAACATCACCCTGCCTGTAGACCTGCCTGCATGCCTCCCCATATTCATCCCAAATTGCTATTTAGGCCCACATGGCTACATTGTACAGTTCACTTTGTGCTTTCTCTATTTTTTGTTTTCTTCCTTAGCTAAAGCACCTAGTTGAGCACCTTCCCAAGAGGGTTTTACGGTGTGTGCGTGCGTGCGTGCGTGTGTGCGTGTGCGTGTGTGTGTGTGTGTGTGTGTGGGTTGAGAGGGCATCTGGAGATGCTATTGTTTTATTGCAGTCAGAGCTTGTCCCGTGGATGGAGCTCCATAAGGCACATTCTTTGCCATCTCTTTGCACGCACGAGCATCAGCTAAGCCAGGGACAGATTCTGAGAGGGTCCACAGAGTTCAGGACAGCACATCAGGAAAATGAAGTTGATTTGTAAGGACTATAGATTAGTCCTTTTTTAAACAAAAAAAAAAACCAGTAGTTCCTCCTTAAGCAGTAATGGTGAATGATGAATCCGTCTACTGTGTCCTATTTAGTGAGCAAGCGGAACGTGTCAACTTTATTCCCACTGTGCGTCATCGCTTTAAAAACAGAATATTTTCCTACAATCTGTCCCTCCTAACAATTCTTGCCATAGTTGCAGTTGTCGCAGCGGACTGACAGGTTTTCATTGTGCATATATATATCCACACTGTTCATTTCATCCTGTATGCAATTTAGCTCCCAGGGTAAACTTTTGAGCAATCCGGTGTCTTTGTGGAATTGCGTTACGGCGTTTTGCACCTCTCGACCTTCATTTGGTATCTTTTGGTGGCATCTGGAGTACAGAAAGCTTCTGCCACGCGTGTCCCAGTTATCTTCACCAGACACTTGTGACATTGGTGCTGATTGCTTTGAACTTTGGTTACAGTAAGGAATGCTAACAAGTCTTCTCAGAGGAACCGAGGGCACGCGTGACAAGCTGTAGGTGAAGACAAAAAGAATCTAAAATCCCAGTGTCCTTTTAAGCATGACTGTGATGTGATCTGCTTGAGCTATTCAGCCCTGTTTGGAAATGGGCTGACCGCTCACCTCTAATAATACTTCAAAGACTGAACAAGAATCTGCTTGTTAAATTAGTGAACTACAACTCCCATGATTAGTTTGCTGTACCCTCTTCCACCTTAATTTATATTTCTTTTATGAAACCATGTTAAAATGTGTTTATTTTTTAATGAAGATCACTGTGTCATCAACAGGAAAGAGGTGATGTAGCCTTTTCTTTGGAGTTGATATCCCCAACTTTATAGCCATAAATCCTCAACCCGCAACAAATCCCCCCCCCCCCCATCGCCCGGTTGCATTTATAGTCCCTAGTTATAGCTCTAAGCACTCGACTCTGGAGAGGTTGGCATATCTCTGAGAGCTTTAGTTATGTAACCTGAATGGTTTTAGTTGTGTTACTCGGGACAAAAACAACACAACAGTCGGTCATTTCTCCTTTTTGTTCAGTGTGAAGAGGAAATAAGTGTAACCTCTGTGCCTTTCAGAGAACCAATATCCCGTTCCATATTAATTAGTTGCTTTATTGTCCAAAACCTGCAGCAGGAGTTATTTCAACTTGGTCTACTCAGATGCCATCAAATGAGACTGTAGAGAATAATAACAGCTGTAAGCTCACCTACATGGTGCATGTTGGAAGTTTTTGTAACGGATACAATTTCAGTGGTGCTACATCGGTTCCAGCGATGACAGATTATTGAAATAAGTTGTACTAGTTGCATCTGTTCTCGCTCACTAATGCATGAGTTAGTCTCTCGCCACATTATGGCCTGTATGGTAGTATTAGGTTGTTAGTGGGTCCAATGCCAGCCCTACTGTAGCATATTTCAGTCAAAGATGAATCGATGTCCAGCTCTCACACGTGCAGGTTGTGTGTCTGCGACCTGACGTGCGGATCCCAATGTGAAGGCAGGAAGGTTAACTCTTTACCGGGAGACAATTTGACATTGCCCGTGTTCATCAATTCATCAGCAACAGTGTTAGTTCTAACTCTTAGTAGTAATAATAACAATAATACAGAATTACCTGGGTTGTTTTTTTTTTTAAGAAGAAGAAGAAAAGAAAAAAAAAAGTTTGACATGAATTTGGAAGGATTAGATGGGTGGAGACGAGCAGAGCGGTTCCCTGACCGCATGTTTTCTATCAAACATCATTTCCTGGAAAGCATGTAGACGCAGCAGGTGATGTGTCAAATTAAAAATATTTAAGCTGAAACGCACACGAGATCACCAGAAAGCTTGAACTAAAGTTCTCAAACCGGTTCATATTTTGTTAGTTTGCGTGTATGCCTCGCCCCCCCCCCACACATGTTAAAGGTTATTTTCCTTCTCATCTGTGAGGATGAATCACGAACAAACGTCAAGTGTTTCTTTGCCCGTGAATATCTGAGCCTGTGACCAAAGCTCCCGGACACAGCTGTGTAATAACCGGTAGGCTTAAGCTTTTTAATGTGCCCGGCGGTGTTGTTATGATTATATTTCAGATTTACAAACCAGGGAAAGTCCATGTATGTAAGACTGCTCGTCTTTGTCAACTAATACACAAAGACACCCTGAAATGTATCGCTGAAAACCTTCTCTCTGCCAAACTATTACCCTATTTTCACTTATTTATCAGGCAGGAAACAGGACAATTTCTTATGCAGGCGTTAAAAGATCATTTGTGTCGCTATGATGGTCAACTTTTCTCAATTCTCACCAACCAATTCTTACCCTCTTTACTGATTGCATATCTGCAATCAGATTTTACGGGACATCTCAAACCTTTTCCACCGCCCTGCACTTTGTTCTCGGAAAGCTTAAATATGTGTGTCAGGAGTGAGTGTTGAGTGGAGGGACATAGGGGTTGACATATGAGTCGCTTGCACTTTGGTGTTTCAGGAGTTTTTAGCATCCACACTGTCAAATAGAAGAAGTACGTATCTATTTGAAAAACCCATACACATCACACTATCTTGCTCACTGTCACCTGTCTGTCCCTGCTACTGCCTAGCAATAGCAAACAACTCCCTTCAGCTCCCCACCCCACTTGCAGGCACTAATCACAGGCTAATTTTACCATGTTGGGGATATAAATTTACTGGGTACTAAAAGGGCCACTCTGTGTTGCCTCATGGCTGCTGTGTGGCTGAGGGAGGCCTTTTTTTTTTTTATTATCCAACTGCTCTCTCTCGCTCTCTCTCTCTCTCCCCATCTGGCCACATCCCTAACATCACTGTGCTGATGTGGAGGTGACTGTGGCGTGGAGTGAACTAAGGCCCGTTTGTCCTAGCCCGCGCTGCTCTCTATCCAACCCCGTCAGGGCGATGTCAGGCTAAAGTTAACGTTAAGGAGCCAGGAGGAGGAGGAGAGACGGAGCAGGCTCACCGAGAGCCGTGGCTTCCGGTTTGCGGCGGCGGAGAAGGCTTGGGGTTTTGTTGAAGTTTAAAGAAAAAAAAGAAAAGAGAAAAAAAAGCACTTTAATTGCGTATTTGTGTTCGACAGTGCAGTCTGCAAGTATTAGGACAGCGACAGGTTTTTCTTCCATTGCGTTGGCTCTTTTCTCCAGCATATTGGATTTGAAATAAGAAGTTGGGCTGAGTGACAACTTTAATTTGCATCCGTATTTGGCGAACATGCTAAGAATTTTTATTTTAGAAACTTAACTATCTTACGTCATCATTAAGTGTTTGGCTGAACATCTGTGGCAATCAATCACCGCTGAATTTAATCAAGCGTATACATGAGCGGACACTTCTATGGCCTGCAAGGCCTTTGTTCTTTATTTTGGACTATTTTCTGGACTTAACCAAGTAAAACGCCCTCATTTGAGGTCAGGTGACTATGACAGCCAAGAACTTCATTGGTTGTCTTGTCTGTATGTTAAGGATCGTTGTTGGCCTGCTTTGACTAAACTTGGGGTATTACATATGGAAGGAGCTACCCCCCTCTATACATCCAATATGGAGTTTTAACGCTCCCAACACTCTTTAAAACTCCAGCGTTTAACTTTAACCTTTTTAGTTGTGTTTCAGCACCAACATGCTGCGTCACAGAGCCCAAACTGAAGACGTCCTACTGTCCAAATACTTATTGACAGCACTGTTTTTGTGGTTTTTAGCTCAAAACTGGAGCGAGACTTGCGTGAGTGTTAAGAAAAAAGCCGGCGGTCATGAAAAAAACCATTTCACTTATATATTCAGGCATGGCACGTTGTGCCGACGGAGCCGCGTTCTCTACCGTACCGCAGACTCAGTATTAGTGTATGGACAGAGCCACACGGGGGGTTTCAGTGGAGGGTTGCAGAGTGGACTGTGAGGGGCGACGACGACGACTCCTATGAACAATGCCTCTTTGCCCTCCCCCCCTTTAATCTCAGGCAGGCCCTTTGCGAGGAGAGTCCCGGGACCCTCTCAACCCAGTTTTTCCCCATGGGAAATATCCGACATTAACCGTAGCACATGTTTGCCATACATACCCGTAGATTTAGAAGAGGGGAAATAAAATAACAAAAAAAAAAAAACATTGTATGTATGATGAATGATATTAGTTATGTAATAGGAGCTTGATGGAAAAGACGTTTTTATTCTTCTGTGGTGCTTTAACTGTCTGGAACACATACATTTTGCACACACTTTTGCTATCACTCGCACCTGCACTACCCAAGGTATCGACACACATCCCCACCAACCCCCCAACCTAAGCAAAGAGATGTGTAAACATGGACCACAATTAGCCAGCACCACCTTTCTGTGTCACCCCCCTGCACCCCATGGGGGGGCATGATGGGTGTTTACGTGTATATTCATATTCTATGTTCTTAAGGAAAAACAAAAAGCCGCAAATTAAACTATTTTGACCTTACATTGTCATTGGTATGACACCGTTTAGCTGCACTATGAGAGTCTCGTTCTGTGGCAAGAAACCACTGGGTCCGGTCTGGATGAGAGTCGGGCTGGTTGTGCCGCTAGCAGTTCTTCTAAACTACAGCAACATCCCTGCATGAAGGACTCCTTACCCCCACCACCACCACCACCACCACCACCACCACCCACCTCGGTACTAATCATGGTTTCAGCTCTTAGAGGACAAACAAAAAAGATATTTTAAACATTTGTTCATGTTCCCATATATATTTTAGAAAGCTGGGTTAAGTGCTATATGCAAACAGAAAAAAAAATGTATGAAAGAATTATTATTTTTCATTATTACTTCTCCCTAATATGCAATGGAGTGTAGTGTAACAATGGTTGCAATCCTCTGTCACTTTAATGCTGTACGTGCACATTGGTTGCTGTGTGGATGTCGGTTGCCGAGGCAACAGGACTTGACAATGATGGGAACTAATGGTCGTCACTCCCCAGCACCGCCGTGTTCCCAGACCGCCTTATTCGTTCCGACCAATCACAGAGAGCCCTCTTAAGCCCCGGGCAGCAGCCACCAAGCTGTCGTCGGACGAATATCGCTGTTCCATTATCTTCTGCTTTTCCTCGCTTTTTTTTTTCTTTTCTTTTTCCTTTTCTTTTTCTTCTGATGTCAGGTAGGATTTGGAGCGTGTAAATGGCATAATCATGTTCACATTTCACTGTCTGTTCTGTGTATCTGCTTCACCATTCAAAGAGACAAAAAAAACCCTGTTGTTTTCCAGTATAACCTGTTCATTTTTAAGAGCCGTATGATGCGACACTTGTAGCTGTCACTCTTGGTGCTTGGCTTATGCTTCATTGTCTTAATATTCCAAATAAAACTGTTAAGTGTAATCCACACTGGCCCATGATATAATATTGTGAGTTGTTTGTTTTATTCTCCATCATGTGGTAATCCAGCCCTTGTGGGGTTATAGCAGTGAGTCAGGATGTGGTTTGGTCAGAGTTTAGGGCGACTGTGTGGATGTTTGAGTTCAGTTAATGTTAAAGAGACAATGATGGGGGATCACTGAGACAAGAAGCTCAACATTTAGTACATACCAAATATCTTTGTCCCAACGGTACGTCTCCAACCACTGCATTCAAGTTGAATTTGTTGTTAAGCACTTCAAATGGGCGGCTGTGGCACATGAGGTAGAGCGCTTGTCCCGTAACCACAAGGTTGGTGGTTCAAACCCCTCTACCGGCAACATGCCGAGGTGTCCTTGAGCAAGACACCTAACCCCAAGTTGCTCCCCGGGGCGCTTCATTGCAGCCCACTGCTCCTCCGGGATGGGTTAAATGCAGAGAAATAATTTCCCCATTGTGGGACTAATAAAGGCTTAATTATTATTATTAAATAATATTTTCATTGACTACTGGCCGAGAAACATTGACGCAATAACATAAATTTCTGATTATAAAATCAAATATGACTCCGTACAACCCATGTTGAATGTGAAGAAACTTTCATATATTCCCATTTCATACATACAACCTAAATTTCATTAAAAGTCCAATTAATGTGATGTTTTTCCAAAATTCCAAGCATTTAAAACACACACTCATGCTGGATACAGAACAGTCTTTTAACACAAAACACACTGCTACAGGCCTGAGTTGTGTCTTGGAATCTATGAGGCTGTTTAACTAAAGCAAGCTACCTTCATTTGCAGTGATTGCTATAAGTTTATCTAACTGCAGGTCCGGCTGGGAAACTTACCTGGAAGGACGGGAGCTCAATCTGTGGAGCCCAAAAAATGGCTCCACCGGTGTAAATAGGATAAAGCCCTCATTGCCAGTCTGTAAGGTGCTGAGCCAAGTATATTTTAGGTCCAAGTTAGGGCTGGGCGATATGGCCAAAATCTTCTATCTCGATATCGATCATTTCATATCTCGTAAACGATAAATAAAGCAAGAGAGGGGTTGGTATGCAATCAGCTTTCATCAAGAGCAATGCAATTCTTTCAAGAAAAGGAAAATCGTTTTTGAGTAAGGTTGTAAAACATCTTCTGAGTTCCCACCTATAGTGAGCAGTTGCTGGTTCAGCCTCTCTCCCCAATGGGCAGATGACCCCCGCTCTCCTCCCAAACCGCCCGCTCAGCCTCACCCACAGTTTACCTCCCTCACTGTGCGCAGCAGCTATGCAGACAGACGCGTCCAAGCTGCCTGGAACTTCACAGTTAAGTATTTGTTCATTTGAAATGATGTATAAATAGCATGTGGGTTATCGGTTTCAACTTAGCTACCCAAGGCTTATGAATAATTGACGCTCCCCCAGGAGGAGGGAGAGGGTAAGCTGCCATACGGGGCAGTAAAAACTTTCTGTGGGCTCAGAGAGAGGACAAGAAAGCAACAAAACTGAGTAACAACAAGTATAAACTTTCGACAGCGCACTCGTATCCGTGCTCTGAAAACATACCCTCAAGTCTCCTGTTAAACCCTCTGGCACGCCTTAATATAAACCAAGCCATAACTAGAGCAATAAGCTGTGGAATCTAGAGTTGGATGCGGGTCACTGATGCGAGGAGGAGGATAAAAGTGATGATGATGAAGTTCTCGTCAGTTTATCAGCAGGCCTTACCCTCCAGATTTCATCTCCGTGTGGCCCAGTCAGCTCTGACCGAGACGCCTCGTTATCAGCCCGGTCCACTGTTCGCTCTGCTCTATCTCTGGTTGGCACATTGAGCTGCAGCAAGCGGTTTTTGTTGGCATCGGCATCAAAAGACACGGCAATGGTGAGAACTCTCACACCGCTATCAAGATAAAAGTGCTTTTTTTGTCTGTTGCTCTAATGCCAAGAATGCTGTTTTGTGTTTGTTTTTTTATGCCATTTGATGCGAGGTTCACACACAAATACAGCGGTATTTTTTGGCGGGGTAAGACACATTTATTCAATGTACTTAAAAATTTGCCTGTTTCCACATAAGTGCTCTCACATTGCAGTGTACTTGCTTTTTTTGTTTTTCAATTTAGCGTGTGGGAAAGTGCAAAACGTTTCGGTGCAGTAAAATATTTCAGAAATCAGTCAAATAAATGTCATTTCAGCAGTAGTTTAACATTTTTGGTAATACACGATCGCTTTTGTGCCAAGAGTTAGAAGAGAAGATCAATACCACTATCACATCTGTATGCTTAATATGAAGCCACAGCCAGCAGTGTTTTATCTTAGCTTAGCATAAAAATTTGGAGATGGGGGGGAAAAGCTAGCTTGGTTTTTATACAAAGGTACTTTGGATCTGCTTACCTGCACCGCATCTTAGTGATGCACGCAAAATCCCCCACACATGCTACTAAAAGATGTCTAATGCATGCGCATGAATAAAATGTGTATGTATAATATTTATAATGTAATCAATGTGTCAATATTACCTAGAGTGGCCTATGTGTGCTTTGCGGTGCAGAGACATTTATGGTCGGAAACACAGAAAAAAAAAGAATACAAAAGATAAATGCTCAATAACAAATTGCATTGAGTTACAGAAGCTAGTGGAATGAAGGCATGGCCTGCGTGAAATCATTACTTTAGCTCTGTTTTTAGATCTGCAGCCAGAAGCTGGTAAGCTTAGCTTAGTACAAAGACTGTAAACAAGGCAAACTAGCTAGCTAGCTGACTATTTTGAACATATTTAATAAAGTATATATAAGGTGAGATTTGAGACTTGGTGAGAGTTTAGAGGTGCTAGTAGTAGCTTTGGACAGAGCCAGGCTAGCAATTCCCAGCAAAGCTAAGCTAACTGGCTGCTGGCTAAAGCTTCATGTTAAACGTTAAAAAGATGTGAGAGTTGTACCGATCTTCCATCTAACTCTCAGTAAGCAAATAAGGGCTTTCCCGAAAATGCTGAACTGTTTCTTTAAGTTGCAATATATTTGGTAATCAGGTCAGCATTATTTTGTATTTTAAGCCTAGCAGTAAAATCGTTACAGCTTTATAGCCCTGGCAGTGTGTGAGAAAACATTTCCTCTTACATTTTCCTGCAATCCTCTTGACTCCTGTCTCACATGTGAACCAGCTAGGCTTTTCATTTCCTTCACTTCTCCTGCTCTGAGCCCACATTTCTCCCCACCGCCGCAGTGCTAAGCCCGGAGCTCAACGCAGATACACACCACATGGCTGCCTGCATGTTATCTGCACGCAAACTGCCGTAACACTGGAGAAGAAGAAGAAGAATGGAAGAGGAGGACGAGGAGGAAGAGCGAGTGGCCAGGACGGAGTGCGAGTCAGAGACACTTGCTGCTTTTCCAACGTTGGAGCGCCGCCAAGTCTGCGGCGGCAAAGTGAGCGATGACCTCTGGTTAACCTTGCTCGGATGCACGCACCAAGCAGGCACGTGCTCACACGGGGCTTACATCCATATTTCATTGCAGAAATATATCCGCCCGACAGCGTTTTTTACACCCACTGCGGAGCTCACCTCCGAGTGGCTGAGCGGGCTGTGAAGAGGCCGGGCCTGCAGGCTGCTCCTCTTCCCCTGACTGAGCCAAGAGCAGCAGGGCCAATCATCTGGAGGCGGCTACAGAGGCTTATGGAGGAAGATCCATCAGTCCATTTCCCAGCTTTGACTTGCTACTTGTCAAATTTATGGATCAATATCTCAACTCTGATATAGCTGGATCTCTATCACGGAAGCTTCACCTCTTGACCTCTCGCCCCCTGCAGACCTCCGGGAAAGTTCCCCCCCCCACCTGTCCAACATCTGCTAGCCAAATGGCGTCCAGGTTCTGCTTCACATAATCTGATTAAACAACAACCCCCCCCCCCCCCCCGTTTATGACCCACCGTCTGGACCACACTTCAGCCTCCTTCTTAGACACCACCTCCTTCTTCGTCAATGTCTCCGCCCCCTCCGCTCCAGAGAAGTCGGACCACATGTGAACAGTCAGGGAACGGCATCTGGACTGACCTCTCTCTCTTTTTTTTGTTGTTCTCTGGCAGAGACACTGGAAAATTTCAGTGGGCATGTCCTTTTAATTCCTGTGCCTCCCCCCGCCTCCTTCACTCTTTCTCATTCTCCATTACTGTCTCCTTCCTTGATCCCATCTCAGTCTTTTTCTATGTATTTAAGTACATTCATACAAATCAGGGGGATGTTTTGATTCTCCAGCTCAGATTGCAGGGTTTTAGTGCGTCCAATATGTCCTCTTCTTCCCCCCCCTTTTCATTCTGGTTCCGTGCTCCCATTTCTACCACTTTTCTTCTCTCCCATTCCCCTGTGTCCTTCTCCTCTGGTGCAATGTATCATTGCTGCTTGGCTGGCCCCTTCATAAACCCTGGGTTGGTTCGGCAGCCCTGCTTACTCTCACCCTCGGCCTCTCCCTGACGCTCAGCGAGCCTCAGGAAAAGTTCCCCCCTTCACTCGGAGCGCTGGCATCGGTGCCGAATCCGTGTACGTGTTTATGGAGTTCTGACAAATTCCTTCCTCCTCGCTACCCTCTCTTGAGTTGCAGACTTGACATGCGAGCATTATATTTAATCCCTCGTTCCCCCGATGCGGGCAGAGGCCGTGTGGTGGAGGAGCCGTGGGCCCCAGGAGCTGGAGCTTCGGCCTCTGCGGTGGCTGGTGCACCATTACGGAGGCAGCAGGACAGGAGATCGATGGGTTCGGATGGGCCTTGTGGTAGAGCTATGGGATATGTGGTGGGGATGTATTTTCTTATGGCGGGGCACTGCCTGGGTCACTGGCATTGGGAATACTGGTCATTCTTAAATTAATTGAATTACGAATAAACTGCTCCAATCCACTGAGTGTTAGGTTCTCCAGCAGATATTAAAAAAATAACAGGAGTTGTGCCTGCTTTTGTGTTAACTAGACCCAGAGGATCAAAGCTACGTTGCGGCTAAAGTAAAACATAAAAATGCATAGAAAAGTCACCACACATAATGGTATACCACATGCTATAATTATAAATCAGTCCCATAACAACCCTGCTAGTAGACAGTTTCGCCTTTAGCCTGAGGTCATTTCATAAGTATTTATAAAAATGGGTTGATTCAGAGATGCCACATGACTTCTGAGAAGCAGCAAAACAAATCAAATAGTCAAATCAAATCTAAATGTTTGAATCAGGAGAACGAGCCTCCGTAAATTACAAACAAAGTGCATTCAGATGCTGTTAGATGGTATTCTAGATATGAAGGGCTCATTCTAAGCTAACGAAAACACTATTCTTAGTTTCAGGTGATTATACACCAATGAAAACAAATCAATCCTGCACGCTGGCCCTTTAAGGGACGATGTCCCAGGTGTGATGAGGTGTGTTTGTTTGCTCCAGTTCATTTTTTTCCATCACTTTTTTTCGTGTACAACACCACGGATGCTTTTGAGGAGGGACTGTGTGAATGATGGTTTGTTACACAGAATAATTCAACCAGTGTTGTTTTGAACAGTTGCCTCTTGGCATTGCATCACACAAACGCTTAACCCCGCCTGTAGCTTTCAGCAGCTCCTCGCAAGACGGCGATTAGTCCAGACACAAACGCCTGACAGGATGGTTTTTCATGTGATCCCGTGCGAATCCAGCGGCAACATGGGCATACAATAGAATGTGATACAACCAGGATACTGAACCAAAACAATAAAGTTACAGGCCGAAAGAAACGAAACAATGAGTTGAGAGGAATTACAGAGTGTGGTTGGGTTCATCACCTTTCACATTACTCACAATCATCTGACCCGGTACACATATAAAAGTAATAACTGTAACCCTAGTGATGAACTGCAAAATGATTCCTGTAGAGGATGAACAATGAAATGCGTCAGCAGCTCTGTGCCTTTGCCGTCATGGTGTCTTGGTGGCGTGGGGCGAAACAACAAGAAAGAAAAAGACAAAAGAAAATTGGGGGGAGGGGGGGGACAAGGCTGTTTTTTTGCGGTTTCCTTCCCAAGCCGGCTTTCCCAGAACAGTGAATCAGCTGAGACCACAAAGGAGCCCGGCGGCTCTTCTTCGTCCAGGCCCCAAGGTTTCCTCTGGGAGAGCAAACTCCACCACTTCACTGTCACACTGTCACCCCTCTCTCTCTCTCCAGTTCCCAGTGACTCACACAGCTGTTGTCCCCACCGCCGAGCAACCCACCCAGGTTGTGGATGGTTCGCTTGTTTTGCGAATGTGTTGACATGTTTTCTCTGGCAGATATGGTCCAAAGTCCCGATGCGCTGTTTACATGCCGCTGACATGTTTTATTTTGTCTGGCAACTATGGCACATGTAACTCTGCTCCAGGGATAGAAACATTATATATGAGCATCTGTGGTGTTGAATGATCTCCTTTGACTTACTATAGATGCTGAAGGAATGTTGTAAAGGAATGTTTACATTACTTTTAGTCGAGCACTGTGCCTAGTTTCACGCCACTCTCAGTGAATATTTTCACTTTGACTCCACACTGTACAGACCATATTCTGTACTTTTGCTTTAGTTGGAACCTTGATTATCAAGCGTGACAATGGTTTCAGCTTCAGTGGAAATTTGAACAGAGTCATTTTAACAGTTTGTTTTGCTTTTAGCTGTTCCTTGTAATCTCTTCTTTCCCCTGGTAAAGGTTTTTGGCCCCCTCTGCTCTTTTCTCAGCAAGGCTCGGCTTCACATCCTGCATGGGAGCTGACCAAATCAACCACAGGTCATTGAGCAACTCTACTGGAGCTTTTGCTTGTTGGGTAACTTGCTCACGGGCATATGCGGACCTGAACCAGTGACCTCAACTCGTACGTTTTCTGTCTACCAAATTTACCAAGGTAATCTGCCACAAACATTTGCCTTGTGCTGTTTGTCTTAGCTAACGGCCTATTCGTGCACTGCTCTCATACAGCGGTTACTGCTGATAACACATTCCTGACCCACAATGGCGTCGCGTAAGAGCCTCTAAGCTAAACACAGTTAGCTCCGTCACCACTGTTCCCGTTGTTTCTGATCCACTAAAGACTTTTACTTACATGCTCTATATGCCATAGTACATAGAGGAAACCCGTTATATATTTGGACATCATACTCATTTGCTCACATTTATTTTATTTGAAGACTGCATTCAATCGCTGCATTTTGTTTATCTGCGTGCTTTGATGTCAAATTAATAGATAAAAATAATAAAAATAATTTATCAATAAATTAGTCTCCACATTGCTCTAATGACTTAACGTCTGATGTATCTCTAAGCTTTTATTCTGAAGGCAACACTGCGCGTCTGTCTATTCGCACCATTAGCTGATTGCCGTTCTCCATTTCTAGAGCAGTGTGGAGGCAATAGCTATGCTCTAAATTCCTTATTGAGCGCCTTTAAAGGATAGTAATTAAGCATAATTTTGGGAATTGGCAACTTGGGTCTTCTTTTGTAGTTTTGGCCATTGTTAAAATTATATTTTTATCATTCCAGGTAATGTGCTCCATTGTTGATATCAGTGATCCACATTGTGACATGTTCCTTTATTAACATGAATACACACTGTAGTTTATTTCAAGTCAATCCCACAAACACCATCCTGCTGCCCCAAATACTCACCAGTGCACCAAATGTATAATAATACTGCAGCTGAAAATAGTCCCAACAAATGCACTATTTACTCCTGTTTAAGCAACATTTGCTAAAAACAACAGTGACCAGCTGTTTTATTGAGTTATTATTACTCTTTTTTTTAAAAATATATTTAAACTAAATAAGTGTTATTTGTGTATTTAAAGATTTGCGTCTTTAGTAGGAATGAATGGTCTTTGGCGGAGGAGACATAAGCTGGCTGGGAAAGTTGAAAAGTATTGTTTTATGGTCTTTTCGTAGGATTTGTTGAAAGTTAAAAAAAAGTTCACCAGCCTTATCCTTTAAACAAAGTGCCATTTCTTAAATTTGCAAACAATATAATTATTAGCAAAACTGTCATTTTAAACAGACTTGGTGTTTCAGCTCAAACCTTCCACACATTTACAGTCTTCCTGTGCAATGCCAGATAATAACGGACATTACAGGCATGCTTACGTTCAGTTTTAACTTCAAATTAAGTTATTTACCCAAGACCCAATTTCTTTTTTTATCATTAGAAAAGGTAATTCTTGTTTTATAACATTTTATTTTCTCTTCTTAATTGGTCCTTTCAGTTGTGCTTTACTTTGTGATCACTTGTCAATCTGTCAGTGTGAAGAGTTCTGTCTTCATTCCCATGGATGTTCTAGTTTGAGTTTCTGTAGTTTGTGCTCTTTCTTTGTTAGTGGCTTATCATTGCTAACTACACATTATGTATTCTTCCAACGCAGCACACAGTTTATGCTTTTAATGTCCTGATACAGTTGATTAAGTTGCATTTTAGTCGGGGTGAAGATCATATATTTGGATGAACATGAGCTAAACTGCTACAGCTCTCTTCACAGTGTTCGCTCTCATCATACAACCATGTATACATCATATTTCACATGAATCCCATTACTTAAATGTGAACTTACCAAAACACAGTGTATTTTACTCAGTTGATCTGATGGATCGGCGCAAAGGTCGGTCACTGCACCTCCCATCTGCAGCTGCTGCCGCTCGGTGAGCCGCGCTGCTTGAATGCACGCAGCCATTCTCTCTCTGCCTGTTGAATGTATATTTGTGGAGTGATCTGTATAGTCTACTGTCCAAACTTTGTCTTGCGCTGCATGTGAGGTCCTCATATCTTCACACCACCTGGGTTAGAATTTTGTTCCATAAATACCATCTCTGTACCAGTGTCAAGATAGGTTTCTGTACATTAATTACATTGATTCTGAATCTAAAATGAATATTTAATGGTTTGTATACTTTGAGGAACACAGTAAATGAGTGATTTGCCTTGGGAACTTGACAATTATTTAACTAGCTTTCTTTGCAGGTTTGACAAGACAATTTGAGGCTTAAGCCCTAAATTAAATGCCGTGCTGAATCACAACCCCATGTGCCTTACAGTTTATCTCTGCGGTGGATGTGAAGACACAGACAGTTCATTAGGAGACCTGCTGCGCTTGTGTGTGTGCAAGGAAGGGTGTAAACGCGGAGGCAAAGCACAGAGCATTAGAGTGTCCGCTTGTGGTCCAAAGCACAGCGAGCCCTGCAACAGGAAATGACAGAACTCGGCGGAGGGGCTAAAAATAATGCCCGTTGTTAAGGGAGAACAGAGCCGGGGAGGCAGTGGAGTATACCAAATATTATTGCAATTAAACCGCAGGCCCAAAAACGCGGCCTTCTTTCAGAGAATGACCTAGGTGGCTGCCAGTGGAAAAAAAAAAAAAAAAAAAATGAAGTGAGGAGAGGGTGAGGTGAGAGTTGAAGCTCTCAAAAAAGGAGTCACGGCTTGGGTGTTGGTGATGGTGGTGGTGAAGGGCGGGGTGAGGGGTGATTTCTGAGTAAAAATTCCTGTGAAGTTATGCCACAGTGCACTGACTCAGAGAGGACAACACGCATTTATTTTCTTGGAGTCTTTTCGCAATGACTTCCAGCACCGCCTTCCCTGACTTCACTATTGTTCCCAAGAGAGGGAGGAGGAGGGATGAGGGGGCATCGAGGGCTGCAACGTTGGCATCGAACTTGACACTAACGCCACTCTGGTTCACCTCCCCCTTTTCCTAACCCCACTCACACACTCACACATACACATGCACACTGGCAAGCTTAACACACCCTGGCACTCGGCGGTGCCGAGCTAAGAATGGAGCACTCCTTCGACTCACGCAATGTGGTGTGCTGAAATTTCCTGCAATAAAAACGTGATTGGGAAGATACCCATTAAAAAATGTGTGAGGAGAGAGGAAAGAGGCGAGCGCCTGCAAGCCAGCGAAGAGTGAGAAAGCAAAGAAAAGGAGGAGGGGAGGGCTGTGGGGGTCGGTGGAGGGGGGGAGTTTTGTGGAGAAAAGTTAGACGAAGAGAAGGATTCAGGCGGGGAGGTTGAGGGATATTCTCCTTGCTGATCACTGGATACCCTACAACCCCTCTGCAAGAAAAAAAGCACATTCTGGCTTATTTTGTGTTCTCTCGCGCTCCTCTCTTTCTCCAAAAGTTTTTTTCAAAATCCTGTTTTCATTTAGCACATGGCAGCGCTCCCTCAAACTCTTGAGTTTCCCAAACCAAAAGCTATTTCCTGATTCACTCCCTCACTCATATAATTATTCTGCTGGACCGTGTTCATCGCTTCTTTTTTCAGGCCTCCTTTTCCAGCACTGCCTGTTCTGTGCTCGGGGTGACATCACAGCCTCAATGGGGCAAAGGCTGGCCTAGCTCGTACTCTGTGGGTCAGAGGTCGCGGCTGCTCCCACTCCTTCACACATACTTAATCCCTGTTCGCTCGTAGCATTACGTGTGAACCTGATGTAATTTTATGAAACACTTTTGCATGGTATATTTAAATTGGTCGTATGCCCCTTGGATGAAGTCAGCTAAGGTTAAGAACTTGATTTCAGGGAAGAATATCTTTCAGTGAAAAAGTGCTGCAACATGCAGGATTGTATTAACTGTACTTTAGAGTTGTATCTTTTTGGGTGTAAGGGGTGTATGAAGAGAGCTGGGGATCTCAAGACATTTTCTGTGCTCAAGCGGGTCACATGGTTAATATGTTAAGGGCCCTTGTTAACGGCTGCGGTATTCACCTCATAAATGGCCTCATTGTTCCCGTTCTCACACACACACACACACACACACACACACTTGCATAGGCCGGGGCTTTTTACGGCATAACTATTCTGAATCGCTCGTAATGTGCCCTCAAATCTGCTGTTAAAAGTGCACCCTCGCTCACCACGGGGCATTAGCGGTGCATTTTAGCTACCCAACCTGTGTACTGTATGTTTTCTAGCACCTCTCCCTGTCTCTCTCTCTCTCACTGCTGTTAGTGTTAGCAGCACTGAGCTGCATTGACACTGCCCTCTCTCTCTCTCTCTCTCTCTCTCTCTCTCTCCTCCCCAGCTGTGTGCTTCTGTCCCGGTTCCAGCTGTTTCGGGTGTGGCTGCTGCTGGCACCAAGAGAAACCTCCACAAACTCGGGGGGGAAGTTGTGCTCATTAATTGACTGCTGGAGACGAAGCCGCAAGATAGACGTACAGGCAGATGTCTGTGTTATTGTGTGTATGTTAACACAATGATTTAGTCAGGGAACTTGTTTGTGCTTTAGATTGTAATCTACTGCTTCATGGTAGACGGCGATAACATACGAGAATTTCGATCAGCACCAACTAATTCAAAAGCCATGTATCAAACTGCTGAAAATGTATTTATTCGGGTCGAATATGTGTAATGTGAAAATAGTTGTTGACTAATTAACAACTAACTGACTGAACATTATCGCCCAACTCTGCAGTTCCCCTCAGCTCATCGGAGCAATTTTAGCATCTTTTAGCTAATTCTTTTGACTTTGCAGCCCACAACTTTACATTTCTGGCTCACGCTCAGCGTTCTCATTTACATTGTTCCCAGAACCAGGCAGCTGTTTTCAGCTTTAAACGAATCCTGCGCTTAAGTGCCCAGCAGACAGAAAAAAATAGCGACTAACTAGCTGGTGAACATTCTGTGGTGATGCATTTAACAGCCGAAAGAGAGAGCTTTTTCTCACTCCTCCTGGAAGTACGCTTTAAGGAGATGTTATATTAGACTGGTTGGACACAAACTTGACTCGGAATGAATGCTCGTGTTGCTGTTCCCGCTGGATGTATTTTTAGGCAACTGTTAGGCAACTGCTAATTTGTGTTAGCACAAAACCCATTTTTATTTCAGCTAAAAAGAACTTCTAAAAGGCATCATTGTTCGACTTGCCAAAATGAAATAGTGTCAAATGAGCAAAATGATAATTTCAAATGATTTGCAACCAAAAAGTATAACCAAGTTCAATACCCAGCCCTACTTATGTCTTGTAAGTGATTGAAAATCATTGTACACCCATGAATGCTAAACTTAGCAGTAGCAGTATAGCTGCAGGGCAACATGGGGACATCGTGTATATCTATATATATACAGGACATGTCTTACCAGCATTTATGACAGCAATATTTCCAATGTCACAGTAGCATTCATTTCACGTCAAGTTCAACTTTAAATAAACATGCATATGCACACTGTTGACCGATACCGAAGCTGCTTTGTCAACCACATAATGGGTGGTCAAATTGTGAGTCAAATTGAATCCAAAAGGCTAGATGCTATCCAGCTCATTCAGTTTTATATGATTCTGCTTTGGCAGAGTAAAAGTTGCAGTGAGGTTTGAGACAGGGTCAGATAAATGGCATTAATGGGGGCTCTTTTTTTCACGGTGAGCTTTTTTTATTTCTGGATTTCCCCCTACGCGTCCCAGCTTGGAATTGGCCAATTCCCTTCATACTGCAAACTAACAATCCTCTCTTCCACGGCCACTAGTTTTTTGATTCCTGGATGCCAACATCTGGGTGTTTTTAATTGTGGTTTTATGTCAGTGATGTAGCTAGTTTGACATATATAGCCCCCGGTACTGTAATGACAATAAAGGAGGGTAGTATGCATTGTTGGAAACAAAGTTATATCTGCCTTGGAGCTGGAATTACTTCAGTCAGCTGCAAACCCACTGTGTCTTTGACAAAAATAAGCGGAAACGGATCAAGACAGCCTAAAAGAGGCCGTATCTGTTTTGATGCATCAGGTATTTAAGTTGATGATTAGTGAAAATATGCAGCATATAGAAAGCCTTTGAAAACCTTCCAGCTTTCTTCCTCATGTTTGCACTCATAGCGGTGCTCAGAATAGCCTGCAGACTAGACTACAATATGAGCTGTAATAGCAGCAGAAATCCTATACCAGTCAAGAGGTCATGCAGTGTGAATGCATGTGCTGATCTGAGTTAAGAGAGCACACATGAGTTTGCGAGGTAAAATGTAGTCTACATGTATGTTAAGGCGGGAAGCATGCATGTCTACATGAGTATAAGTATGTGCATGCGTGGCCGTACAGTGTATGATTGGCTGGTGACGAACTGGCATCTGCTCAGTGAGGTTAGTGTAGCGTGCAGGGGGTCAGAGTGTGACTTAGAACAGATGACCATGATACAACTGGTAAGAGTGTAGTACAGGCATGTAGGAGAGGCAGCAAGAGGCTCTCTTAGACCAGCTGCAATCACCACGGTTACGACCACCAAGATGTGGACACACCCCGCCTATGAAAAGCAAGTTGTTGCGCAACAGGAAGTGCTTAACATCAGTGCAAATAGATGCACATAAACAAGGTTGCACAAGCAAGAAATACATCACCAGAGGGTTGTGGAGGAATGTTATTTGGGATATAAGTTTTCGATTTCCCTGCTTGTTCAATGCAGCAATGATAATAATTCATAGTGTAGGATGTTGTAAAAAGTTTTTGTATATTTCAGGCCCCAGGCAAATGCTATCTTGCTTTACTATTCACCCTTTCTGCAACTGGGAATGTAGGCCTTGGCAGTATTAAAAGAAGTAGATTTTAAGTAAATTTTTACCTGTTGAAATAGCTTTAAAGGGGCAATACAACCAATATAAAATACCCCACCAAGAGCAGAGAGAGGCATCCAGACAACAGCTCTGCCAATCCACCTACACTCACTTGCTGTACTATTCACCCTTTCTGCAACTGGGAATGTAGGCCTTGACAGTATTAAAAGAAGTAGGCCTACTCCAAACTTTTTTTATCTAAAGTACAACTATTCACTATATTAGCAAACAGTAAAATGCTGCACTGAACCTAAGTGAAGAGTGAAAGAGAGGCACTATCAGAACACTCAACTTAAATTTAACATATGTTCAAGGTGAAGATTTCAATTAAAATATGATGCTGGATAGATAAATGGATAATAAAACATAACAAAATATAACTTAACCTTGGTATAGAGTGAAAATGGATTATTTGCATTGATTAATTACCTTTCATTTCATGTTATTTCCATTTATTTCATGTTTGATTATCAACAATTCTAAGCTTTTATGAAAGTGTGTTTTTAAGATACACTAAATGACCAATTTCTGTGACATTGGGATCTGGCATCTGCCAACAATTATTGTTATAATATTCAGACGTTGTTGCCACTTGTATCACATAAAAAAAAACCATATCCTGGCAATAGTTGTAGTCTATGAATTGCTTCAAGAAGAAAGTCCCACACACACCTCTTGTATCTTTGCTCCTGCTAGTTATAGTGTTGGAATAATGCATCAATCAGCCATTAAATGTCTATAAATGTCAGTCACGAAATACGTTGTGGCGGTGGTAGAAAACCTTATTGAAGAGGAGTGGATGTAACTTTGTTTGGATTGTGTTTTTAAAGTCTTTTGCACTGGCACTCACTCAGACCACTCCAATATGCATGATTTACGCACTGCTGGCACAGCATTGATACTTTCACTAATCATTTATGTCTGCTGATATAGCATGTTGTGTCTAATATGGTCAAGAATTATTCCAGGACCACAATGCTCTGATGATGTTACAGACCAAACAGGGGTTTACTAGCCACTGTAGAAACTATCAATATACATCCACAAACCTTTAAATATCTGCGTAAACTAAAATAAGCGTAAATCAACGTTCCAGTGTTTAAGCAGTAGGTATTGTGAGGCAATGACAGAAATAATAAAACTGCTGCTGAACACGTTACAACATGCAGAAATGAATTACTTCAACAAACCATATTTAACCAAGCGAAAATACATCCACAAAATCAGAAGGGATTAACTATGTGCAGTGATTTACATTATTTCTCAGCAAGGGAAATAAGCAACGACACATAGCCATTTAACTGCAAGCAGCTTTGTATTTAAATAAATGTATTTATCAAACTCTACAATCTTCCACAAAATATAATTATTACGTTTACTTTCAGCTTTTGCCCTCCTACTGATCCGCCACTATCTTTTTCTTTGTTATTCGTTGATGTCATTTGCTAGCCTGTTAGCTTATCACTTTTCAAAATTCTCAAAGTAATCCCAAACTTTAGCCTCGCATCACTCGGGTGAATATGACCACTGGATCGTTTGTCTTTTCGCCCCCAAAAAGGCAATGTAGAATTATACAGACATTAGCCAGCTGTAGGCTACACAGCAACTGATATGTGGCTATTGTGGTGTCAAAAAGTGATTGTTGGCCCTAAACTGATTGCTGTTCGCTGGAGCAAGTGCAGTCTGTTAAAGTTCTATCGCCAAGTCTATAGTATACAGCTGCTTTTATCTGGATCAGTCAGGACATGCAAATATAAATCACTTTATGTCCGTGGTAAAAGCAAAGGTATGTCTTTGTGAAATGTTTCTTTTACAACTGTGGCCAAACAAATGTTTGCAGGTTAGTAATAAGGCATGACTTTGACATGATAAAGGAAATACTATTGTTTCCGATAATATGTTTGGTATGTCTAATATTCTTGTGTATGTTTGGAAACTAGACTGCAATTATAATGATTTATGGATGGGTTAAAAAATAATATCTCTTTTGCAATATGACTATGCAATACTTTACCTGCTCTGTGTCCTACAAACACAAGTATTCATTACTAGTTGAGATGTCTTTAAAGCAGTAATTACTACAGTCTGAAAAATGCAGTTTTCCACTTGCCCAATAGTGATAACAGCTACTACTGTGTCCACTGAAGGGTTATTTATGTCTAAGAGTGACTTTTTATCATCCATAAGAGTATTAGTATTAGACAGATCACAGCCCACCCAGACATTTTTACCTGTTGAAATAGCTTTAAAGGGGCAATACAACCAATATAAAATACCCCACCAAGAGCAGAGAGAGGCATCCAGACAACAGCTCTGCCAATCCACCTACACTCACTGCCAAACAGCTGAACCTCGAAAACCTCAAGCAGGGCAAGCTGCCACACGCCACCCTTATCTCAATCACTCTACAATAAAGCTGACATTTTCATGGATGTGTGACAGAAACAGCAACAAAAAAATAAATACTTGTAGAACTAAAAATTTAAAGCTACAGTCCAAAAGGTCTCTCAACTCAAAGCTGGATTTGTGTAACTTGCTGAATGGAACGTCTTTGCAGTGCCCAGGACAACCTGTCCAGTTCAAACCCGCCATGCTTGGCTTTATATCTGTAGCTAGGAAAGATGAGATTCCCACGGCGCAGGGTAATATGACGGCCTAGATGAGTTTTATGTAAGTGGAGAATACAGAGTAGGCCTGCTGCTGCTGACACATGGGCACGGAGAGGGTGGTGCTGCATACCGCACCGTCTGCCGAGTCATAATGGGCGCAGTGGTTCTCACTTCTCCCTGCAGACTGATGGCCAGAATGTTCCTGGTGGTAACTGTATTGGGGGGAATGGGATGATACTTTGCTGCAGAAACCATGTGTACTGTCCAAGTGTATAATCTGTCTGAATAAAATGGAAAACTTTCAAAGAACAACACTACAAGTACTAAAAAGCCCAAACTAATTAGACTTTAATAATCAGGAAAAAAAGCTGAGATACTTCTTTTCTATTCACAGATTCAACCGAAGGGCAAACACATGTGAATGTTGGTGTAATTGTGGCACCATCAACAGAAAGGCCATGTACAGTAATTACCTAAATATCAAAAAGCTGCATTTGACAGCCTCATGGTACTTATGCTGCATTTATGTAATGTTGGAAGTAAGGTAATGATGAGAAGGTCTCTTAATGGAAAGTATTCGTTCCACTAGACACCTCAGGGTGGCCTGTGTTCCAAAAGAGCATCAAACTCAATAGTCGTGTTTCCAATCACATATTTTTTTAAGTATCGCATTAGTCAAGCTGCAAGTAATCAGCAAAAGTTGATACAAACTTCCCCAATTGCGGTCAAAAAGTTGTTTTACGCTCGCTTGAGGTGGTTTTTGCCTTTGTCGTTTCCGGTTCAGAACTTTTTCTTCTTCTACTCTGTTTACTGGTGGACAACAGTCATGTGTAGCATGTAGTGCCACCCTCTGACCAAACTACGCTGGAGCCGAGTCGTTCCAAAACAGTCGATGGAAACGCGGTTAGTTCGCATTTCTTTCTTTGCGACATTTTAAACGTTCGCTTATCTATCATTGTGACATGTAAAAATGTGCATTTGAACCTAAATTCATTGAATTTTGGGCTAGTAAGTTAGCAAATAGATGCCTGTTTACACGTGAACCAAGTAATGTTAAAGTCTTTGAAAATGTTATCTATAATATTAAATAGTTGTGAATATTGAGAAAATGTCAAGGTTAAAAACATAAATAAACCAATCTGTATCTTTTTTTAGAGTGAAAAAAAACTCTTATCAGCTTTATGACAACTGTGTGGATGTAATTTAATGACATTTGACTGACAATAGAGTGATGTAGTGATGAGTATTTTTGTAGGCCAACCTTCTTATATAGAGTCTATGAGGCCAACTCCAGAAGTTAGCATTGCACTGGTTGAGAAATCCAATGGAAGTTTTCCTTTTCCACTCACACAATACAACAACTACACCCTGCAACAGAAAAGATTGAACCCAACCTTGTGTCCACTTTTTCTACTTGCCGTTCTAACCCAAGAAGAGGAAAGAGAACGTCCTTTCTTTAATTCAGGTTATCACAAATGCACTGGATCAAACTTGTCTAAAGGATGTTCCAATTAGGTCCACAAACAGACGAGAAGATAGGCTTGCTTTGCACAACCTGTTGCAACTCTGGCTGGATGTCATAAAATAAAAAACTGCTGGGCATTGGTAAGCATTTAAAATACATTTTAGTGACAATTGCAAGTGACAAACAGTGGTCTTTTAGGACCCCGCAAAATTTTGCCATTGAGGCCTTCAGGGGGCCTGAAGTGTCCATCTTTGGTTCTTGAACCCCATCGAGACCAGCCGTATTTCCCACACTGACCTTGTTTTATGATTGTTTAAGTGTGGATGCAATCTGCAGGAGTAAAAAGGGAATGTAAGGCTTTTAATTAACTACACTTCTGTCGCATGAGTATACACAAAGAGACTGTAATGGCGGACTAGTCTCATTTAGGCACTTGTTAGCCACTGCCTCACAAAAGGGGTATTAATTGACGTGTTTTATAAGGTAGAACAAAGAGTTAAAATCTCTTAAGGCTGTGTTCACCACAGACCTTATTTCAGGCATCTAATCACAAACCCATTAAAAAAAACCATTGACTTTGAGATGAGGGAACCGGAAGTGCAAACGACGCTGATTCATTCCCAGATTTTAGGACTCATGACTCTATGACTGAACAACTCACCAACTGTCAACTTCAAGTGATGCCAGACTGTGAACTATGATTGGTGCACTGAAGAATCACTGCACTGATTGTTCTTTGTGAGTCTGTCACTACAAGTGACAACTGTAATATCATATATAGTCATTTCATATCAAAATTGCAGGCTCGGAGACATGAGCTGGACCGTGAGCAGCCTGACAACCTCTGCTCACACAACAAGTCTAGACCAGCAGGTCGACTGGCAATGGATCATCTATGAACATGACGCAGCCACATACGGTGGACTTAGAGGGTAACGCACTTCATGAAAAGCATTCACTTATGACAGCCAGAGTCAGCCATGTTCTAGTAAAAATAGTGTCCATTTCCCAAAATAGCCTAAAATGAAGGTATTGGTATCTCATTCAGCACTTATTCAAGCTATATTTCCATGCATGTTTACCACTGGAGGATGATGTGAGCTGTATTTACAAGTCAAATGGCTTTTAACACTCATCTGATATGAGCAGGACATTAGCAGTGGCTTTGTTTTTAGCTTAGCGCTAAACTTAACTTGCTATTTCTGTTACTGTTGTTATTGTTGTTCATTGGTGTTGGGAGTTGGGAATAATTATGTGGCTGCTTTCTCTTTGTGTTCGCTGCTCTTATTTTGGAGGTTTTTTTTGCGTCTTCAGCCCTTGTTATCGATTTTTGACTTACTTTTGGTTGTTTGCTGGGGCTGGAAGTATTGTCTGAGTTGCATGAGAAAAAGAAAAAGAATGATGCATTGGACTGTCGGTCAGTGACGCCCAGAGACCTGATGACGAACATGGAATAAATCTTTGTACACAATGGAAGGATTCCACAAAGATGAATATATCAGTATAGAGAGTAGTTTCATGGGCTGGTAAGAGATAAAAAGACATCCTTCTCACCCTACAGTGCCTTATGTTTCTCTCTCCGTGTCCTCACACAGCTGGGCCAGCAGACTGCTGGATGGATGAGGGGGGAGTTGAGTTACATTCCTTCCATCGGGGCTGTGTGTCTGCCAACCAGGTCACTCCCAGTTCAGTCCCGGGAAATTGGGAGGGAAGAATTTCCTCTATGTGTCCATAGTGGACACAGCCGCAACCACACAGAGGCCTGTGTGCAGCCGAGGCACACGTGTGTGTGTGTGTGTGTGTGTGTGTGTGTGTGTGTGTGTGTGTGTGTGTGTGTGTGTGTGTGTGTGTGTGTGTGTGTGTGTGTGTGTGTGTGTGTGTTTGTGTTAGTGTGTGCGTTTATATATGTATGATTCTTGAAACTGAGCCCCAAGTGTTAATATGACTTGCATGTTATTTTCTTACGAGGACACTTTAGGAGAGGACTGGAGTTGTGTGTGTACTGTGTCAAGGTGTGTAGGAGTGTGTGTAGTCTAAGGCATGTGTCTGTGTGTAAGACAGAAAGTGAAAATGTGAGGGAGAGATAAGAAAGTTCTTCCCTCCAAAGTATCGTATCTACAATAGTTTTCACATTTTACAGTCTCTCATGCCTATTGAATTGCAATGTGCACAAAGATATCAACTCACAGCTCGATGGCAATTCAATTGAGCATACCGGGTGCTCCATTTATCAAAGTGGTGACCTTTAATGATCTCTGTAAAGACGTGGTTTCATTGTCACTGATGAAACCAAGATAAATTTGGCGTACATTTATTGTACTTTCCTATGAAAAGAAATCAGTTCCACATACTGGAGAGCAAAGCGTTGGCTTCCCTCCCGTCCAGACGTCTCTGCATCTCCTGTTCTGTTCACCACTTACTTACACACGCAGATGACGGATGCTTCCAGAAGATTCCATGTCCTCTGGCCCTCGCTGCAGCCTAATAATAGAAAGATGGAAAGATAAACGTGCAAGAACAGAAAAGGGCAGAAGTTTATTCTTCATTCTGCTGTTGGTTTGTGCTGCATGACACACATGTTGTATGGGTCGCTGGGTATGGCTCAGTGTGTATACTGGTAGGGATCAGATGGTAGCATGTTTTCTGTGTGCTCATGTATCATGTGGGTGTGCTCAAACTAGAAAGGCGCGTTTGCGGATGAACCGAGCGCTTTAGCCCCAAAAGTGTGTACTGCATTCTAACTGAAACAGACAAACCATTGCAAAAACATGCCAAAACATGTCATTCCTGATTATTTGCACCTGCTGTATAATGCAGCATGACTGGGATTACTTGAGTGCCATCACTTTTTCTTTTTTCTTCAATATATGCCTATGTGAGTAAAACTCAGTGCAGTCAACAGTTTGACTGTTCTACCGACTAACTGCGGAACTAATGCCAATTCTCATCAATGTCAAGTTTTGCATGCTAACACGCTAAGCTAATACGCTGATTGTGGTAAACATACTTTCAAAACATCAGCAGTTTAGAATTGCTACCATATTAGCACAAGTTAACACAGAGGTCAAAGCATCTCTGTGCCTAGTAGTATTTTTTCCTAGGTTCACCCATTTGTTAGTTGTCTTGAAATGTCCGCCTCTCAGATATGAACCTGTCAGCAAATGAACGATACAAAGCTGGAGAAAATATTCCTGAATGAAATACAACAATGAGTTTGTGGTTCATGCTAAGCTAGTTTGTCTTTGTTGTAAGTACATGATCTCCTTTAGGCAAATCATTTCAACTGGAAACACGGTTAGCCTCTTTTTTGAAGGAACTTTGGATTAAAGTCATCAACTGGCTTTTTGTACAATAAGTTCACATTACTTCCATGTGCTTGTATTTTTAAGGATAGGTATAAGGAGGGTAAATAAATACATTGTAAATGGGCAGTTGCAGTGCTAAATTGTATTCTTGACACGTTAGCTAAACCTGCATCAAGTGCATTCTTTTGGGCAGCAGAGACAAGCTGCGATGTACTTTTTTATGATGACATGTCAAACTTGTTAGCAGACAGTTGCTTATTTCCACATCCATCAGGTTCGGGGCAACTCAGTATTTTTTTAAAGTCGTGTTTCTGATCACCTGATGGATGAAAGTCCAGTATTCACTGGACTTTTAGCTCTGTTTTTGGTCTCCACCAGCTCCTAAGGGAAATCTTAGGCCTTTTTGCTGCTAAATGCTCATGTTTTTATTTTGCTGACTACAGTTCTGTTTCTACATGGCTGATGAGAGCAGTTAGAGTGAATCAAAACAGCAAAAAAGGAGCTTAAACATTACATTTGGCTGAGGGGAAATGTAGAGTAAAGAAATAGGTATATCTTGAGACAAGAGAGTTGCTGTAAACATGAGCTGATCATTTGAAGACAATAGCTTTATCATTGCATTCTATTGTGCCGCCAGGTTTTTGCAGTAAAAACGGCTGTTCTGCTTTACAGCACAAAGAAGAATCGCTTTATGGCAATAAACATGAACTTATTTTACCCAGCTACCAATCGTAATGTGACCTCAGTTGCACAACTCTGATGACAAACGTTCATCTTATGCTTTTTGTGCCTCAACCAAATTCGTGCGGACCCACATCTGGGGCGAGGAGCAGGACATATGGTAACGTCCTGTTTGAGACAGGAAGTCTGGGGTTTTTCTGCAAAATGTGGGCTTGATTTTGAGGTATACAAATTCTATACATTTAACCAACCTCACAGTGAGGTGAGGTAACTTCCCTTGTTTCACTTTATACTGGAAATGAATAAGAAGGTAACATGTTTTAAGACAGACTTTTACTGTATATCATATAGGGAGACAAACAAAAGTGGAGGTACAGCCATAACACGCAGACAGGTTCTGTGTGCCGCGATACCGATTTGTGTGTGTGTGTGCATGAAACATGGGAGCTGAATATGGGATCCCCAGAGGACTTGGCAGTGCACACACACACACACACACACACACACACACACACACACACACACACACACACACACACACACACACACACACACACACACACACACACACACAAAGGGATTAAAACCCAAGGACCTTTTCTCAATTCAACCTGAGTATTCTTATGTAAAGGGCGCTCCTACAGTTCCTTTAGTGGGTCATTCAATCACTACACAGTCTCCAGTCTGCGTCTGAACTCCTGATTTACTGGTTCTTGGAAGTCAAAAGTCAGGCTCAAATGGCTCATGACATGACAGATATATCACACAAGAAGCCGAGGGGCTCCTCCGAATAAAATCACGCACTACTGTCAGAAATTATATCAAATTTGAAATCTGATCTGGTAACTAGCCTCTTGGCATGTCAAGAGATTTCAAGTGCAAATTAGGGCCCCTTTATGGATATAAATATAGGTTATATACAAGCACACGCAAGCAAATAGCATTGTTCAACAAATATAGTCCGTGATGAATTATTGTCTTGTTTGAGCCCTGATAAAAAGCCAGCTGCTGCTCTCCGACCACGTGAGCCGCTTCCCCCTGCTGTCCTGTCATGACTCAGTGCTGAGTGGGACATTAGCAGGTCTCTTCCCAGTAGCCGGCGCAGTGCGAGAGGGCCATTCCTGTCTGCATTGGCTCTGGACAGAGTTAGGAATCATTGGAACTGCCGATAGCAGCCGGGGTCCCCAGAGGTCACGCTGGAGTTCAGCTGAGTTAATCCGGCCGACAGGGTGCCCTGTCAGTCAAGGCAGGGCCAAGCAGACGCAGGGGGCTGTCCTGAGAGGGGGTTGTGTTTGCGGAAGACCGGGGAGTGTGCTTAGCTGGGTGGTCTCCAAACTCAGCCCCCCAGTGTCAAAATATAGACGGGATAAGGATTCTGCCTTTTGTGTGTGCAAGGTATTGTCACTCAGCTTTCAGTTTCCTGAAACGCAACCTGATATAACAGAGCCACCTGGTGGTCACAAAGGCAGTTGCATCTCACCAGAAACAATTTATTGAACAAAAAATATACCTGCAAAAGCAGCGACTTATGAGTACCAATGCAGAGAACAATTTTCCCTGGTTATCATTTGCTGTAAAAAGGACTCAAAGACTGCCTTACATTGATAACACAATGACAATTGAAATTGAAATTGAAGATATTTATGTAGGCGAAAGTTGCATACGAACTCATCTAGTTGTCAGCAGTTTCATGTATGAAGAAAATAGTTCCTACATGAATCTGCTCACAACAAGGTCTGTGGATTGTTTTGAGTAACTGTGTCCTGATTTCTGGAAAGAGTCTTTGCTGTTGAGTTTTTCAAATGTATATATTTTTTGGCTCATTGAGCATCACAGGCCGAATGACATATAGTCCCATTATATTGGAGAGAAGGCAATATCTCCAAAACTAAGCAACTCACATCATAACAATCTAGTTTGATAAACGTGAAAGAGATTATGGGGTGAACTGTCCCTTAAAGTACCATCCCTAAGGTAAAGTTGTAATAACACATTGCGAAAATACTCCATTACAACTAAAAGTCCTCAAGAAAAAATACAAAAGTAAAACGAACTTAAAGCATCAAAAAGTACTCAATATTAAAAACTTTTATATATATTATTATATATTCGGCTGTTGTTTGATTATAACTAAGGCACTTATGTGCAGTACATTAACACATAGACACATGCAGATGAATTCACAGGCTGTTTAGTTTTTTCAGTTTTTGTTTTGTTGTGTGTTTTGGACTAAATCTTTTTTATTAATTAATTTATTTCAGGCTGAATTTCAAACCAGGGACAGGTGCTGCAAACAACAACATAAATATAATAAATACAATTTAGTATATCTATACCTCAAAGTGATTATCTACCCTAAAATATTTTTAAAGAATAGCAGCTATTGATCAAGACTTGTTCTACTTTGCTGCTTTGACATTATCTATTTCATATAGAACATGGATACAACAGAGCTCCTGGGGAAACCTAGATATCGGAATCGTCCAAATGAAGTCTGTCAGGGTGAAAGAGCAAAGTTTTGTCACTTTGTACAGATGTTGAACAATCTTACAGGAGGAATATCAATGTTTCATAAACTTATCTAGACTGATGTATTTCCATAAATATACCACTGGCATGGTTATCTTGAAAAGGCATTCTGCAAAATGGAGGAAAATGGAGGTAGCCCCAGTGGTTTGTGACGCAGACTCTCACACAGGTAAAGGTGAAACGAGGTGGGTGGGACATGGGCCCGACATGTGACATTATGGTCAGTCGTGTCCCTGTGGGGGTTCAGACGGTGCAGACTGTCCCGTCAGTGAGCAGAGCTGCAGTGATGGCCCAGGTAAAGGTAGCAGGAGACGCAGTGAGGAGCCACGAGGACTGTGCAGAGGTTTACTCTGATATGGCTACTGTCAGCTCCAGTGCAGGTGAGTTTGTGTCTAAAAAGAAATACTAGTTTGTTGAATATTATGATGGAGTTTCTTCTACAACACAGCGACAGAGAGAGAGCTGCAATAGGATGATTATTTCTTGCCATAATTTGCATGTTTTCATCAATATTTATCTTAAATTATTAAAGTAACTTTGATGCAGTGTCTCCTACAGTTCAAACAATAAAGAGTTATAATGATGCATGGTGGTCTAAAAGCTAATTATGATGTTTTTATTTTATTTATTTATTTGTTTAAGACAAAAATTGTTAAATTTAACAACGTGGGTTTTTACATTGAATATCAGCATTAAATATTGTCTTGTGGCTTCTTTAGAATGAAACAAAAATGTTTATTTTTATAACAGTAATCAAAGTATTAGTCTAGTTTTTTACTGTGATCCAGTTAAACTGTATGAATATGTAACCAGGTTTGGTAAAAGAAAGCATGTTTGGGAGCGAGAGTAAACGTTTAATACCCATTATCAAATCAGCCTCCTCTGTCTCTTCTCTAAACGACGTGATGTGAACGGACAAGGTCAACTCAGAGCACCAATTTGTCAGATTAGTCACTTTGTGGTAATAATCTCGGTCAAATCCCCCAGTTTCTGGTATCTTTTTCTCACGAGTTTTGTCTTTGGCAGCTAAAGCTCCGTGGCTCTCAGGTTGCCTGGTGGCAATGGGAACCATAAAGTCAGTGTAATCCCTCTTTTTCTCATTTGGTGAAATGGGCTCTGACAAGTTTTTTAGGGCCACTTTATTTGTGTGAATCATGCCAAGTAATTCAGGAAACAGGAGCCGGAGAATTGTCTCCAAAAACTCTTTTCAGCATCCACGCAAAGCCCCAAAGTCTTAACTTCCTCCTGAAAATAGATATAGGAGGGTCGGCGAGGAAGGGGTCGTTGTGTGAGACCTCCATGGGCGTCAGCCTCAGCAGGCGGAGCCGGGCCTACCCTTCCCCGGCCAGGAGACGGCACCGCACCACCTTCAGCCACAAGCAGCTGGAGCAGCTGGAGGTGGCCTTTGGACAAAACCAGTATCCCGACATCTACTACAGAGAGGAGCTGGCTCGCATCACCAAGCTCAACGAGGCCCGCATACAGGTGGGACGGCCTTCAAATTAAGGGTCAAAGTCACGCTGATAGTCAGAGGGAATGATACCAAAACCCCTCACTTCATTTAATTGGATCAATGATTTAAATGCCTTCAAATTAAGGGTCAAAGTCACGCTGATAGTCAGAGGGAATGATACCAAAACCCCTTGTCACTTCATTTAATTGTCTATTAATGATCAATGATTTAAATGTTCCACTTTTGCTAAACCCACACAATAGTCTCTAACCTCTCCATGTCTCTCTACCTCCTCCATGTCTCTAACCTGTCCTTGTCTCTAACCTCTCCATGTCTCTAACCTGTCCATGTCTCTAACCTGTCCTTGTCTCTAACCTGTCCTTGTCTCTAACCTCCATGTCTCTAACCTGTCCATGTCTCTAACCTGTCCATGTCTCTAACCTGTCCTTGTCTCTTACCTGTCCTTGTCTCTAACCTGTCCTTGTCTCTAACCTGTCCATGTCTCTAACCTCTCATTGTCTCTTACCTGTCCTTGTCGCAGCAGGTTTGGTTTCAGAACAGAAGAGCCAAACAGAGGAAGCAGGAGCGGGCCTCCCAGAAAGTTCTCCCAGTGGGTGTGATTCCGGGCCACAGGGCGCTGCTGGGCGGCATGCACGTCCAGCCGCCCGCCATGGCTCGGCAGTACTACACCCAGCCCCTGGCTCACATCCCCCGCCTCCCCCCCATGCTGCCCTCTGGTGCGTACTCCCGCCACCCGGGCCCGGTGGGCCCCTGCCCCTGCCCCAGCGTCCCACCACAGCCAGCCGCCCAGCGGCAGCACGAGGACTGGTACAGCCCGCTGAGGAGCAGCCTCACCTCGCCCATGTTCTCGCTGGCCCCAATGCAGCCTCTGGATCCCGCCTCGCACTGGAGCTAAGAAGTAACAGAGGCCAGTTCAAAAAGAAAATCGCATTATCATGCACCATTTGTTTAACATTCACACACTTTCTTACTCATTTTAGCGTTAACTCGTTTTCATTTTCAACCTACAATTCCCCAAATACTTGAAAGTTTCAAACGCACAGCCTGTGGTTGCATATCAGCTTTTGCTAGTAAAACAAAAGAACCCTAGAAGAAATTAAATTTTGTGAATGGGCAGAAAATTATTATAATCTAACTTGTGGCGAGTCTACAAAGAGTCCAAGAAAACAGATGTGCTCTTGTGAATATCTGAGTACAGATTTAAACAAAAAAAACCTGTTACCACACTGTGGTTAAACATGTAGACACACATTTAGGTAACAAGCCCAAGTTCTTGCTCTGATTTGGGCTGTGAAAGTAACTTCAGTGTAACACAGTGTGGGAACATTAAGTTTAAAATCTTTACTCAAATGTCAAGCTTTCTCACAGGTGCCTATATTGGTGCTGAATATCATCAAAATGTGTTGATTCTGATTCACATTTGATCCTCTAATGAAGTTTTTTTATAAATATATTTTACATATTGTTCTCCTACATCCACCAACACTAATAGAGTGCACTGTTTTCTCGAGTGGAATTTAAAGTTGTTTTGTCTCTTATCTGCTGCATGAGCAACATCCTACACGCTTATGGGGTAATGTCAATTTACGCAATTTCTTGGGCAATTTTTACTACTGTACATGAAAACGGGATTATCCAAAAACTTTTTCAGTTCATCTAACAAATAAATATTAAAAAATGTTTTACCCCCAATGTCTTTAAATGTGATTTCATGAATGCAACATGGGAGAACATCACACACACACACACACACTACAATCCATTTAAAAAAAAACAACAAAAACATCTTTAGATGACAGTTTTTAATATTTCACATTCAAGAAACAACTCAGTTGCATCTGTTATGCTTTCAATTTTTTTTTTTTTATATAATCATCAACCTGAACTGATTAAAGAATCAATACTGGATGGCAAAAATATGGAATCCATCAATCCATTATACACAGGTGGATTCAACAAACACAGAAGAGACCAGACACGTTTTATCTGTTTTAAAGGCAGCTAATGATTTGAAGCAAACATGTGTCGAGGTCATAACGAGTGGTCGGTAACATGAAGCTACGTCAGCTTATTAAACAACTGCAGTGGCAGCAGCGTCAACCAGTGTGCTTTAAGTCAAGCTTATCCAGTGATCAAGAGTCGGCGGCACAGCGCTGCTTTACATTCACTCTATGACATCACATTCATGTCAAGGGTCAGCTGGCTCACAGACAACAGCGACAACGATGGTGATTGGCTCGAATAGTTGTGGTAATCTTCAGAAACACGGAGTCTCTGCTGGCGACATTCAATGGTGTGTTGATTTGCCTCCAACTTCAAAAATAAACTTTGTTTTTTTTTACCCCTCTATACACACACACACACATACACACAAACCTACAGGCTACTGTGCGTCTGAGCAAGTCAAGGCCACTTTTCCAAAAATGTCGAGAAAGATTAGTTCGCCTCCTCCTACATCACAAACAGCAAATGAAATGGATTCACAGAGGGAATCGTTTGGTCCATTAAGTTGAGTATTAGTGTGTCAGCTGGTGTAAATAAGTCCAGTGTGTGAAGGCTGCACCAGTTTCAAATGGAAACTGTTGACCATTTAAAAAGGGATAGTGGCATTCTGGTTAGATGCTATCGGGCTACCAGTGTGAATTAATACACACTATAGAGCTCCTGTACGTTTGAAGGACCATGCAGAATGTTTTGTTTTTCATTTGTGGCGGTTTCGCAATACCCGCCAAAAAAAACCTCTGCTACCACGTCACAGAGTAGTAGTGGTTCCCAAAGAAAGTGTTGGGTTTTTATCGTATAGGCCTTTTGGTCTAAATCGCCGCAGGGATCTCTAAAAGCTCACCAAACAGAATGAAAAGTATATATCCATGGTTAGAAACCTTGAGGGGTTAAGTAGACGACTGTGTTTTGACGACAGTGATATTGGGCGAACTGACCCTTTAAAAATTTTTTTTTAAAAAAGGCATGATTTCAAGGAACCTACCGAAACAGAAGGTTCATAATGTCATTGCAAGTGCTAGCAAACATCACAGTCAAACTAAGAAAAAAACCGAAAAAAACCACAATATTGTTTTCCTCCCTTTTTTGTTACATAGTAAATTACTGGCATAACCAGTTTTTCTGCTCACAGCTTGGACATCTAATGACAAAAAAAAAAAAAGTATCACAAGCTCAGAAAAATATGACCTATAACCCTGATTGATCGCCTGTGAGAGGGAAAGCAAAAATTAAACAATGGTTTTCTAGATCGCTTGGCGGCAGCTTTTCAGTTCGCCTCCTCATCGCCTACTCATCTGCAGATTTGTTGTAGTTGTTGTTGTTGTGAACACAGAGGATGTCAGCGCTCAGGCGACATGTTACTCCAGCGATTTGGCAAACTCTGCATAATCTATGTAACCGTCGTTGTTTTTGTCATCGTCCTTCAGGACGTCGTCGATGAGAGTGATAAGGTCCTCCTCTTTCATCGGCTGGCTGTTCTCTCCTCTCTCCTGAGGAAGAAAGCAAGATGATAAAAAAAATCTTGAGATTTTCGGATGGACTAAGCAAAATAATCAGATTCCTTAAATAAAGATAATGGACAGATTCAATTAAATTGAGTTTTATGATGTTGCTGTTGAAATTCTCTAAAGACAGCGGTTCAGCAAGTAAACTGTTCTGGGATGGACAAGAAGATCTATTCTTTCCTTAAATTGATGTTGTACATTTCTCATCTTCTATCATTTGTCAATATTGCTTCATTAATTCAGCCAACAAGTTTTTTTGTCAAAGGAGGAGAAATTTCAGCTTCTCTTCTGAGTCATCATGAGCAACAGTCTTTTTTTTGTTTTTTCAGGGTTTGTCAAAATACAGAGCAGCCAAAAGTGAAGCCTACTTAATAGATACTGACGGCATGCAAATGTATTTATTTATATACATTTGGGTGAGTAAGCATCATAGTTATTGAACTCTATTACATTTCGGTTTATACAACAGAGCTCTGCCTAATTTAAAATCTTGATTTACTTGTTTTTAACCTAGAATTGTTAAATTTAAAGCTCATCTTAGACTAAATTAATCCTTGTTGGCTTTGGTGCTTCTTTTTCAGCTTTCTTTAGCTTAAAGAACTCAAGGCCACTCTTAATTAAATAAGGTACTGCTGTGATTAAATGTTCCTTTTGGGGTGAAAGAAAGGAGAAGGTAAAAAAAAAAAAGGCAACAACTTTACTTTTGCAATTTGGAGACTCCACTAAACAAAATAAATTCCAGCCGCTGATGATGGAAGCGGCAATGAGGGATTTTTAAACATATATTTTGCAATAAAATAAATCACTAAAATTTGTAACCAGGGTAGTAAAAGCATTTAAACAATTTTAGATTTTAACAAAAATATGAAAACCTAAGAAAACCAAAAATAAATATATCTACATGTATAGATATAAACCTACCTCTTTGTGTACATGTGTGATGGCTGTGGCGAGCTCCAGCCCATCCAGCAGGTTGTTGCCATCGTAGTCGTGCATCTTGAAATAGTGCAGCTGGAGCTCCTGGGGTGTCATGTCTTTCTCTGGCTGTTCGATCACTCCCTCTAGATGCTCCATGATGTGACTGGGAGACAAAGAGAGAAGTCAAAAACCCACAGATTACACAGAGTGTGTGTGTGTGTGTGTGTGTGTGTGTGTGTGTGTGTGTGTGTGTGTGTGTGTGTGTGTGTGTGTGTGTGTGAACGCTGCTGCTGTCTATGTTCAAAGTTCACCACTCTGTGCAAATAAATCCTGAATTGAGCATCCACAGTACTGGGAGAGAACCTGTTTGAATGTGGAGGTGACACTCACTCTTTGTCCTGGATCATGTTTCTGTCCAGGCGACCGTGACCGGTTAACTGAGCTGCACTCGCCACAACTGGCTCCTGGTGTTGATCCACCTGAGAGAGGACACACAGCAGACAGCAGGACAGGAGGACCAGCAGACCCCCCCACTGCACACCACACCTACCAATCCTCATTTTGCTGGATACACAGACAGACAGACAGACAGACAGACAGACAGACAGACAAAGAGACAGACAGACAAGTTAATTACTGATATATTCTTTGGTGAATATCACATTTGTTTCTACTCTTCAACCTTTTGTAATTCAGTCTTCCCTCACACTTTTCATTCATATGTCCCAGTGATGCATCTAAATATCCCCCATTTAAAAACAGCTGGTTTCTCCTTTTAACACCATGTTAGAAATACACTATACAGATTTAGAAAGCGGCCTATATCTTTTATCTATATAGTCAACAGAGGAGACACAATTAGTAAAGTCAAGTTTGTAAATCAAAATTGTGAACACATTCAGCCATATGCAAACGTTGTCCACCTCTGTAAAACAACGGGCTCAATATTGATATTTAATGTCTGATTAATAGTTCATGAAGCAACATATTGTATGTACCATAAGGTTACAAAACTAACATTCTCCTAAGAAACACCAAAAGTTAACGTTATAAAACAAGGCTGGCTGTAATAAGACGTGCTAGCACGAAGCTTAATTTCAGGACTGCTTTAAAAAAATACCATGAACTCTTTAATGCACAAACCAAGACATTCAATGACATAATAACTTGAATGGTCATTTAAATGCTTACCTGAAAAATAATCTGTATCTTCACTTGACTCCGTGAACAGTTATGTTGATTTAGTCGTTGGCTGCAGACAACAATGATGAGACGCAGCCTTTCAGGACCTAGAGGCTTTCCGTAGCTCCACTTCGACACGACAGCTCATTGTGATTGGTTAAAGTTATCAAAGCATATACAACTGAAGCAAGAGGACTCACTCCACCAACAGTTGGTCTGCGGTATTCACCCGTTCCCTGATATCTCGCTGAACAGACTACGTTCTTATTTTAGTTGTCCACGACGGAATTAAAATTGCATTTTACTCAGTACATGTTCCTGTATTATTGTTAAGTTAACAGTGAGATAATTATACAGCTATACCACCTAGAAAATGCTTAAATAAGGTTACAAATGTGTGCTTCCTGTTTCATAGGATGGCCGTACGCAGGGTTGCAACATTTCTTGAGTAAATCAGTCATACAAGCTAACGTTTTGGTTATTTATTTATATAAATATTTATATATTTTAATTCTCACGATGTAATGTGTGAGCATTTTACACACGGGACTCGGTAGTTTAAAGTGTGGTGCCTATCTTGACTGACATTAAATCTCTGGATAGCCCACTGACAGGCGCTCAGCTGTCAGATGCACAGAGCACGGGAACGCGCTGCACGGGAACGCGCTGCGTGTTGTAGCTCACTGAGAGGAAGGAAAAGCGTCGATTTGTGTCAAGCAAATGTCAAGTTTCCAGAGAGAAAATGACGCTAAATCTCTGTTCAGAAGGCTTGAGGTTTTTTTTTGTTGTTCATGTCATAAAGTAGCTGATTATAGACTCCCATTTAAACCCCTCAGTAGGCAGTGACCCTTGTCTCCCCCCGTACATTACAACCTGTGCTGTGGACAATAAGACAAATGTTAATTGTTGTTCAAAAAGTGTGGATCTTTCCCCTTTATCCCTGAACTTGTTCACAACTTTCCCTTCCATTTAAGATCGCTGGTTGGTTTGACCTGAAGCAACAACATTTTTCTGTTTGTTCAACCTTGATACAGTGCAATTACATGTCACAGTGCAATAGCTGACAGATGTATTATGTTGTAACTGAGCCAGCCAGCGTCAGCCTGCCAATGTTGCTGAACCCAGATCAGGGAGCAAGCCAAGCTATTACAAATTATTATTTTTTTTTCTCCAATGATCTCCTTTATTTAATGAACACTATTAAAAGAAAAAAGAAAAACAGCACCTTATATGCCCTGACTCTTCTGTGTTCCGCACTTTGGAAGCTGAAGCATTACAACTTCTTAAGCCCTACCTGATCCAGTTAAAGTGTTAACGGAAAGGATTAAGGACGTGGCTGTTTGGAGGAGGACACCATTCCTTTTACTTCCAACAGCTGCAGATCATGCCCTCTCCAAATGCCACGCTCATTTAGAGAAATACACCTTTAACTAAGGGCAGTCACTAATGCATTCATAATGTATGCATAATAGCAGGCATTGTAATAAGTATGCATTGTAAAGTGCTGCAAGGTGACAGTCAAGTGGGTTCACTTTGCAAAAGTTTCTGAATATTGCAGAGATGTCCTTGTTAAATGAAGACTGAGGTCTACTATATAAATCTTTTTTTTTTACAAACTAATTAATAAGTTCCTATAATAACAACATTACAGTAACCCACACCCCCACCCCTCCTCCTCCTCCTCCTCCTCCTCCTCCTCCTCATCACACTCAAAGATCATACATTGATTTCTCCCGGCAGTCCGCAGTCACTCCCATCGTGTCCGGGGAGTACAGCCACCACCGGGACAGACCGCCGATGGCATCCCGGATCTCCTTCACCCAAGTGCGCCTGGAAGCGGAGCTGGAGCGCTACCGGGCCGAGTGCCAGTGGGACAAGTTACCGATGATCATCGACCAGATGAAGGTGGCGCGGATCCATGAGGACGGTGAGTGGTCCGCACCTGGAGGAGGGTTTCTGACGCTGTAAGGTTGTCAACTGTCGCTTCCTGGCTGGTTTATTTATTTTTGAACCACTCACTCATGTGCACTCTGCAAAAAAACAACCAATAACTGCACTCTGCAAAAAAAATAAGTAAAGTAAAGGGGTTCCATACTACTGGTTTTGCAAATTATCTTATCTTATCCTATAATAAGTGCACAAAGTTGTTTTTGAAGTTTCAGGAAGTTGTTTTCAGAGTAAGTGTCTCTTATTTTGAAATGAGTTGACCAACTAGGATTTTCTGTGTCTCAATCTAGATGCAGATTTCTTCAACTGATTTGTAAAAAAATCTGGGTTTTAATGCTCAAATACTAAAAGGTGTTAGTCAAGGATGGATATGCTTTGTTGGCACTGTACACAAGCTGGACTTTGGACACGATAGAGTGGTTAAAGGTTTCCCCAGCACGTTTATTAAAAGAAGAAGTTGCTTTTATCTGTATTAAATGGGTAGGACGAGAGGTTAGAGAGCGGTTAACCAGATTGCTCCAACAATAAAAATGTCACAGCCTGGAAGTTTACAGTGCACATAATACAAAGAGACAAGGTATTGTATGGCCCCCTCCACCCCTCCATGCTATATACAGTATCTCATACAAAACAAGGTTGGCTGCCTTTACCCTTGAAATCATTCCACACGGTACATGTGCTCAAAGAAATGCAAACACACTTATCATTGTGTGCCCCATGAAGCATTGCTAAGTCGCTAATGCACCTGCCTCCACCTTCTCATCTCGGCAGAGTAAATATGGGTTCAGGTGACTCGCCTGCAAGTCCGCTGTTATTGTGCCCATAACTGGCTGATAGTGCAGACCTTTCTTTTCTTTTTTTCTCCCCCGCCTGCACATGCACTGAAGTGTGAAAATCAATGTGGTATTACTGTGTGCATGCATGGCTCACATTAGCTGATAAAGTGAGTGTGCATAGAAGGCATGGTGCACAGGGAGAGGTTGTTTTAGATTAGTAGATAGAGGAACATCCCAGCAGTGTAATAAGTAATGAGGAATTCAAGTCAGTGGTAAAATCCACCCGACTGTAAAACAGTAAAAAAGAGGCCATAGGTGGAGAACTCTGCGTTCTTCGGTCTCTCGCTGTTTGAAGTATTTCCCTCTGGATGATTTAAAGTTAGGTGATGTAAAATGTTATAATCTAATTTGATTTCGGTCCAACTCAAAGAGCAAGGTGTGCTATCAAAAGCTGATGTTGGTGCACCGCTTGTCAACAATCTCCATGGGATAAAATCAAATGTAGTGATGGCAAAGACACCGATTCACAACAGTCGCTACCATCAAGGATACGTGTCAAATACTCTGTATTTGTTCTGGTAATATGGGGTAAAACACTTGGTGGCTATTTTTTTATTTATAGCCTGATTTAAGTATGACTTCCAGGTTTGCTAGCTAACAGTCTTCTTTTTCGTACGGACAGTGCGTTTCTTCGCGCATTGCCGACAGACTGTAACTCCACCACTTTTAAATCTGCAGACAAATGAATTGAAGAATTAACTCAATAAAATAATTGTAGCTTTCGTTTTTCAAAATACTCTGGGGATAGGGGTGTTGATGGAGCGGATTCCTGACATAAGTATTTCAAGATCCTGGTCACAGCGTTGCACCAATTTTTTCTCCACCTGCATTCAACTATAAACCAAAATGCAATGTGGGCATTTTGGTTTAAAGATCTAGTGTGTAGGATCTGGCGGCATCTGGTAATGAGATTGCAGATTGCAACCAACTGAAAATGATCCCATGTGCCTTGCTTGTAGATCTACAGTGGCAGACGCAAAAACGCTAAAACGCAGATGCCCCTATTTAGTGCTGGAGTGTGGTTTGTCCTTTCTGGGCTACTGTAGAAACATGGGGTCCGGCTCTGTGAAGAGGACTCCCCTTTTGACCACTTCAGGGCAAACACAGCTCTGACATATCATCATTATTTAACTTTCATACAGCTAACGTGTTAGCAAACGGTTGCTAATTTACACACCCAGCAGTTAAAGGGCATTCATTCTTAGCCTTCAACTGTTCCCGTCTGCCTGAATGTTTTAGCTTTGTTTTGGTCTCCACCAACTCCTGAGGGAAATATCAGACTCTTCAGCTGTCAATTGCTCCGCTGTGTTCACAAGCTAGTCTCTAACTTTTGTCTGTCTGCTGTTTGGTGCTAGCTACAAAGATGCGTCACAAAATGACTGCTGGAAATCAGCATCAAAGATGAAATAAAGTTTGAGAAAACTGATTTTTATTTTAATACTTCATCTGTCTTCTTGCTTTGAAAAAGGAATGTTTGATCCCAAACAGTCCAACAATGTTTTTACCTCTCGGTTACTCATTGCAACACCGACTCTTCCCGTAGTCTTTGCTCCAACTTGTGTGAAATCATTAAATAGCTCTTAGGGGCTGGGACGCGTCCTGCTGTTTATCCCTCACTTTCCCCTCGCTGATAGGTCGAGCCTCGGCTGTGCTGATAAAACTAACCGGCAAATATGTCAAGTCTATCAGGACATAAACACTGCTGCAGAGCTGGCATCAGATTACACACAGACACACACACATACACAGAATGAAAAAGCTAAACAGGAAGGCTTTAATCGAGTGTGTGTGTACACTAAAAACGAGGTTTACTCCTGTGTTTGTACACAAAAAACAAGGTTTACTCCTGGACTCTGAAGGCCCCGTCTGAACAGAATGGTTTACTGTAAGACTAAACTTTAATATCTCCAGTGGAGGTGGACGTGGAGTGCTTATCATATGATTGCAATGTTAAAGCTATTTAAGGAAAGTATGAGGGAAATGGAAACTTTAGCTTCTAAATAGACTTTCTGGGCAACTCCTCTGCCTGATCCGGTGGGAAATGCTGTTTTTAATGGACCCGAGTGAGGTTTGCTTTGGCTACAGATACATATGACCTTTGACCTGGAGCTCAGACCTACACTCTAAAAACAACTACATTTTCAATACCACCCACTAGATGACTACGGGACGCTGCTGATGGCGGAGGCCCTGCTGGAGGACTGCCTGCAGGACAACATGGACCTATTACGGAGCTCCACGCCTCTGATGGAGAAGACCCAGCCCAGACTGAGCCGGGCCAAGGGCCACCTCAACACCATCCTCAGCCGAGGCCGCCTCTCGGTCAGTATGACCTGGTTTCCCTCGGGTTTCTTTATAAAACCAAATAAATACAGTACTGAAAGTGTTATGACACTGAGCACAGGAAGCTTTTAAGACAGATATTGTCCTTTAAGTCCGTAATTGCCAAACCATTTTATTTCCTCTCGTCCTCCAGCCCAGGTACTTGAACGAGGCTCTGCTGCTGATGGCCAAAGTGCACTATGTGCAGGGTCGCTACCGGGACGCCCAGGGAATGTGTGCCAGGGTGGGACTGGAGGAGCTGACGCGGGATGAGCAGCCGACCTACCACCTCCGACTGCTGGCCGAGGCGTTTGTCATTAAAGGTACCTGACTCCTCTGGAGAGTTTAAGAGAAATTCCATTTCTTTTCCTACTTGGGTTGTATTTTCATAGCCATTTTTTCATTATTATAATTGATAATAAAGACATTGTACTCCTCAGGTAGTTGCCGAGATCTGCAAACATGGTCACAAAAACAAGTCAGACGGGGCAAAAAACCCTAGAGAGCTTTAAAGCTGCTCTAATCTGTATTTTTAAACTTCGAACCCACAGGAATGACCAAACCAAAGAAAATAGACCGTATGCTAGCTGTTCAGCACCAGACAGCAGACAGACAGAGTGAGAGACTAGCTGGTGAACATAGTGGAGCATTTAGCAACTTAAAAGCCAGATATTTCCATCAGGAATTGGAGGAGACCAAAAACAGAGCTAAAAGATGAGTGAATATTGAACTTATCACTCTCTGGTGTGGAGGAACATGAATGAAATTAAATGAATATTAATACTAGAGTTACGTCATTGTGCTCGATTGTGTAACATAATGAAAGTGATCAGTGTCAGTGTTGTGTTTACAGCTTGTTATCACTTGCCCCAACTGACCCAAAAAAATCTGTAAATACAGGTCTGAAGAAGCATGAATCATTTCAACTACCTGCTACGTCACTATTACTTTAAATGAACGTTTTTTACAACATATAAGAGGGTGTTTTTCTCCAGGAGAAACTGGGCTCAGACGTTTGACATCCACCAATGCCAGGAAAAGAAAGGGGGCAAAGTACATATGACAGGAAACAGCAGATCATTGTCTCAAAAATCATTAATTAAAACTCCATATCATCGGAAATGGGGTTTTAATCAGAAATAGGGTTTTAATACTAGAATTAACAACAGCATCAATGCAATGCAGATTTCAAACATCGGCTTTGCTCATTTTTTTTCGAGGAGGATAATGTTTGTTGGGCATAAGAAATGCATTCTTATGAGAAACACTGAATATAATAATAAGCTGGAGCCTTGTGTTACCTGTCACTGGGGTTTCAGACTATTTGGACATCCACTATAGTACTGCACAGTTTCCATTTACAGCAGATCTCCTACCTGTCAGCCTGAGCTCCAAGTCAGCTGAGGACCGGCATGTTTCCCTGAAAAACACCACAGGCAAGACCGAACAGCTCCCTACATGCATTTCCTCGATGATCCCATTCCTAATCCTACAAGTTATCACAGCCCTAAAACCACAATGACCTTGTATGGGGTCTGGAAATGGAAGTGGAGATGGAGGAGGACGGACTGATGAAATCCAATCTGAGGAAATGAATGTAACAAGGCTGGAAAACGTCAGCTTGAATGGACAGATGTCATTAACCCCCAGCAAACCGTTATTTAGTCGTAACCTCAGCAGGCGAAATGCCACCACTGGTTAAGTCTCATTTTGGAAAGAGCTTTGTCCGCTTGCCGTTTGGCCTCAATATGTTTGCGTCTTTTCGGCCTCGTGTCCGCCAATTTAATGTAGCTTCCTCTCAGGTGCCTGAGAATGAATCTGGCACCTGGATGCTAAGTTTTTAGTAGAGGTTGACGCCCAGAAACGTCCAAAACACACAAAAAAATATAACACCACCACAGATTGAGAGGGATTATGATTGTTTGAGTCTGTATATAGTTTTTTAGGAATGTTCTAGTCATTGTGCCTTTAAGTACAATAATACCTAACGTCTAAAAAATGGTACATATTAAGAGCAAAGTAACAACGTGAATGCAACTGGCAGATTTCAGTACGGATGCTACTTTAAAAACCTGATGATTGTGAGTCATGCGTTGAGGAAACATTCACTGTTACTCACAGTCACACATGCACACAAGCTGTCTGAAGTCCAAAAATGTAGTCTGGTTAAAGCAGATTATTTTGGGGTCACTTTAAGAATGTGTTTTTTTCCCCCGTCAGATATAAATCCTAAGTATTTAAGCCTATTTTGACACATTGAATAGCAGCATTATTAAACGTCACATCCACACAACATTACACTGTCTGTGGCCCTTTGAGCTCGGGGTAATCTCGTTACGTTCCTCATCATCATCATGTCATTATACTCCCTGTTTCCTGATGAGCGGACGTGACCTCATTCTCTTAAAAACTGAGTAGAATTTCATGATGGTAACTGTGAGATTTTGATTTCCTGTCATTGTTGTTGAAAGCCACTAAATGATATTGACAGTGGATCGTGTTTGACTCTCACATGATGCAAGAGAAAACAGATCAGATCCTTTGGGGGTTGCTTAGCTCCTTCCCAGGTTTTTTTTTTATTTGTGTGTGTGTGTGTGTGTGTGTGTGTGTGTGTGTGTGTGTGTGTGTGTGTGTGTGTGTGTGTGTGTGTGTGTGTGTGTGTGTGTGTGTGTGTGTGTGTGTGTGTGTGTGTGCGTATTATGGTGGGAATGAAGTCCGATGTGAATATTTGGACGATGATGTCCTGTCCATCGGCAGCTCTCTGCTTATTTGATTAGGCCTGGCGTCTGGTCCCGAGACCTGCTGTCCGTCACAGGCCTCCTGCGGTCTAGAAACTTTCCTGCTTGCTCTGTTTATTTGTGCCAATGAGTCCACTTAAGGACATCAGACCCGGCATCTGGACCAGGAGTGCCCTCCCCACTGTCAATTGGTATAAAAACATGTGAAGGGATTTTAAAATAAAAATCATTTAGAAACTTAAATTCATATAATAATTTCACTACAGGCAGTGTCACTTATCAAAACCTTGTTTTTTTTCTTAGAAAACAGACATCTCAAGTGTATTACCAAACAACTGTAGATGTCTACTATAGAAACAAATGCTGTTTTCTTTTGCTGCAAATTTTTTCTTTTTTTTGTCATCTCTTAAAAGGGATTTATTTTAGTTAATATGTTGTATTTAACTTTTTGTTGTTTTTTCAAAATCTTTTATTTGTTGTGCTTGTGTGAAACTTTTACATTCCCATCTTGGCCAGGACCCTCATATTAAAAAAGATTCTAAATCTCACTGGAAAAACAAAAAGGTTAAATAAAATAAAGTAAATAAAACCACCATATTTCACCGAATATTTGGAGCTGATCTTTTGCTAGTGGATCTCCAGTGAGTAGCAATGCAATTACTGAGATATATATTTATCACTTAGGAGGATACAAGGATAAAATATCAATAACAGATTTCCAAAACAAAGGTAGAGAGTCATAGCCCAGGCAAATATGGAAAAAAACACCCCCTAAAATAATAACAAATAATGAAAGTTTAAATATTTTTTTAAATTACTTAAGATGTTAAATTATTTAAGACCAAATGATCTCTTTCACATTTTCTGTTTGCAAATCACATTGTCATTTAAGCCTAACATTGTCACATATAAGAAACATTTACACTCACATAAACTTCGACTAACTATAATAGTTTTTATATATAATGTTCTGTATATCATGCATTATCTTCTTGGGAGCTGTTCCACGTTTTTTGGTTGAGTGGTGTAATGACCCACCGTCTGTCCTTGTGTCTCAGGTCTGTCTCTGGACCACCAGACAGTCTCTACCGTGTCCCGTGTCCGTCTGTCAGAGAGGGAGGAGGAGAGTCTGTCCTGCTACCTCAGGGCCTGTGACGCTTCTCTGTCCTACCTACAGGAGCTCGATAAGGTGGGTTAGCAAACATTAAGAGCATGCACGACAGATATGTTTATGTTTATGTGACACTGACGATAGAAATGTGTTATCGTGTCCACGTTAATGATGTACAGGCTTTTGTCAGAGGAGATTGTCTTTGTTCAACTTTTATTTATCCTTTGTTATTTTTAGTTTAACATTTCTAATCACTGCACTGGTTAGTTAAGCATATCTTTATTTTAGTTTATAGTTTGGTTTATTTGAGATCTTTAACATTTTTCCGACAGTAATATTTAGTGGTTCTGTATGTCAGTGGTGTAAAGTAACTTAGTACATTAAAGGTACTTGAACTTTACTATTTCCCACTTTAGGCAACTTTATACTATACAAGTACTTATTAGCTCCACCTCAACCAAGATAAACACGAGAGTACTGCTTACATTTTAAAGCATAACAATAATAATCCACTTGTGTAATAATTTTGCATAATGTGTATCTTTGTATGCATTATGCGTCTATACTTTTTGCTGCAAATACTTATGTACACACACAGACATGCATGTGCAAGCGCATACACGCACACACGCACACACGCACACACATAAAAGATTAAAAACAGGATAAAACTAATTACAAACATTTAAATCTACCTTAAGTTTAAGAGATAGTGAATAAAAACTTTTCTGTGTGTGTATTTACAGACAGTAACAACACCTCACACCAAGACAGCCAAAGCCAGTCTGCTTCCTCCACCCGCTGATGTGGACCTGGGCTACTTCCTGCAGGCTTCCTTACAGAGTGCTTACCTTTGTCTGCTGCAGAGGGGGTGAGTCCACCCACCATACAACCACTTGATGATTAAATACCAAGTGAAAGGTCTAACAAAGTATACGTCTTTAATATGGGTAAAGGGCAGTAAAAGAAAACATCTCTTCAAATAGAATTTTGTTTTATAGTAGGTTGTTGGCCTTATATAATTACCAAATGGAAGTCATAATTTATCTGCCTGTGTTTACATTACATCACCAGTGTTGTGCTATGATTAATAGCTGCAGTCTTAGCTTATTCCACCTTGACTGTAATGGAGGAAACCTTGTTTTAGAAAGAAAAGAGAGGGGTAGAAGAAGTCAGAGAATAGCCTTTAAGCACCACTTGACCTCAGTGCAGCACGGATGCATTGTAACTGGCAACCAGCAGGTGTCAGTGTTGCTCCAGGACTCCAAAAAGCAAAGCCTGGCCTGTCATACACAAAATGGCATAGTTTTTCTTTCTTACTTTAATTTCATACTGCAGCTTCTCTTACAAAGGAGGTATGATGCATGCAGAATGAATTCAACTGGGACAAACATATACATTACTTACTTTCTTACATAGCATTGTGCTTTAAATGTTTACCCTATTTCTCATATATCTTTTGTGCAAAAGGACTGGGTCAGAATAGACAGAAAAGCATGCTGGCTTGCATACTTCAAATTGTGACAGGATGATGAGGAACAATGAACATTTTTGGCATGATGCATTTGACATACTATGTATTGGGACCTATATTTGGGACACACTTCATCTTTTTCTGGCATACTAAATAGCGTGGTAGTCAGTTTCCAGATTGCTAGGTACACACAGCTAAAACTAATGCAGTGTGATACAACAGTCCTGAATAAAGGTTGTAATGATCAGTTTTTCTTGAAACTGTTGTAACTGCTGGTTTTTAAAATACTTCTACCATCACTGACATAAATAGGGTGGACAAAACTTTGGAAACACTAGCAACTTGGTATATTGCTCCAGTCGTTGTAGAAGTTCTCTTGCAAGCTGAGGCCCTGAAGCTGTTTCCAGTCAGAATGTCAGAGCTATTGCTCACAGCCTCAATGTTGCACCTTCACAACCTATACATCACACGGATGTACGCCTACTGTGTGTGTGTGTGTGTGTGTGTGTGTGTGTGTGTGTGTGTGTGTGTGTGTGTGTGTGTGTGTGTGTGTGCGTGTGTGTGTTTTGTGTTAGTCATCTGGCGCAGGGTGCTCACCAGCTGCGTAGGGTGCTCAGGGTGGTGGAGTCACGAGGGTCTCAGAGCTTCAGGAAGGTGAGTGTCTCTCACACACAAACAAACACACACACACACACACACACACACACACACACACACACACACACACACACACACACACACACACACACACACAAATAGCTGCTTCAGTTTGCATTGCTAGCTGCCAAGCATTCATTATTCGATAGTGTATCAGCACATTCACTTGCAGATCCGTAGCTATATGCTAACACATTAGACAAGCTAAGCCAGCAGGAAATTCAATACAGCATATTTTAAAAAATCCACGAAAACTATGCTGGGAAACAAATACACAGCTTTGAACACTGAGAAAGAAAATATTATAATTTAAAGTTGCTCATTTCGAAAGTCAGAGCATATCGCTGATTGAGGGATTGCCTCCAAACGGCTCTCAGTGTGGGGACTGCTAAGCGGGTGGCTAGAAGCTAACGGTGCTAGAAGCTAACGGTGCTAACAGTGCGAAAGTGCAAACAACTGCAACACTGCATTAACATGTATGCATGCAAGAGGGAGAATGTTCTCATTCCCTGCTCAGGGAGACATTACCCCAATATATTTTTACACAGCAAATTATAGCTTGCTGCTGTATTAACACTGTTTTAATTTTTTAATTGAGCACCTTTAATTAGTACGGTCGTCTGTACGCGCATCACCAGGATGTACAGTATTAATACATTGTGGTTTCCTCTTAGTCTGCAGCGAGGAAGCTAGCAGAGGTGCTGCTGAGTTCCGTGAGTGACGACAGCTACTGGCCCCCGCTGGGCCCCCCACCCTCAGCCTGGCTCCACAGAGAGGGGGCCGCTGCCTCCAAAGACGCCGTCTACCCCACTGTTAAACCACCACAACGTTACAGCAGTGACTGGTTTGTTTGTTTGTTTCATTTCTTTGTCACAACCTGTTGGGTTTTTTTGCTCTTGTGTTTCATTCTACCAGTCTTTATCCTCTTAATTATCCATGAGATCCAACTGTCAGTATACTAAGTGCAACTGCTTTACCCAAGCTCTAAATTTAAGAAGGGTGATGCCTCCTGGGATTGTGTTTTGTTACTCCTTTGTGTCAACTCACCATTGTGCCCACAGCTGTTATCTCTAGGAGTCAAGTTCCTTTTGTCGATGTTGCACTTTCAGGTAATGTGGTATCAGTTTTGTCCGAGATGCTATCCTCCCAACAACTGTAGCACTTGGCAGTTCGCCGCCAATTCTCTTTGTCCAAGTGATTTATTTTACTAAAGACTATGAGTCATCATCAGGGAGGCGTGAATTTGAGTCACGTCTCCACAAAGTAAAAGTACGCCCTTTCACGTGGAAAGTCAGGTAAGAGAGTTTCCCGGAGGGTGCTCACAGGCTACCAGTTTACGCTGGGTTATTCAAGGTGAGGAATCCCAGCTCACCCAAATTAGCTCACACACCTCTCCTCCTCTTATCAGTGTAGTTTAGAGCTGAATAAAACAAATGCCTCACACCTATTATACCTGTGAATATGCACAGGGCAATGAAATCCGATTCATTACGGTTCAGTTTTAGATTATTATAACAAATACACAGTGCACTTACAAGTACAGTTATTGACAATGACAAATATGGTAGAGAAAAAGAAAAATATGTATTTGGGTTGAACATGACCTGATATTATCATAGCATATCTTTCATATTTACTTAAAGTGCCACTTCGACAAGAACACCATGCACTATACTAAATTAGAAAAACTTATTGACTGCAAAAAATGTTTTTGTGCAACTAGACTAAGAATGATGAAACATGCACTGATTTTTTTTTGTGGTTTTCTTAAATTATTTCCGCAGCAGTTGGAAACAACTTGGAAAACAGAAACACACAACAAGATAACATGACTTGACAATATAACATAACATGACAATATAACATAACATGACAATATAACGTGACATGACAATATAACATAACATAATAAGATAACATGACATGACAATATAACGTGACATAATAAGATAACATAACATTACAGGATAACATGACATGACAAGATAACATAGCAGGATAACATTACATGACAAGATAACATGACATAATGAGATAACATGACATGACGATATAACATGACATTACAAATTAACATGACATAAGAAGATAACATGACATAACATAACAAGTTAAGATTAATTGACAAGATGTAACATGACTTAATATGCCAGCATAACTTAACAAAACATTAAATAACGCAACAGCATACATACATACATACATACATACATACATACATACATACATACATACATACATACATACATACATACATACGCATATGCTATATGTAGCACAATTCGATATGACACGACAACATAACAAAAAATATCGTACCAAGATATTAAAGTGACATACTGTAACATAACATGACATGAAGGGCAAAAAAGGCATGGCACAGTCCTGACATGACAAACTGGTTATCTTCATCGGCACACTAAATTGTATCAATGTTTTGTTGCCTCGTTTCTGCATTTCCCTCTTTGCAGGGATCCTGCGCTGGTTGCTCAGGCCCTGCGAGCCATACTTAGTCACCGCCACATGACTAATCCTGCCCACACTATCATAAGTGAAGATCTAAATCCATGTCTGAGATTAGGTGGAGAGGAGGAACAGGAGACTTCACCCTGAGGAATGGCTGTACTTGAGCATTGTTCATGGCTTTTGTCATCAGTTTCCTCTTTTTAAAAGGCCACACCAGTGTCTGGTAAATGTGTCCTTTAATAGGACACAGAGCCGCCCAGAGAGGGAGCAGAAGCAACGAAAGTGATGAGTGAGAGGGGTGGGAGAGGTAGAGATGGAAGAAATGAAGGAGCCTGTGTGTGTTCATGTGTGTGTGTGTGTGTGTGTGTGTGTGTGTGTGTGTGTGTGTGTGTGTGTGTGTGTGTGTGTGTGTGTGTGTGTGTGTGTGACATCTGAGATAATGCTGTGTAGCGATACACCCAGTGTGGTCCGTGTAGTGTTACAGCACCACAAGTGAGACAGAAACTGGACACTCCCAGCAATCTGGAAATCTACCTGTGGACAAGCCGTGTGTGTGTGTGTGTGTGTGTGTGTGTGTGTGTGTGTGTGTGTGTGTGTGTGTGTGTGTGTGTGTGTGTGTGTGTGTGTGTGTGTGTGTGTGTGTGTGTGTGTGGGATAGACTTCCTGTTATTGGTTCTATTTCCTGTTTCTTGTGTCCTGGCAGTTGCTTCTGTCCTCAGGACGTGGTGGAGGAGGCTGTGTTACTGCTGCTCATCACAGAGTCCATGGTGAGACACACACATACACTCCATCTGCCTTCTCTAGCATTTCCCTTACCCTCCACACTCTTAAGAGCACCAGTATCACCTGCTTCTTTACCTTAGTTTCCCTTCGCCTACTACCCCTTCCTCCTACTCTTCCTCACTGGGCTTCTCTGTCCACCCAGGCCAGCGGCGAGGCGGTGATCAGTCGTCTTCCAGACCAGGCCGAGGCTCGCAAGGCCAGCCTGCAGGATGCCACCTCTGTCTATGACCTGCTCACCATCGGCATGGCCAGGAGGGGGCAGTACGGCATGCTTTCTGAGGTGAGCTGACACACACACACACACACACACACACACACACACACACACACACACACACACACACACACAACAGAAAAACAGAGACACACACACACTCCATGCAGGAGGTCTGAGGGGAAGGAGAGAAAAAGCGCCAGAGATGAGACGTGTTAGCGAGAGCTTTGCCTTTGCCAAACTTTTTAATGAATGTCCTTAACACTTTGAGCAATGGGATTAGATGTCTTTTTCTGCTTCTTGCTCCATTTTTTTTCTTCCAGTATCTCACTCCTAATTCCACCTCCATTTGTTCACCCCCCCCCCCCTCCCCAAATGCGACCTCTACCCAGATGTAGGAAGTTAGGGAGGCGGAGGCTAGAGGGGTCTGCTAAAATTAGGTTTGTGCACCTGTCTGACTGATTCATAGATAGCATCAGTCATCTTACAAGAAGGCCCACACACACATTCATACACAATGAGGTAGTTCCACTTAGACCAGTGGATCAGTTTGCTGATATATGAGGCCAGTATGGGCCATTTATTAAGAATCAGATGTCAGCCGGTCAGTGCCATCCATCTCTGATGGGATGAATGTGATTGATTACAGACTTACTGAAAGCATCAATCAATCCATGAGGTGTCTGCAGCAAGGTCTGGTTCTAAAATCAATTCAGTTGGAGGACACAAAGGCAGTATTATTATGTTGGATAATGCAGATGAAAAAAATCAGTGATTTGGCATATTTGCAGAATTATATTTACTAATGGCAATAAGAAAGAAGTATTTAAACCCTGCAATGAAGTGAAAGCAAAGATATTTAGTTACGAGTAAAAGTCTCGTTTAAAAAAATATATTTTAATAAAAGTAAATTCTATTCCTACTTTCAGAGACATGTATTATTATATCTGTTGAAATTTGGATTCATATTACGGTTGCATTAATGTGTAAGCAATGCTGGCAGCAAGGCTCCAGGGATCGCAGCGTCATTCGGTATGTCCGGCACTTTGGTCCATTGGATGGATTGCCATAAAATTTGTTGATGACATTCAAGGTCCCCAGTGACTGACTGACGCCTAATGACTTTGATGATCCCTGACTTTTCATCAAGCGCCACCTTGAAGTTGGATTTAGCCATAGCGTAAAAATATCTTGACAATTATTGGATGGATTGCCATGAAATTTGGTACACACATTCATGTTTCCCACACCTACAAAATGTCCTATAAGGAGACAAGTGCCAACTAGGAAGAGACTCAAAATGACCACAAAGAAACATGTAATGCCTACATAGAGACACAAAAGACTACAAAGACACCAAGACAACTAGAAAGATATGCAAAACACCTGCAAAGAGACAACAAAGAGACTGAAAAAGACTATAAAAAGGGGCAAAATAACCAGAGACACAGAATGACTACAAATAGACAAAAGCAACTATGAAGAGACTCAAAAGCACTACAAAGAGACACAAAACAACCACAAAGCGACCCAGAATGACTAAAAGAGGCCAAGACAACTACAAAGAGATGCAAAACAGGTGCAAGAGACCACAAAGAGACTCGACCTTTCTTATAAAAGGGGCAAAATAACCTCAGACAGACACAGAATGACTACAAATAGACAAAGTAGCTATCAAGAGACTCAACATGACTACAAATAGACACAAATCAACTACAGAGACGCTCGGAATGACTAAAAAGAGACCAAATGAATACAAAGGTACACAATATAACTGCATTACAACTGCAATTAGAAAGTGACTCAAAACTACAAAGAGACACAAAACAGCCATGAAGACATTCAAAATGACTACAAAGTGAAACAAAACAACTACAAAGACAATCAAAATGACTAAAAAGATAGAAAATGGACCACAAAGAGACACAAAACAACTTCCAAGACAGATGACTGCAAAAACACCAAAACAATTACAACGTGATGCAAAACTTCAAAGAGACACAAAATGACCACAAAATGACTACAAAAAGACACAAAGAGACACAAAAGAACAACTTAAAGAGGCTAAACAACTAAAAAGTCTGTGTATCTTGCTCATAGGTGAGTTGGGCCTTTTGCATGTCTCATAATCCGCCCATGTGCTTTGACAGTTTTCTGTTTCCTGCATCCTAATTTGTCCGAACCCTAGCTATACCTCTACCTATTAACCCCCTAAACAGGGCTAAATTGGGATTTGTTATGTGGTGGGGCCTGATTTAGCGGGGTTAACAAGGGTCAGCACCATTACATATGTAGTAGCAGCAATGACAGTCCCTTGACTTGACCTCACTATACAAGTATTCCTGCATGTTTAACTGATCTTCAGCTTGGTTCGTTCATTGTATCGTTGAAGAAATTCCTACAGTATTTTCAGTGAAACAATTAGCCACGCTGAGCTTTATACAGCTATGTTTGGATGCATGTTAAACGCTCAGCTGCCTTTTTAATAAGTGCACATTATTTAATCAGAATATTAGCCAGACCTTTTTTCCTGGTTCTGCATGACTGACAACACCTGACTGAGCGGTGCTCCACGCCATGCTCTACTATTCCACACACACATCAATCACATCATTATGTGCTGAAACAGCGCTGAGTGGGTGGCGAGTGGTGACTGACAGTCATTCCAAGCTAGAAATGTGGTCAAGAAGAGGGGCCATTCAGTTTAGAGTTATGTAAATAATGAGGGAATACATTTTAAGTTCTTAACCTTGGCTTTACTCTTTGGCTCCGTCTGGATTAACCTGGCCAGACTCCTTAAGCCTCTGCATGTGCATGTCCATTTTTCATGAATTAAACCACTAAGAGGTGCTTGTGTGTCTGCATTTCTCCTCGCAGTGTCTGGAGCGAGCCATGAAGTTTTCATTCAACGAGTTCCACCTCTGGCACCAGCTGGGCCTGTCACTCATGGCGGCCGGGAAGGTGAGCTCATTGCTCCTTATACACCAGCGACAGCCCCCTTCCCACACGCCGCGCCACGCCACACCCGAAGGCGACATCCATCTCCTGCCATACCTCTGTCCTGTACACTGCTGCGCTCCTTCCTCGCCCTCGTGTGCAACAAATAGCACTCACGGAGCAGTCTGCTCGGAGATGCAGATGGGTTTGACAATTGCCAAGTAGATTAATTGCGAAACAAAGTACACTAGTGGGCATTCAACTACCTTATTAGTCTAAACCATCTGTTACAGAATGCATCGTCCTTTATGGCAACCACCACCTGCTTTTGCACAAAAAAAAAGATTTAGGAAATACTATTGGATCTATTTGCTGCTTAATAATTGTTGAAATGCTTAAAAAGGACATTCTTCAAATGGGATTCCTCTAAAGGAGCTGGAATAGCTTACAACCCTTTCTCTCTTTCCTCCTACTTCAGCGTGTGTGCGCGCTGCCATGTGTGTGACATAAAAAAAATTGATCTAGGTTGCAGGATGAAGTGACACTGCAGATCAATGGAGAGCTCTAGAAATAGGCTGCTCCCTAGAAGGAGAAGGGGCCTGCCTCAGTGTCGTCAGATCCGCTTCTATTTAGGGCCAGCCGGGGTGCACGTGCACGTGCGTGTGTGTGTGCGCGTGCGTGCGAACACATGTGCGCGTGGTTCATTAATGATTGACCTACATGTATTAAGTGACTGTGTGTCTAAATGGGTCTATTAGGACTGTGTAAGGAAGGTTGATGTGCGTTTGATGCGCTCGTTTAAAAGCGATCCATGTCATCTGTGGCTGCATGATAAACTTGCTGCTGCGTGCACATGAATCATGATTTGTCACTGACATTTGTGTGTGTGTGTGTGTGTGTGTGTGTGTGTGTGTGTGTGTGTGTGTGTGTGTGTGTGTGTGTGTGTGTGTGTGTGTGTTCCTTCCAGTGGGTTGGTGCTGTGTCTGTATTAAAGGAGTGTGCCAGGATGAGACCGGAGGACCCCTCATTGCCCCTATTGGCTGCTAAAGTCTGCATTGGTCAACTGCACTGGGTGAATACGCACAAAACATTCACATACACTTGTATGCAGGACACACACATTGCACACACACACACACACACACACACACACACACACACACACACACACACACACACACACACACACACACACACACACACCTTACACATGCTTGGACTCAAATACACACACATGCAGTTGAGTCAGGTTCGTCAGCCTGAGCCTTCTACAGACATTAAGATTGAGATGATGACCTCTTGCTCTGGCTTTGATGTTTTTGCTCTACATTTCCCAGAGATGATGTTGCAATGATATATTTGAAATTGTCAATAAATTCAAATTCCATAATGCCATAAAGGGGGACCCTGGATCATTCTGAGTGGGTCATGAGATGATCAAAATGATAAAACTGAAAATAATTATTGCAAAATATATATATATCCGACATGATCATTTTTTCACTTGTGAAATCTTGTATCTTTCAACTCTTCATCCCTCTTAAAAAAAACAGTTTAAACTGCTCACAAGTCATCAACCCTTGAAGCAGTGGTTCCAAACCCGGGGATCAGGATCCCAACAAGAGCTCATGAGATGATGACTGTGGTGCCAAACAAAATTCTATGACAGAAAATGTTATGTTTATTTTTTATTTCGTATTTGGTTATTTCTTAACCATACTGTAGGGCTCTATGGATGGCAATGTTGGACCCAGACTGAAATATCTCAAACAATTATAATGGAATTTGATGCACCATTCATCCTTTCACTTTTCATCAAGTGCAATCATCAGGCCAAAATGTAATGACCTAATACCCGCAGAACTAATGACATTCCCATCAGCTTCAGCTGTACACTGTGTTTCATGCTAATTAGCAAATATTAGCATGCTAGCATGCTAAACTAAGATTTCAACATTAAGCCTGCTAAACATCAGCGTGTTCGCATTGTCATCGCGAGCATGTTAGTGTGTTGGCATTAGCGCTAAGCTCAAAGCACTGCTGTGCTAATGTACAGTCTCACAGAGCTGCTAGCATGATTTCTGAAAAGAGACTTTGCAGTTGAGTTTTCCAAATGTATTATTTTTGGCAGACATCTCTACTGCCAAAACTAAGCAACTCACACCAATAACACAATCAAGATTGATAAATAGCAGAAAAGGTAAGAAGATAAAGGCATATTTTTGATTTCGGGGTTGAACTGTCCTTTTAAGAAGTCACAACGCTTGTTGATCTGTAACAAAGCCAAAGAAATATATGTAAAGGCTCAAAATGCACAGGATTACAGACGGAGCAGCAAGGATTCATTCTGCATCTGTAACCAATGAGCTGCCGGACACTCATGAGATGATAAGGTGAAAGGTGAGGATGGGTCATGGAATTGTGCGCCACACGGACAGATGCCCATACTGAATGTTCGGTATGTATGTACAGAGCCGTAACACAGCAGCGCTTATGTTTTTCGGGGTTTACGCTGGGGTCACTCAGGCAGATACCCGTTGCTGTAAAGCCCGGCCAGGTTGGATATCGACCTGCTGTTTCATGATCTAGGCAGGAGTGAGAAAGTCAACATTTACAGTGGTGTTGAGGGTGGGAGAGAAAGAGAGAGAGAAAGAGAGAGAGAGAGAGAGAGAGAGAAAGGGGTCAGAGATTAGAAGAGAGGAGCTAACAGGGGCGAATGGAGAGAGCACATCTGTCGGGGGCTGGAGATCATGGCGGGCCGGAGACACTAAGGAGCTTACAGCCTTAATCACAATGGGACACTGTGGCCATAGTGCAGTGGGGCATTACATAAATGGGCCACCATTATCCACCATCAGCTCCACTGAACTAGTCTGGACTATTATCTAGCCAGGAACAGTTTTATTTTATTTTTTTTGTGGCCCACGGACAAGACCAAAACTACAATTCCTTCACTCTTTTTTCAGTTATTCCAGAGCACTCAAAAAAGTAAAAATTCCTGAAGAGCAGTTCTGCAGATGCAAGGTTTTCACCCGACAACAGCGACATGTTCTTCTTTCAGGGGAGAAAGAGAGAGAGAAAAAAACCCAACAACTTAATCCTCCTAAGACGTGCATGGACGGGCTGTGTGTTTGAATGACTATGTGCTATTGTGTACGGGCTTTGAACTTGCGAGGGCCGGATTCAGAGAAAGAGAGAAAGAGGAAGAGGATGAAGGGAGGAAGAAGAAAAAGAGGAGGAGCAGGGAGGGGGAGGGAGTAAGAGCAGTTAGCTCGCTGTTGCGCTGGCGTGCCGTTCAAAGGCATTACCCCCCACGCCCACCTGACCCGCCCGCATTACCTCACACAGTGTGACACACTTTTCCCCTCATCTCGGCTCAGCCACGCACCGCCTGCAGTCTGCTGCTGCGTGTGTGGGCCAGAGTGTAGGTGTGTGTGTGTGTCCTTCAGCAAACTCTGCGTCGTCCTTGAGTCTGCTCTGGACCGTCCTCACTCTAAAATCACACCAAGGCTCAGCCATCAATACTTCCCTGCTTGCTACTCAGCCACATTTGCATGTTTAGTCTTATAGGTTATTGGTTTCCGTGAGCGGAATAATTCTGTGTTTCACCTGCGCAGTTGAAGTTTACACAGTGAAACCAGCATTCTTCAGTGGCTGATTGAGTGCATGTTTGTGTGTGCAGTTCGAGGAGGCTGAGGCTCTGTCACAGAGTGTGGTGTCTCTGGGGGAAGGAGCCGGAGAACTTCTACCTAGGGCCTACCTGTCCCTGGGACTCTGCTGCAGTTTACAGGCCTCTGATGGTAAGGACACACACACAAGCCAACAATTAGACAAGTATACTTTGTTCTCCAGGGAAACAACAGTATTGTTCATGGGTTCATGAAACAACAGGTGTTTTTCTGATGATTAGTGTACACCCAACCTCTTGGTTTCACCATGTGTTCACATCCTGACTCCTCTACCAGTCAACATGTTGTGATCACAATCTTTCCCTGATGTTAACCTTATTGCAATAGGCTAAAATTAACCAGACCTTAAAGGTGCAGTACACAGGTTATTTGTGTATGTGAGCGTGCCCCTTGAGCTAGCTCACCGCCGTTCTGCACTGCTCTGCCCTGCACTGCTCTGCACTGCACTCATATGGCGATTACAGATGCAGATCCATCCTCGGCTTCCCCCTCAGATAAACGCTGTTCGCGCTGTCAGCACTGTTGCCGCAGTTTGCACTGTTAGCATTGAAGCTGCGAGCAACTGGCTCAGTGGTCGCCATGTTGAGAGCCGTTGAGAGGCAATAGAAAAACTCCCAATCTCGTATAATGCACCTTTAAGGGAAATGTTCGATATTTTGGGAAATATTATTTTGGTTTCTTGCAGATAGTTAGACAAAATCATTCTGTGAGGGCATGACAAACACACTTTTTCTGTTTAGGTGTGAGGACTAGTTGAGCCCACTTTGCTTGCATTTCACATATTTCATATCACATATGCTTTTACTGCTGAATTAAAGCAAAGCTGAAACTGTGCCAAGTAAACTTGTAGTTCTGCCCTCTCTCTACAGCGACTCTAAAAGCTGATCGTGATGAATTCAACAAAAAAGCACTGCGAGCTTTGAGCAAGTAGGTTCCTGTTCTTCTATTCTCCATCACATGTCTTTCGCTTGTTCATCAGCTGTTGTAGTTTTGTGGTTAATCTTACCCCACTAAGATAGGTTTGTTTCATATGCCAATTTAAAAAAATACACTGCTAACACATTGTGAACTATTCAGGGTTTTTTCACTCTCTCTCTCTCTCTCTCTCCTCCTCAGGGCTCATTCATTAGACCCCCAGGATGCTCAGATTGCTATGTATCTGGCTCTGCAGCTGGCACTTGTACGCCAGGTATTTATTATATGCATTAAACAACAGACATTAGCTATCAGAAACCAATGCAGATTGTAAGTCATACCTGAGGATGGCTATGTGTCTGGCAGGTATCGGCAGCCATAGAGCCTCTGCAGGAGGCTTTATCTCTCCGTGGGGACGACTTGCACTCCCTCCACCTGCTGACTCTGCTGCTGAGCGCCCAGAAACACCACCGTCACGCCCTGGATACCCTGGGCTTGGCCCTCAGCCAGCACCCCGGCAACTTCAAGTAAAAACCCCACTGTACCGTCCCACTCACGCAGGCAACAGAAAATGTTGGTGGCAGTGTTGGTGAATTGAGGATCGAATCGGTCGCTGATTTCTTTTTAGACTTTGTGTTTTTTTTTGTTTTTTTATGCTTGTGTATGTGTAGGAGTAGCACCATGTCCTATCACTAGCCTGCTCCGTTGGGATAGGGTGTCTCAGCCTGAGTGTGCTGGAGGCCGGGCACACAAGCACACACTCAACGCCTTATTTAGAGGAGGCCTGCATTGCGGTACCTATGCCCCTCGTACACCGTTGCCCTTTGAACACGGCAGCTCTGACCCGACCCCGAGCCTGAGTGCTGCTTTCCTGACAAAACAGAGTTGTCCCGACACATAAACCCACCGGTCTGCTGCACTAAGACAGAAGAAAACTGACCTGGACATTTGCACTCAAATTCATTTAAGGCAGATAGGGATGCAGTTTTGGGCAGGGGTACTGGGTTCTCTTACCATGCATCCACCATTTTCACCAACATTTTCATAGTGTGTTATGCTTCAATATAAATATACTTAAAATGGAAATTTCTTTCACATAAGTATATAAGAATGACTAAAAAAAAGATTTAATTATATGTATGTACATATGTATGTACATATACATGAGTATATATACATGTGTTTTTTAATTTACAAAATGCTTTTGAACCAAATATCTACATTAACATTTTTTTTTTTGTTTGTTTTATTATAGACCAATTTTATTTAATTTCTCAACAAAAAATATTGTATTTTTTTCCCCAAAATTTTATTCTCATCTCAGCTGAAAAGACTCAAAGAAGTTTACAGGATGTTCATTCTGAACAAACAAACATTCATCAGCTGTGGAGGAAGCTTGGTTGTATCGTACATGGTTAGTACATGGTTAACGGTGTCTATCCAGGCCAATTATTTCACGCTCACCATAATATGGAAGCGTGTTGCATCATCTCTCTGATGTATTTTCTCTCAAAGCCCAGCAAGGCATTTCATAACACAGCCATTTGGGGTCAGTGTTGGCCTCCACGGTCCCAGTGCAGACAGATGGGGTTGCATCCATACATCAGGAGGGAGAGGAAGAGAGAGGAAATGCAGAAAAACAAGAACAGTGATGAAACAACGAAGGGAAGGAAGAATGTAAGAGCCGACAGGAAGGAGAAGAAAACACAGAGACAGATTGGGTGGGTACAGGAAAGAAGACAATGGCTTTATAATTACACAAGCTTTGCTGATCAGCGCTGTAATGAAAATTGGAAGATGAAATTTGTGCTGTCTCTGTTCAAATCACACACTTAGACACACACACACACACACCTCCTCCATGGAGACACTTGACTGCTTTGACCCATTTAAGAGCACTTTTCTGGGCTCGGCCAATCACGTCGTTCTCTGCGCCAGGAATCCCCCATCGCCCCGGTAACCATGAGGTCATATGGGTAGAGCAGGCAGCATCAGTTGTTGTTCCCAAACTGTTGTTATGGTGCGGTTGAGAGACATTGAGTCAGAGAGAAAGAGAGAGAGATACAGATCTGTAAACCGGTTGTTCACTGAGCGGGAACAGCTTAATTCAAATGAATTCTGAACTGAATGTCCATTAACTGTATTACCTCTAAGCTTCATTGATCTTTGTTTCTAAATTTACTGCTCTGTCATGCCAGTAAAACATATCTGACCTGAGCCAAGTGAAAGCTGAAGAGAGGCACACATGGGAGTTCTGCACAGGCCTGAAATGTTAGCCTTAGCCTGACCTGGCCCAATTCATTTGGGGCCAACTGGCCTGGGACCGACAGCTAACACACTTTTTCATACCGCCTCATCTCTCTCTCAAAGTACTGGTTTGAGTGAAACGCAGTCTAGTCTACTGCTTTGACAATCTGCCCATAATGAGTGAGCAACTAACTGTGAATATTACTGGAAACGTCATATTGTAGTAGTTAATATCAATCGGCTCTCATTAACATCTCTCCTCACAGATACATTTGTAAGTATACCCAGAAGTCAATCATAACGACTACACTAAAAAATACTTTTTTATATTAACAATGGATTAAATGACTGTAATATGAAAGGTGACACTTGGAGTGACAAACCGACACAAAATAATAATTGGACTTCGCAGTTTTCCTCTTATCTTATCTTTTACCTAAATATCTTTGTTCAGTCTCATCAGCCACGTTTAGAGGTGGAGCAGACGGGAATTAACCCATTTTTGACCACGTGCCCAGCACCAAGAACCAAACGGACAAAGTTAGCAACTAGTTAGCGAGTACAGAGGAGCATTTATCAGCTAAAGAGCTAGATATTCCCTCAGGAGTTGGTGGAGACCAAAACATAGCAATAAGTGGAGTAAATATTTGACTTACATCCCTTAGGTGACAAGAAGCAAAACTCTAATTAGTGTTAATGTAGCTTGCGACAGGTCTGCTGCTTGTGTTAATGGGCAAATGTTTGCTTACACATTAGCCATTAGCAATTAATGCAGCTTTTATAAGGCCAAACAGAAATGTGACTTTCCCTTGAGGCAAAAAGAACACTGTACAAAAGTAGTACTGAACAAAAGTAGGTCAAATATTGTATAATATCTGGCTTTTTTCAGTTGGGAGTCGATAAAAAAAAAATCTTTCTGCCCTCCACGACACACAGTCCGCAATGTTAGCTAGCTAGCAAGTTGTGACCCGTTGGTTTCACACAAAGTGATGTGTTTGTGTAAAGTGGGAACTATTTTGTTACAAGGATTCATCTCAGCAGAGATCAATAACCACATTGCGGTGGCTCCAGTACAAGCCAATGTTCACATCTCCCAACTATCTACGCCATATTGTACGGCCCTCATTGGTTGATCCAACTTCCTGTTGGGAGGCAAGTTTAAAACTTACTTTTAAATGCAAATGCAGTTTAAGTGCAGTGAGAAAAAGACAAGAAGTAGCCTACTTGATTATAATATTTTATTACAAACAATATTTTAGCCCTTTATCCAACCAAAACCCACAACATGCATGTGAATATGAATCCAAACTCGGCCTGAATATATCAATTCCCTCAGGAATAGTCGGGCTAAGGCCTAGTTGCAGAGTCGAAACATAAGAGATCAAGACAGAGAGATGGACAGCGAGAGAGAGAGGTAGTGAAAGTAGGTTTTCTCAGTAACAAGCTCACTGAATATCATTTGCTCTGGATGTGTGAGCGAGCATCGCAGATCAAAGCTTGCATCGTGCATGGTGCTGGGCATGCCGCGATACTCGTGTGTGTGTGTGTGTGTGTGTGTGTGTGTATTTGTGTGTTGTGGAGAAGGGGGGATATGGATGTACGTGTGTGCCAGATTGTAATCTGGCACATACATGTTTGTGTATCACGGTTGTGTGTGTGTGTGTGTGTGCATGCATGTGTGTGATTCTTGTTAGCCGCTGCGTCTCTGCACCACAGCAAACTGTCAGCTCACTGTATTTCTCCTTCCTCCTTTTCTCCCACATCCTCTACCCCCGGCTCCTGTCTCTCTCTCTCTCTCTCTCTCTCTCTCTCTCTCTCCCTCCTCCTTCTCCATCTCCTTCCCTCTCACTCTCTTTCTTTCTCGCCCTCTCTTTCTCCTCTTGCTTCTCATCTTTTGTATCTCTCCGTCTCCGTTTCTCCCTTTTCTTTGAAATTTTAATCACCCAGTAAACAGGCATGCATTTCAATGTGAAATGGGATTCTGCTACAGATTGAGAGAGAGAGAGAGAGAGAGAGAGAGAGAGAGAGAGAGGGGAGGGTTGTGTATGTGTGTGTGCGTGTGTGTAAAAGAGAGAGAGAGAGAGAGAGAGAGAGAGAGGGATCTTGGTCTAACAGTTTGTACTAAAGAGAATGATTAATCCCGGCCTTTGATTCTGCATTCATCTAACGGGATGTTGCAGCATGAGCCAGTGCGTTTGTGCACGTACACGCGTGAGCATCTGTGCGAGTGTGAGTATTAGCGTGCACATGCATGCCTGGCTTATACCCTGCTACACAAAGCAAGCATGTGTGCACAGGCTTGTGTGTTTTAATCTCTATGCATGCACTGTGTAAACTGTACGTATATATACTATATATATATATAAAGAGAGAGAGAGAGAGAAAGAGAGAGAGTTATATACATATATATAAATAAACTCTAGCATGATGTGTGTGTGTGTGTGTGTGTGTGTGTGTGTGTTTGCCCTGAGAGAATCCACACTCTGCTCCGTGGGAGTGCAGGATGAGTAGTACTGTAGATGTAGCACTTTTTCAAGGGAACATTATTAGCTATTTTTACATGGACTTTACTCTGGCACTCGCTCGTCGCTCTTAGCTGGCCACTGCCGTGCGTTTTACTCTGCTCCTTAAACACCATAAGCACTGTGCACACACACACACACACACACACACCAGGCTCACTCCACAGTAGCCTGGAAATGACATCTTTTTGTGATCTGACGTGTAGTTTTGGAGTGCTGTAATCTTGATGAAATCCAGCGTTTGTGAAGCTGCGAGGGGAAACACTGACTGTGTGCGCTGAATAACAAGGTGGAAAACATTCAGTACTTGGATGAGCTAGATCAGTTTGATATTGCATACTATAATGTACAGAGTGAAACCAATTTGTAAAGACTGTGGTATGAATATGTGATTTAATTCTCAAATAGTGGCCTCAGTTGCGCTGAGAAAATGGGCTTTAGTTGAAACAGCTTTAAATTACTATTAGAGTTTTATTGCTTCTATTGAGATTTTGACAGTTTTATAGAAATATCATCATATCTATGTTAGAAAAACTTACTCCGTTTTCTGATTTGCCACCTGAGAATACTGTTCATTTCCTCCATGTTTCATCTATTACAATTTAGATTTTTTTCCTTCAACAAAATCCTGAATGTTACATTAAGAGGTAAAGCATGTAGGATTTGGGGCTTCTAGTTGTAAGGTTTCAGATTTCACTGAAGCTTCTCCCTACAGAGGCCGAAGCAAAAACACAAAAAAACGTGATTGTCCCTCTCTTGAGCCAGTGTTTAGTTTGTCCAGTTTGGGCCACTGTAGTAACACGGCAGAAGGCTCCGTATTAAGATATAAACTGCTAAATCTAAGCTTACTAAAACACAATGACTCTTATTTTCAGGTAATTATACACTAAAGAAAACATAGTTATTAATATAAAATTCCATGTCTGCCAATAGATCCCCCTAAATGCTACACACTGTACCTTTAACATAGAAACACAAGACTTTCTCCTATAATCATATGGGCTTATGTTAGGTGTTTCAGCTATTTCTGGCTCTAGATACTATATTACCCATGAGCTGTTGCTGTGAAAACCAATCTAGTATATTATAACTGAACCAATTTCAGCTGATCACTGAGTTTTCTCAACAGCATACTCTTTAGCTTGGATATCTCTTGCCAAAATGCACCATGTGAGTCGTAGTTAACTTCTTCCCCAAATTTTCTATGTACACAAGCTTGTACCTTCTACTTTTTTATCAAAGAAAACTGATTCGATTAGAATTAATTTGTGAATGAGACCACTATTTGTGTAAAAAATAATATTTGTTTGTATATCGGAGTTTAAAGTTAACTAAATTAATGTGGGTCTTTATGTTTTACATCCTGGATACACAGTAATGGAAGTCACGCATGATATACACCCACCCACACACACACACGCACACACCTTGTCACATTTCAACACTGGGATGGGTTTACACCATCGCACTGCTTCTAAATGCTCCGCTACACTGGTAATGGGTAGCCTGGAGACGCACACAATCACACACTCGGGTGGACCCCTACTGGCAGGCGTATCCTTAACACAGCGTCCCTCGGCGACGCTTGTCATTTGCGCGTCAGAAAACCCCACCCCCATCCTCCCACACACACACAGGTACATTTTCAAATTGTTCCTCTTCCAACACCCCTCCATCTTCTCCTCACACCCTCCACACACGCATATACACCCTTCCCCCCCAACCGGCCACCAAGTTTTCCCCCCTCTGACAAAAGCTCATCTCGCTTCGCTATTGATCCTCACCCTTTCCTTCCACCCACAGCCCCACATTCATTTCTCCCCCCCCCCCCCCGTCCTTCCTTATATTCCTCCTGGAAGCGGAGGAGCCTTCATCAACAGGGAGGCAGTGGACAGCACAGCGAGTCAGGTGGGCCTCAGATGTGGCCGACACCGTGATCTCTCTGCCTCTCTCTCATGGATGAGTGATGCCCATGACAGGCTGCATCCTCCGAGAGCCCCTTCTGGCAATTACTACACACACAAACATACATACACACACACACACACACTCACATCAGAGACTCCCATATCACTTAACCAGTTGTCTTCAACTAAAAAGGTTCCGAGCGGAAACACTCTATGTCCTCTCCTCATCAACCTCTCAACACACACACACTCACACACACACACACACACACACACACACACACACACACACACACACACACACACACACACACACACACACACACACACGTGTACATGGACTCTTAGAGCTCGTTGTTGATAACTATCTTTACCCACTCACATGTTTGTATTGATCCACGTGTGCCTCAGTATGATGTTGACGGGTCCTGAGCACTTAACACAGCTACTGGAGCTACTGGAGAAGCTCAAACACATACATGTGGACATGACTGTGTACATTTAAATGCACATGTATATGCTTCCTTCGCTTTTTCAATCAAATCAGCAACAAGGGATAATATCGGCCTGTTTCCAGGTGCAGCAGGCCGGCAACAGCCGTGACCCGAGGCATTATGTTTTTGGGTTGTCCGTCTGTCCATCCAGCCCGTTCCTGTGGATGCAATATCTCAGGATCGCCTGGAGGGAATTATTTCAAATATGCTACAGGTGTCCACCTGGACTCTTGGATAAACTGAGCAGAGTTTGGTGGTCAAAGATCAAGGGTCAAGGTTACTCTGACTTCACGTTCGTCCCATTTGTGTAAAATCTTAGAAACGCCTGGAGGGGTATTTCTTCAAATTTGTCACAAAGGTCAACTTGAACGCAACGATGAAATAACTTCACGTCAGTGCCATTCTCGTAATATCTCGGGAATATGCCTTGAGAGAATTTGGCTCAAACGTCCCCCTGGACTCAAGGATGAACAGCTAGAAGTTGGTGGTCAAAGGTCAAGGTCGCTGTGACCTCACATGGCAAAACTCAAGATTTGTTAGGGTTGGAGAGTAGGCAACAAGGGGGGGCAAAATGCAGACAAGGATGAGGAGGCAGCAGAAACTATTCAATGATTTAATTCAAATAAACTGACAAACTCCAGTCGAACATATCAGACAGGAAACAACAGGCAAGGAGTAAGGCAGAGTGGAACAGAACTCCCAACATAACAGGAGAGAAACCGACGAAGAACAAAGGTATAGATAAGGACTAAACAGGAACTACAGGGCTGACGAGAGAAAGGTGAAAATAATGAAGGCGGGACAGACGATCACAAAGGCAGGAAGTCAAACAAGACAAGACACCTGAGGAGTGAGCTTCAAAATAAAAGCAAGAAAAACATGAAACAAGGAAAAAACGAACAAAAGATGTAAGACAGTCCAGTTTAAACATAAAAAGTCGGACTGATTTGCTGATTATGATGATTTCACACAAATGTCTTATAAGATAAGATTATGAACGGATGACATTTTACGCAGACATGGATGTAAACTGAAACTGAAGCGAACAACTGCGAGGAAGGTCATTGGAGTTTTTAGTTGTAGACATTGACAAGTATTAAAAGTTAATTGTAAACCTGCGGTACAATTCTTCTTTTCACTGAATACCATGTTGTGTGTTCACACTGTCGCCAATGTGATCAGTAATAATAAGAATAGGTTTGGGCCCTCATAAGGGCTAACTGGTTTACAGTTTAATATACGTACGGGTGCAAAAACAAGTTTGTGATGTGGTAATAAAAACGTGAACAAGCGGCATAAGATTAAACAGAGATGAGTAATGTGTGTGTGGGTTTTTTTCATTTTGGTCCAGCCTGCTGTTCACAAAGGTGAAGCTGGAAGAGGCCCTCTTTGGCCCGGCCGCAGCCCTGCAGACCTGTGAAGAGATGCTGCAACAGTGGCTGAGCCGCTACGACGTCAGCCGCTCCACGTGAGTGTGCGCATGCCGGATTAGCGTTTTGAGCTTGTGTATTGCATGAATGTGGTGCCATTTTTTTTTTTTACTGCTATGCATGATGAAGCTGGAAAGGGGGTTGTTTTCCGCTGCAGTATTGATTACCCATAATGTGTGTGTGTGTGTGTGTGTGTGTGTGTGTGTGTGTGTGTGTGTGTGTGTGTGTGTGTGTGTGTGTGTGTGTATTCATGAACTCAAGCATTTCCGATATGTCATGACTATGTGAGGTTCCGTCTGCAATCTGAGTGGTTTTGAGATATTGAGCATCAAAGTTGTCACATCTTAGACAGTCAAAATGATATGGAGTAAAATTATTTATTGTTCGTCATCACATAGGGAACCCTAAATGTACTCTAAATATATAATATCAACATCCTATAACATGTACATTGTTTCTAGAGCAGACGCTTTGCAGAAAACAGCTACAATATCGTGACGTGAATGATCAGGTTCCATCTTTTAAATTAATTTTTTTCAAAAGTGCAGACTGTTTACACTCTTTTTTGTCACAATACACTAAATCAATGTATTAATCACTGGAGTGGTATTTTATATATACAGTATATGTGTGGGCACACAATCAGACTGTTTTGGAATTTATACTCGGAAAAAGATTTTATCAATCAAATTAGAAACAATGCAACAGATTATAGAAATGCTTCCATGTCAGTTTCTGCAGATTCTGTCTCTTTCACTTCATATTCAACATTGTTCTTCTGTCTAATGTTCTTCTTTTATGCACAAAATGTGCTTCTACTATTTAGTCACTATCAACATTGTACGATTGCTGAAATCTACAAGTTACCAGCATCGCAGACACAAACCCAGTTAGCAGCATGGTGGGAGAGTTAGCATCGCACCACTGAAGTATTCAGAATCAATTTGTCTCTATAAGCCTCTATGGTGATGCATACAAGATGGTTTTAGGCAGAAAAAGATGCTTATTGAGGTAAAAACATCAGTATTAACATAATACACCATCAAGAATGTGAATATGTACACTTGAAAAAATATATATAAATGAATGACTAAATTGGGATTTAATTTAAATTGCTATTCCTCTTTAAACTCACAGAATAGAGGAAATAACTTTTTTTCAATTTATATGGCAATTGAAGTCTAAAACTAAAGGTAATAACTTGTCAATGAATCGTTTCACGTGAAGTATTTACAGAACCATTTAACTCTAAATGTCAGAACACGTAGTGCATGTCTCCGTTGCGATTGCTCATTATGTTTGTACTGTGCTTTTACACGTTGCAGTGAGACAGATGACAGCAGCAGCATACCGATGGCCGAGCGGGCGGAGGTCAGCCCTGGACCCAGGAAACCCTCCATCCACCTCACCCTGCCCGACTTCCAGGACGCCTCCACTGGTCTGCTCTCTCTCTCTCTCTCTCTCTCTTTCTCTGGTTGATTTTTTTTTCTTTAAACACTTCCACCTTTTTCTCTGTTGTTGGGTAAATACTCAGGAGAAAGGTGAACGTGTGGGTCAGTCCCAATCTCCTGGCATTTGACCTTGATGAAACCTATGTTTGCCTGAAACGTTAAATATGAATGAAATTACTTCCTCCACACCTGTGTTTCTAGCAGGGTCAGGGGTCAGGGCCATGTGGTCACAGGAAATCAATCGATGTTCAGGAAATGAACGTGGAATGAATATTTGTTTTTCTTAGAATGGCTCTTCTGTCATATTGAATGGTATTGAATGGTTTCAATTGAGTATGATTGAGTTTTTTAAGCATTTTTTTTACTTGTAACATTCATGGTGTTAAAGTGTACTTCATTTGCACACCAGGGTTACTGACACTTAAACAGCTCTAACGCTTATCATTTCTTAACTCTTCACAGGTTCGCTGAGCCCTTCGTCGGTTGCAGTGTCTCGTCTGGAGGCGGCGCTCTCTGAGGTGTCGGACCTCAGCTCCGTGCGTCGCCAAGGACCCACTTACATCTGGAACACCCTCGAACGCATTTGGCTGCAGGCTGGTATGTCAACAGCGCACGCTACTATGCCAAGCAATGTTCCAAATTGTGGGGTTGGAGTTTATTTTTTCTCGTTTGGGGTTCATGTCAGCCAGACACCATGCAAAAAGCTGACTGTGAAGGAAGGTTTGTTTTGAAAAGTTGTGATTGACGGTAATCAGATTCCATGGTTTTGTGTTTCTCAGTGTTATTAAGCTTTATGAATAATAATCCTATCTGCAAAGGCAAAATGGACATTGATTTCAGGCAATTAAAGCTTTCTAGTTCTCCAAGACTCAAGAGTTTGCAGCCATACTCACAACGCAGCTACTGTTACTTCTACTACACAGCTTCTGATTCATCATTTATTGGGAAAGTTAAGGGATAGTGAACATCAATCTTCGAGCGAAAGATCTACCGCTTTTTGCGCCTCTTAGACCCTCTAAGTAAAGTCTTGAGGCTTTACTGCTATTGTCCCAGAGAAGCCAGAGACTCTTTAAGACTCAGTTTCAGATTTGTAAAAGCTTTATTCTATTTGTGAAAATGCTACAAAGGGGAGGTTTACGTTTTTTCAGATCTAGGTCACACTGGATCAGGTCCAGCTCAAAAAACACTATACTTGGACTAGTCAAATCTGTACTACTTTATTCCAAATAGGCTAAAGAGACTTTAAAAACACAGTTTTTCCTCAACAATTATCTACTTTGAATACTTTAACCCTAAATGACCTCTATCAAAGGATATAACCAAACTTCACACTGTAATCAAGTCATAGAAATAATGGATATCAATTATTTACTCTGAGACTTTTAAAATAACAAAAAATGTATCATTCTCTTTTATTAGGGTGAGTTGCAACAATAATTCCTTTCAGATAGAATCACAATGATCACCTTTTTATCAGGTTGAACTCAGTGGACCCACACGCATCAGGCACACACATACACATAAGCCGGTATAAAACAAAGAAAACCATTGTTGCAAATCCTGATGTGACGCTTAGGAGCGTAGAAGTTCCATATGAGTTGTCCGTTTCACCCAAAGAGCAATAACATAAAAGTGCGGTACCCTCGTAAAGAGTTCTGAGTCCTGACTGAAGCTTTTACCAGTCTCTCGGTCGTCAGGGTTGAACACGACGGCCGGCTGATGGCCAAATGATGGCTTGGTCCGTACCGAAAAGTCCTATGAACTCCATCACTGCGCGTTGACTTGATAGCACAAATCAGGCTCACATCAAAAACGACGAATTAATGCTAATCGCGTGAGCTGCGTGAGCTAAACAGTGGCTAAGAGTCTAGTCTGACCTTTGACAAACAGGAAAGCTGTGACTTCATCTCATCAACTAGAGAGGAAACTGTGGTGTACCTCATGGATCAATTCTGAGACCACTTATGGTTAAGCAAGATGGATAGATCGATCCTCCGTGTTAGGAATGATCTCAATAAAGGTTATAAATTCTAAATTCAGAGCATACCTGTGATTGACACATTGCCTCCACATAACACTCAACTCGTTGACGACTGAGCCAGCAGCCAGCAGTTAACGTTGCTAACAGTATGAGCATTGCAAACTACGGCAACAGTTCTGGCAGAGCTCAAAGTCTGAGGGGGACCCATAGGGTGAACGCTACGCTTCCGTGGGTGGGGATGGCGTTATCAACTGTAAGCACTGTATCAGTGCAGTGCATAGCGGTGGCGATTAGCTAGTCATTGGGGCACAGACACTCACAAACACTTATTTGCAGAACAAATCACAGAGAAGTTCGGATTACAAAACACAGAGAAAGAGCGTCTTTATTCTCTGCTCAGGAAGCCATTACTATACTATATCTTAAAATAGCAAATAGTTGTGTTTTAGGGTACAATAACGCTCTGAATTTTGCACCTTTAAACTAATTTATATGAAACTATAATATAATTTAGAATATCAGATGGCAGCTTTTAAGTGAGAATCTTCTCAACACAGACACTGTGTGCTGTGTAGATGCTGCTGTGAAAGCTGTGCTGTCTTATTACGCAGCGTACTGACCTGCTTACAAGCTCGGTTGAATTTCAAACTCTCTGGGGAGTGAGATATCGTTTATGCACTCGGTACAACGTGAGCACATTGCAGTCACAGAAATTCTATTCTATATGTGCTGGAAAACCCTGTGTGATAACACAAGGGATGTAGATATAAAACAAAATAATTTCCTCCGGAGACAACATGTTTGTAACCTTGTTACCATAAAATGACATCATCTAATGTGATTACTGCAGCCATTTTCTAGAAACAACAGTATAAGTGGACATTTTAACAATTTAACAGACTGCATATCTTATGCGAGTGCGCTCTGTACCTGCATACATGTGGCCACTGTTCTATTAAGGGCAGAACGGCAGTGATGCATGCCGCTATTACTTCCACCCCTTTAGCCGCAGTCTGCCCGTGGAAAGTTCACAGGAGAGCGGAGCATTAGCAGGAAATGAAGGGAGAGGAGTGCGGAGATGCCTCGCACAAACAACACTCCATGCGTCCTCTCAGCTGGAGTGGATGAGGCATGAGAACGGGAATGTTAATCCATACAGCGGCCAAGCGAAGCAAGTGATGCAACCGGCATACCAGTGCGTTACAGTTCGGGATGGGATGTGGTGGAGGGGCCGTGGGGTCGCGTCCCCTGTGGCCTACTGTAATTGGAAGGTTATTTTCTATGTCTGACCTTTGACCTCTGATATTCCTCTGCTGACAACGGGCAAAATAGAATTTCCGTCGGAAAGTGTGTGTGTGAGTGTAGGGGTGTGTCTTTTAGCTCAAGGCTGAGCCATGTTGCACCCAATGATCCCCCTCTCTCCTTCCCAGCATTCCTCTCCTTATCGGTCACTTCCTGTCTCAATCTCACATCCTCGTCGGCACAAAAAAATTAACACAGAGGGCACAGTTAGCTGGACATAAACACACATGCATACCTGCAAACATATAAAAGGACTGTATACATGCGTATACGTATGCTGATGTGATTTATTTATTTATTTTGCCAAGAGCTCAGGTGAGGAGCAGGAAAAAGCCTTACATAACCAGAGAGCATTCACTGAATCCGTTTTTTCCCCGAAGTGAAGCCATAAAAAAAAAAAAAAAGAAACCCGGAGGCTGGGAAATTACTCTTTTTCATCTCGCAGAGGCAGCATGCATGCACTAAGTATTTCCCATCTGTGCATCTATGAGACACAGGTAAACAAAACAAAACATCCGCTACCAAACACACACATGGGTTCACCCGGCGCTCAGGAGCAGACGGTGTGTACCACATACTCCCTCTCTCACTTTTCCCGTAACGGGCACGGTGCGGTCAGCGTTTGGAGCTGAAGAGTTTCTTTCTCAGGGGTTGCTCTGGGTGTTGACCCGGTGTCCACTCATGAGAGTGATTGACAGCAACGCTGCATCAGGATCCCGTTCAGATATTGGTCCTCTCCGGTCCCAGGGGCGGGTCCTCTGGTCAGCTCTGTGTCCAAGTCTTATAGGACAATGACGTGCTTGTAGGCGTGATGCTGTGTGTGTGTGCGTGTGTGTGTGTGTGTCTGGGGTTTGTCCTCATCTTCCCAGCAGCAGCAAAGAAAGGAGGCAGGCAGCTTTAGTTTGCTATGGCCATATTTAGGCAAGACTTTCATGACTTCCCAGGCACTTTGTTGCTCCCACTCTCACTTTCATGGTCTTTGTGTGTGCGCGTGTGTGTGTGTGTGTGTGTGTTTATGTGTGTGTGTTTTTGGTTGGGGGTGGGGGGTCCATCCAAGAGCAGTGTTTTGTGTTTGTATTTGATAGTTTACATTTTGACGTAATGCTGCTGAACTCAAAGTTAAGTCATCTCTGTCACTCTCACATGGGATTAATAAATTCCTCTCCTTTCTCTCTCTCTGATTATCCTTTCTTAATCTTTCCTCCATCTCTTTTACTATCTTTTCCTCTGTTATAACTCCCACCACCCTCCTCCTCTTGTATCACCTTCCTCACCCTTCTACCTCTTTCTCCATCTCCCTCCTCAGGGGAGTTGTTCATGGCGGACGGCCGGCTGAAGGAGGCCCAGTTCTGCATAGCCGAGGCCAGCGCGCTCTCCCCCAACTCGTACTCGGTGCTGCTGCAGCGTGGCCGCCTGGCCGAGCTCCGGTGCCAACTGGACGACGCCAAGGGCCTGTACGACGAGGCCCTGGCCATCCATCCCACAGGAGAGGGCACACTGGTGCACATGGTGAGCGTCAGCGAAAGCTTAAGAGGCTGCTAAATTGGAATTAATGTGATGTACTGTTCAGTGGTCAGTAGGCAGACACACACGCGGAACATGCGTGGAAACACTAATACATTTTTATTCCTTTTACTTATTAAATCAGATGCAAGATGAGCATGTGCACCCACACACACGTATGCACCCTAGCGTACGACACACACATCTCCATTCACACATTCTAAATGCTTTGCTTGAGTTCACTGAGTTACATTACACTTTATGTGACACAAGAATTTCAGAATCAACCTTGGCAGAGGCAAGCAGTCACAAACAAATTTAAATGTTTTTCTTAAATTCACTAAATTAGAAAAAAAATCTAATGTTGTCTGCTCTCTGTAACCGTACACAGTAACAACTACACAAAGAGTACACACACACATCCAGTTGGATAAGAACATGTAATTATTCATCTTTGTCTTTTCATGTGAAGTTATTGCATTTCAACAGGTTCAAATTCTGGCGTTATAAGAAATCGATGACCTCCCACTGGTAATAACATCTATAAAGTTGCACAATTACAGAAAAACACAATTGGTCTACTGCACTAGTTTTCCTTTAGAGGGAAGAGAAAGAAAGAGGGTTTCATCTGAGTTTAGTTTACTAATTTGAATAACAAATATTCTGTCAGAATATTAATTTGCAGTTCTTGAGAATACCAAAATACTCGTCCCATTTTCAATGGAGTAATACAAACTAAACAAGTTCATGAATAAATCATGCAGATAACAATGTCTGTGCTTTTAAAGGATTCAACAATCAATATCAGGTGGAATATCTTTGTTTCTTTATCACAGCATTTATGTAATCCTAGCATGTTTAATCAATTTCTAATCAATAGCTCATTAGGCTAAATCAGGTGTGCTGGTAGAGCCTGTGCACTAGGTTTGCCTCATAATTCAACTATCCTGTATGAAGTTGTATGTAAGTTCCGAGAACGTTAGCTGATGAGCTTTGTGTTTTTGTTGTGTAATTGAACAGATATTCTGAGGCGTGGTGGCTATTAGCTACTAATATTAGTTCCCTACCTGGCAGTAACAATAGCAGTTAAATATAAAACTATTTTGGTACTTAACAATGCTCTATTGTGTTTTTAAAAGGCTAGAGAAAAGGCAATTTTAGCCTTACATACAACATGCTATCTATACAGATACTAATGTAGAAGGCTAAGTTTAGTTATCTCTGAGAAGAAAAACAAATGTTAGCTAATGAAATATGTAATTCAGCAGAAATTATTAGACTAGCTTGCTATTAGCTGCTAATATTAGCTCGCTTCCTGGCAGTGGCAATAGCAGCTGAATACATCACTCTTTTGGAACGTAACAACTCTCCTACGTTTTTTTTCAAAAGGCTAAAGAAAAGACAATTTTAGCCTCCTGTATTCAACTTGACTATCTATACAGATACTAATGTAGAAGGCTAAGTGTGGTTCCACTTTGAGAAGAAACAGAAACGTTAGCTAAAAAAATATTTAATTCAGCAGAAATGATAAGGCTAGCTTGCTATTAGCTTCTAATATTAGTTGGCGGTAGCAATGGCAGCTTCTTATTTTCATTAGTCTTTTTTCCTCCCCTGTGCAGTGTTGTACTGTGTCACTGTCACAATCGTGGTCATTATGGTTAATTGTCACATAATGGCTTAGTCATATACTGAGATGTGTTGATTTGTTGCAGGGCAAACAAATCTATTTCAGAAAATAGAAACAAACAAAACTTTGGTCCATAACCAACAAATGACAAATACTGCTCAAAGACTCGCTCCCTCTCTCCTGATCACTCCCCCACATTTCTTTCATCTGAGCCGATCCTTTCTATCTCTCCCTCTCACTCGCGCAGTAGAAAGATCCTCTCTCGCCCACTTCCACCCACTCCCTCGCTCAGTCTCTCTACAAGCTTCCTGGTTCCAGATGATCCACTGGATTAACCACGGCTGCTCTGACCTTTGAACTTTCTCTGTTGTCATGGTGAAAGGACCAGAAAGGGATATTCCTGAATCCAAGACTCGCACTGCCAGACACGCGCTCACATACACACCTACCCACACACGCACACAAACACACACACACACATACACACACACCTACACACACAATATGTCCGTGGTCTCCATAGTGACTAATGATGTGCTGGTTGATATCGCTTTTGACTTAAATACTGGCTACCTTGTGACCACATAAGGCTTTTGCTCCTACTGTGCACATTAGTGTTGGTGTGTGTGTGTGTGTGTGTGTGTGTGTGTGTGTGTGTGTGTGTGTGTGTGTGTGTATGTGTGTATATGTGAATATGTGTGTATAGAGGGGTATATGTGTGTGTGTAGCAGTGCAGTCCCATTGGAGTAGACAGAGGTACTGTCTCTTCCATATTTGGCCTGTGGGAGAACCAATCCCAGGGGGTGTAAAGCTGAAACAAAGCCAGCTGGCAGTGTCCTACTCTGGGTCTCTTACAGGGCAGATGTGTTCCCAGTCTGAAAGTGTGAGCGTGTGTGTGCATGTGTTTTTGTTTGTGCCTTCCTCCATGGATTTGGCGCACATGTGTACTATTTGTACCAATTTTTGTGTGTTCGCATGTACATGGATTAAAGGCACATGTTGTAGTAGGCACTAATAGACCCAAATCCCCAAAACGCTGCTCTCTGGAGCACTATATGTGGTGAATTATATATAAGACGTGCTAATGGGGGGTTGTGGTAAAACACTTGCATCTTTGCATTGTGATCGAGCCTAAGTGGGACAGTGTGTGGGACATTTTATATGGAGCGCTACCCATGTTTCTGGCGTGCATCAGCCTGCAAGAATACAACCTACAGTTGCTGCTACTCTGTGGCTCTCTGGATTCATGCATTTATTTTTGCACTGTATCTGTCGTACACTTTGTGTGCCAGTGGCCCATTTATTGAGCTATGCCTTCAGGGGGAATTCTGATGATATTCTTAGTTGATAGTCTTGCACTTGAGCTATTATTCTGCAAAAGTACATACTGTACTTTCCATGAATGTCCCTAAGATCTTTATTTGAAGTTGTTAGGGCTACACATAAAAGAAGATGTACTCCAACTGTGGCTCCACAATGGAATGGAGGCAGATCTTTTTATTTTGTTATCGACAAATAGTACCATTATGATATGGAGACATTTTGCCTTTATTGGACAGTTTATTGTGTAGGGAGAATAAAATTAAGGTCATTGCGGTCATTTGGTATGAGTCTTAACCACTACGCCACTGCAATTTTTACAGGAATCTGAATGCAACGATTATCAACTCAAACGCATTATGCTAAATTTTTGTACTCTTACTTTTCTATCAAAGTTTTTCTTTCTCTTTCTCTATTTTTTAAGCCATTGTAAAGGCATTACATTTAGCTAAATAAGTCAGAGGTGCCTGTCCATTAAAGCACATCGTTACAACACTGATTTTTTTTAAAAAAAAGCCTTCTTTGCATGAGATAATTTCCACTTGAAAATTTGAATTTTCTCTTAAAGGAATAGTTTGACATTTTTGGGGAAACATGCCTATTAGCTCACTAGCTAAGAGTTGGAAGAAAAGATCCATGCCACGCATGTCCGTGCACTAAACTAGCGACGGGAGCCGCTGAGCTTAGCTTGAAAGTAGTGGGAAACAGCTGGCGGGGCAGTTTGTTGTATTGTAACTAAATATTGGCAAACAACAGCCGCGAGTAGTATATTACATATCATTCACCCATTCACACACTGATGACAGGCTACCATGCAAGGCCACCATCTACCAAGCTGCAAAGAAGTTCTTCAAAGAAGTTCTTGGAGATTAAAGTGTCATTTGAGCAATAGACAGACCACGGGGCTCTATCGTTTTAACATTTGTACACTTATCAAACCAACAAAATAAAATGATAAAAAATGTGTGAGCCTATGAGGTGTTAGCAGGTGGGGTTTTGAACTTTGAAAATGACCATGCTAGCTTTTTTCCCTTGCTCCCATTCATGCTAAGCTAACGTCATCTCCTGCTGGCGCTAGCTTCAATCTTTTAATACTGTGTTAATACTTCCTTTCTTGTAGACTTTTGAGCATTTTGACTGACATTGACAATTTAATTTACTCTTATAAAAGCAGAACAGGCAATTTTTCGAGGTTCAAGACAGCATTGCATAGCTTCGCCCAAGCCAACTGGAGTGGAGTGAAGTAGTAATTCTCTCCACAGCAGCCGCAACCGATGAGGAAAGGGAAATGTGAGTTAGGGAAACCCATAACGAGATGCCGTACAGTACAGAGGCCCAGCAGCCCCTGCTGTGCGCCACCATCTTCCCTTTTACATCGCCTACACTTTACTCACTCCACCTCTACTTATTAGCTTCAACAGTGTCCACATGGTTTCTGAGTGTATGTGTGTGTGTGTGTGTGTGTGTGTGTGTGTGTGTGTGTGTGTGTGTGTGTGTGTGGGTGTGGGTGTGTGTGTATAAGGGAAGCAGTGATCAGACAGTGACTCACAGCTCTGGTCAGCTGCTGGTTTCAGAGTATTTTTGGATGGAGGAGGGTGTGGTAGTGAGGGAAACCAGTACACTGTAGTACTTTGGCATGCTGCGTGTGTGTAAGCATCTATGTGTACTAACGGTTAGCTACAGATTTATAGTTTATTGCCTCGGCTGTTACAGTCCACAGGCTAAAATCCGAGCGACTATTTCCTTCATCTATCACGGCATTAGCAGTGTCAGCCTTTACACATTTGTCTGTCTGTGCTGTTCACCTCATTATGGTAAGTGTTTGGTTGACGTGTGTGTATGTGTGGCATGTGGTGCATGTGTGTGTGTGTGTGTGTTCCGTTGGGTGGCTTATCCTGAAACGCGGCCCAGCCTTGCTTCCGGCGGTGGTATGAAATGAATCTGACCCACTCCCAACATCCTCCACATCTCATCCCTCCTGTTCGGAAGCGGAGCCTGCTCTGAGTCAGCCACACACACGGACACACACACACACACACACACACACAGTTAACACACACACTCTTTACGTTTTCCTCCTCTCCGAGAGAATATTCATACACTGCTTCACATATGCACGTATACTCTCAAGGACGAGGATTGGTGCTCATTGAATTAATCGCGTTCCAATTATCAAATGCCCCCCATCTCTCTCTCTCTCTCTCTGTGGATGGGGGTGGTTGTCAGCTGATTAGATAATGCAAATACATTATTTATAACACTTTGCACGTTTGCGCCGCTTTATGGGATTGCCTAGCAACCAGGGAAATATATTCTATTGAGCAAGACCTCTGATAACCACAGAGAGAGGAGAGAGAGAGAGAGAGTGTGTGTGTGTGTGTGTGTGTGTGTGTGTGTGTGTGTGTGTGTATGTGAGAGAGAGAGGAAGAATAAAATCGGGCAGGCAAACAGAGAGACGATTGGGAGTTGGCTGGTGCCTCCGTTGCTATGTATGGCTCATCTGGGCTCACTTATTTTTTCCGTTTTCTTTGACACCTCTCTCTTTTTTTCGCTCTCTCCATCCCCCTCTTTCTCTCTCTATTCATTGTTCCCAGTTTAGCTCTTTCTCGCTCGCTCGCTCACACTCTCTCCCTCCTTCCTTCCTTGCTCTTTTTCCTTTTCCAATTTCCTCTGTGGTTCCTGTATCACCCCTTTCTTCCATTCCTTCTCCCTCTCCTGTTGCCGTATTCCCAGTGTGCACATGCAAGTGCTTGTGTGTGTGTGCCACGCTGACTTTATATTGTTATGAATTAATATATCTGCTTTAATCTGCAGAGAGGTGAGAATTATCTTTGCAATGCAGGAATTTATTGTAGATACACACTATACGCGGTAGGTTTCTTTGCCATTCTATCTAGGTGCACTACAGCGCTGGAGATGCTCAACATGTAAAGGTCAGCGTGGTCAATATATTGTGCTGACAAAAACAAAACATAATGTAGTACACAGTTGGCTCAGGGAAAGTGCTAAGAGGTTTGACCTCCTTAATTCTCACCATGACATGAGCGTCTGTCATCACACTCTCATGATGTGCAGACAAACATTGTTCTAACCTGGACGACTTAATTTTGAGTTTTCATGGAGTTTTCTAAATATGTCAGGCTCAATTTCAAGGGGTATGTTATAAACGCACAGGGCATCCACAATATTTCCATTTGATGGAACAATGCGGCTATGAAAAAGAGTCTGGGGTTTGAATGCTTTGATCAGTTTAGACATCCATGTAGCTCCAATGAAGAGTTGGGTTAAGTTAAAACAGACAACAATAATTTGACATTTGGTAGAATTTGCTCCATCTCTTTCTTACAGAGTGCTAGCTGAGATGAATGTAAAACTACAGCCGGGAGACAGCTAGATTAGCTTAGCATTAAGACCAGAAAGTAAGGGGGGGAGAGCTAGCTTGACTTTGTCCAGCTCACCTCTAAAGATCTCAAATCATCACCTTCTATCTTGTGCCGGACCATCTGGTTCCCCCGTTTCCAGTTTTTATGCTAAGCTAAGCTAATTAGCTGCTGACTGTAGATACTTTACCCAAACACATGTCAGTGGTGTCAATCTTCTTATATCTTGGCAACGACGGTAATAAGCATACTTCCTAAAATGTCAAACTATTATTTTAAAGGGGAAATTAAAAAGGGGAAATGCATTATAAGGGGTTAATAGGTACGAAAAGTTCAAGCCAATATGGCCAAAGTAAATACAGCAGCCTTGACTCACCTCTGCCAGCCAGCTCAGACTTACCACTGATGGGATTAAAGGTTCAGGTAAATGCTCTCTTCCTGGTTCAGTGGTGGGGCATTGGGCAGTAGATGTTAGTCTACAGGGGTTCAACAGACGGCTCATGGATGACGCAACACGCCCTTTAGCTGCCATATTGCATGTTTACCGACCTTATGGATCCAAACCATGCTTGCCATGCACACACTTAACGACCTTTGTACTAAAACAATTCAAATGTAACTATTTACAACTTTATTCTTATTTATGGTTTGTCTGGTCACTTCGCCCATTGACAGCTGGGATCGGCTCCAGCACCCCCGCGACCCTTAACTGGATAAGCGGTTATGGAAGATGGATGGATGGTCACTTGCAGCTCTTCAGCTCTGTAGGCAGCATGGCTGACAACAGCAGATTGCAAGTCTAAATTTAGAGTTCAGCTGTCTCTACACTGTCTAGAAGACATTCATTTCTGGGATCTGATCCATAAGAGCATTTTGTCACTGATTGATTTCTGGTTAAAATAACTGGCAGTCTGGTTAGTTGTTTAAGGTCTATACAGTAGCTTAAATCAGAGTGTGGCTTTACACACTAGGATGGATTTGCATTCTAGTATTTATATGCAAACTATGCTTCACTTGAGGGGGAAAAAGTTTTTGGTAATAAAGAAGTTATCCAATAAATATTAATCACATAAATACATCTCAGTGGTGACTGCTTGGCTGTAGTTGGTACGTTAGAATATTACAAAGCAGTCTTTTTGTCGTTGCACAGTCTGAAATGTGAATAACATCAGCTGACACTGAAGAACAAAAACTAATTTCCCCAAATCAATTCCACAATCAAATCTCTGTTGGGTGTGTTTGTTTGTGACATTTAGCTTCTCTCATCCTCTTCAATCTAGCTGATGGAAATACGCTTAATTAAACGTTGTGTACTGTTTGAGGCGTATCAGAAAAGTTTGCTTGAATTTAGCTTGAAAGATGGATGAAACTCGGTTTGGCTTGGCTCAGTTCAGTTGTGCTTTAATGGCCCGACAAGAAACAAATCTGCACTGCAAAGCACTATGGGATCAGCTGAGGTAAAACTGGAGAAAGATGGCTTGGAGTAATTCAAGAGAAACCAACAGATACCCGTTTTATCAGTGTAATGCCGGAAAACCTCTGATCCAAACTAAATGTTCGTGAGCTATCAGTCCTTTCCTTTCTGCTCACTCTTCTACTCCTTTATACATTTTGCTCAGTATTGTGTTACTGTTACTAATTCTCTGTTCTCATATCAATTGAAAATATTTCTCATATTAGCCTACTGTCTTGTTTAACTTTTTTGGCAAATATGGCCTTTGGATTGAGACAAGAAGATTGATGTCTAGCTCATGTTAGTGGACTAGGTGCCAAGCATAAATAAGGATGCTGTTAGCCTAGCTGAGCATAATGATTTTGTATATCTGTAGTATCTCAAAAGAATGACTTGGTATCTGAAAAAGATTTTCTTGGGATTTTGAGATACTAAGTCATTATTTATGTGGATCTGGAAGCTTGGCAACATAGTAACCACTCGCAGTGCTAGTTGTTGAACTATTTTAGCAGGTGAGCTATCTGCTAACATGCTAACTGCTTGCTCATTAGCTCAATCTCTACAGGGACATTAAGTTAACACAGTTTGGTCAAAAGACATATTTGTACCATCAACACCTGTTGGGTAACTGTCTGTTCTCTTTTGTGAAGTATATGACAAAGGAGGTTAAATAAAACTGGATGGTTGCAACTCAGCTAGTAAGATACGATAGCTTCCTTCATTTTGGACACTACAGTGCTCGGTTCCATTGGAATTATGTTGATGCAAATTGTAGCCGTTGTAAATGCTGGTGTGACCGGGCCTTATGGGTTGTTAGGTTTGGTACCATCAAGCCCACAGAGACTTACACCAAAACCTCATCTTCCTCAACGTACATACTGAAAAAAATACTGAATGGCAACACACTATAGCCAGGACCACTGCACAAGATCAGTCTTTTGGGCAGATGGATAAAGTGTTTGGCAAGAAATAGCTTCAACACATAAGTCCCCCTAAATCACTAATGTCTAAGCTATATTCATGTAAAGATGAAACAAACAAAATAACATTGCGTAGTTAAGAGGCAGGCTAGCAGTTTCCCCGTGCTAAGCTATGCTGACCAAGTCCCGTAACCATCTGTGCTCAATGGTCACACGTCAAATTGCTATTGTTCTTCCCTCGCTCTTAAAAAAGAAAAAAACTGACCTTTTTCTTTCCAGTAAGTTTAGTCAACCATTGGCAAGCTTGTGTGTATTGTGGTGTGTGTTCTTTCCTGTCAGCTCGTCCTGTTCGGCCTATCCCTTGTTTGTATCAGGCCACAGCATAAACAGCGGGCTAGTGTTCAATTGATTGAGCAGCTGGCCATAGAAGGATCAACAAGTTCCATGGTTACCAGCATAACTGACACGTGGCACGGATGGAAGGGTGTGATTGTTGGTGTGTGTGTGTGTAAGTGTGTGTGTGTGTGTGTGTTATCCCGGTAAGCCGACTTGTTTATGCTAGAAACGTTGGAACAATGTAACCACTGTGAGTCAGGAGACAAGAGCACAGACAGTAAGATGTGGATGCTTGTGGCCAAACTAGCGGCAAGGAATACATCATACACCTCAAGCATACACTCCCACACACTCACATGCATGCATGCACACACTCATAAAGACACACATGCACACACACACACACACACACACACACACACACACACACACACAAGCCCCGTTTGCACATCCTGTGACAGGTTTTCTCCGTACCCAAGAGTTTTCGATCTTCCTCTGTGTCAGAAGGGAGGAAGGGAGGAAGAGTGTGTGTATGTGTGTGTGCTTTTATTGAAAGTTGCATCAGAGCCCCTAGACAGCTATGTGAATTTCAGCCCAATTAATCTGGAGCTTGTGAGCAGAGACTGCATAACAAGACTCGTCTGTCTGACCTCAGGCCAACTCGACGTGTGTGTGTGTGTGTGTGTGTGTGTGTGTGTGTGTGTGTGTGTGTGTGTGTGTGTGTGTGTGTGTGTGTGTGTGTGTGTGTGTGTGTCTGTAACAGATAGTCAAAGTAAGGGAGAGGATGATATTGTGCGAGAGAGGCTGCCTGTTGTCACCTTGAGTGTGCATGTGACACTGTGGCTTGTGTGTGTGTGTATTTGGGTATGAGACATACAGTATTTGACTCCATGCTGTTGGTCAGTTGCATGACAGCCCTTTCTGCCTGGGCTCTCGAACGCACCGTACCCCCAACTGAGCTGACCTCCGAAAAAGAGACACACACACACGCTCATACAGAGTTCTGCCTGCCCTTTAACATGGTGACGACAGATATCATCCATAATATCCTTCTCCGTCTCCATACATAGCCTACTTTTTGCAAAAAATCGCAGCCTGACAGTGTGCACTCATTTTCCCCCACACATCAGCTCAAATGACCATTTATTCAATTTATACAGTTTTTATGAAATGCCGGTTACACACTTCTCGTTCCTTTTCCCCTCAGCTTTTTATTCCACACACAGACACATACATCTACAGTATATATACGTTCATACAGTGTGAAGCCAGTGAGTGTAGAGATTGCATGCTTTCCCACCACTCTTCCTGGCAGAGCCCTGGGCAGTAGCCATCCAGCACGCCACTGCAAATGAGGACTTTGGACTAACATGTTCTGTAAAGGAACATACCAATGTCTTTGAATGTTTGGGGCAATTTTTCACAAACCGGGTAAACTTGTTAGTAGGCTACCAATCATCTTTTTTGTAGGTTTTTCTGCTTCCAATAGGGCTAATTTATTTTCAGTATGTAAGAAAATGCTTTTTCAGAGTTTTGAAACTTGCCCGAGATGGATACCTTTTTCCGTAACAAATAATTTGTGTTAGGGATTACCATTTGAAATTCAATAATTACTTTACATATAGTAATCCAAGTAACAATCTGGGCATCAGCCTGCTCACTACTGGTTTTATGAACCAGTAAAATTTGTTTGGTCTTTGTGCGTTGGACAGATGTCAGTTAGCTACTTGTTAGCCTGGTGCAGCATCTGGAGTTTGGGGGTGGGCAGCTAGCCTCTACTATAGAGGAGAAATGTGACTCCAAAGTTGCTTTATTTAGATGTTGTCTTAGCTAGCTTGCTAACATTAGCTTAGACTTCTAGAGGGCTTTGTGGCTAATGTTAAGCTAACTGCTGATGGTCATCAAATCGGCTGGCTGCTTGTTACAACACAAAGTTGTGTTTTCAATTTTTTAACACACAATATGTGACAAGTGTGTGTAGAGGCTTTAGAGTTGCTGAAAAGGCACCTTTGGTGTTACTTTTTAATTATTAAAGCGAAGGTTGGTATTCTTGAGAAACTAGCGGGAGTATGCTTTAAAAAAATTATTCAAATGAAAAAGCCAGCCGTGTGTTGCCTACTCTTCTCAAATGAATGTAGCTAGCAGCATTAGCTCAAAGAGTTGCTAAATCAAGCAAAAGACTCGCCAAGCTGGCTACAAAGACAGCCCATCCCTTTAGGCCGACCTCCAAAGCCACTCCCCCAAAATTCTCATTCTTCATTTTATAATGAATGTAAACAACAAACATGGCTATTGTTAGTAATCATTGAGAATTTTAACAATATAAAACAATTATTTTTGAAGCAGATTATCAACCCTATCTATAAGCAATTGATTAATCTTTCAAGTAGCTGGCCCAAAACTGGTTTTAGTCACTTTCTTCTCCTAAATTTTATGGGAAATGTGTTTTAATGTTAACCTTTGCTTTTTTTTTTTAAGCATGAGGTCAATCCGTTTTGATAACATTGTACTCACCAAGGTAAATGCTGAGATCTGGGAACACGCCAACATTGCTTAAAAAATAGATCCAACAGAGCAGCAAGCCTGAACAGTCAAACAATCATAAAGATTAAAAAAAGAATCCTCCGTTTTAGCAAAATTTCTATGGAACCCCAAATTGAAGATCAACAGTATAATAACCACCCAAACTGCAGGAAGCTACATGTCTTTCCCAGGAGGTCCATGATTGCTTACTTGTCTTCCGGGTTGGATTTCCTGGTACCATAGCTCGTAAATGCATTGCTTTTTTTTCAGCTGGGTCTCGAATTTGTATTGCCCAACAATATTACAGTGCAACAATAAAGTAACTTTGACAAAAGAAGGTAGGAACAACTTGATTGCACTAATGTAGCCCATTTAACCAATAGTCTCACCTCCGACCCGAGCAGGTTAAACACAGCATCAACTTTCATTACTGTGTGTGCGACTCCCAACATACTGCATCATTTTTCTGCAGATGACTGCTGCTTCAGTTGCACAACCCCAGTTGACTCCAGTAAAGTGTAGTACAATTTGTTGTTGTTGCTGTTCTTTATTTCTCTTTTCTTTTTTTTCTTAACCAGTCCACGGGACAGCAGGCATTATAATCCAAGATTTGGATTTTGTTTTGGTTGTAAAAAGCCACCATCTGCTTACTTATCTTATCATGTCATGACAAATGATTTAATGTTAGATATTTAGGGAGAAAATTGAGGGACGAGCCGTGAGGTTACATGTAATTTCCCCGTTCTATGTTGTGAGAATGAGAGCATGCCACTTACCCTACAAGTGAATTTCTTTTAAGAAACAATTAAATAACACTTTGTTCCATTTAAACCTCTCTCTGTGTTATTACTTTTGAAGAACTACAAAAAACTTTTCTTTATGAATACTTTTCATGACCTATTGATTCTATATGCAAACCTAAATGTCTCCTCTCTTTTAACCATCTGTCCATCCAGGGCCGTCTGCTGGTGAAAACTGAGCGCACCCACCTAGGGGAGAAGGTCCTGCGTGATGCAGTCCAGGTCCACAGCACCTCTCACGAGGCGTGGAGTGGTCTGGGAGAGGCCCTGCAGTCTCGGGGCTCCAGCCAGGCCCCCGACTGCTTCCTGACAGCCCTGGAGCTGGAGGCCTCCTGCCCAATCCGGCCCTTCACGATCATCTCCAGGGAACTTTAAGGGGGCCTGGGCTGGGGTTGGAGGTTTGGGTTATAATATACTGTGATGCAGATACAGTGAAGAAGCCGTGCTGGGTGGAAAACATGTTCCTTAAATGAAAAGTAACAATTCTTTTAGAAAATAGGCCTGTTTGCTTGATGAGAAGATTGATGACACACATGTCTGTCAGTTGAATATGAAACTACAGCCAGGAGACAGTTAGCTTTGCATAAACCCCTATAAAACCACAACCCACATTTTTTTACCGTGAACCAATTAATCAAATAACAATGTGATTAGTGAAGTAAATTAGGTTTCAGTAAGCAGATATTTTGCAACCCTTGGACAGAGCGAGGCTAGCTGTTTCTCCCTGTTTTCCCTTTATATGCTAGGCTAAACCAGCTAACTCCAGGATGTAGCTTTATATCTAACTAGCAAATATGATTGCGGTATTTATCTTCTTATCAAACGTCCAGCAAGAAATCTAAAGCTGTAAATGTATTTCCCAAAATCCAAAGTATTCCCCTAAATAGTCCAAATGACTTTCATTTTCAACCTCTCAAATATTAAGCTAATTGCCCTTGAAATATGAACATTCCTATGTTCTTTATAAGTTATCAGCTAAAAAAATGCATTATTACATGAAAACATTTACGTTAATATCAGATATCAATGCTGTTCATGTGAAGAAAACACAACAACAGAGTCGTTTCAAATGTTTGCAACACAACAGAGCAGTATATACAGAGAGAATAACGTTATAATGTAGTTTTTTGTAACAATGTACATCTCCTATGGAGTTATATGTACAGAAGTCATAGCTCTTTTGCAATTAGTGACAAGTGAGTAACATTCTTAATAATCTGAATCATTGGGTGTTTATTTAATGGTCCATAAACCGCGAAGGTGTGCCGGTTACATCTTTAAGATAGAATGTATGTTGTTGAGTACAGGCTGTCAGGAACACCAGCAGCTCATCTTCATCGTAGCCTTTGATGTATTTTTGATGATCACGTTGATTGACGCAGCTTTTCATGTACACACAAACCCCCCCCCCACCACCACCACCACCACCACCCCCCACCCTGTCATCCTCAAATGAGAGCTCATGAGAGCTCATCCATTTTCGCGTATCATTCCATATGTCTTTACTATGTGTGTGTGCAAGGATATGTGTTTCAATGCAGTTTGTCTTTATATTATGTATCTTCATGCAAGCATGCAACGTTTGTTTTCAAAACCGTCCCTCTGGGGTGTTATCGGACGCTGTTCTGTTTGTTCTGTCTGTACGGTACAGTAGGCGACTCAACCGCTCATAACGTGTGTTGTTTTTCTTGTTGTTTTTTTCTTTTTCTTTTACTCATCTGTTTGTAATGCTCTCCATTATAAAACAACAAAGGCTTTTGAAAATCACTGCTGAATGCCGCGTCTTCACCTGCCTTGTCACTTGTGACTAATGGACATCACTTCCGAGTGCCTAACCACATTAATGTGAGCAGTGGGACCAGGCTGCCGGCTTATGTAATACTGCCAGCACAGTTTTCTGCCTCCTCCTCCTCCTCCTCCCCCTCTTATCTCTCTCTCTCTCCTCCTCTATCTCTCTGTGTCTCTCGCTCTCCTCCGGCTCGCCTGATGTGATGTGATGTGGCTTGGTTGCCTAGCAGCCATCCCCTTGTTTGAGTAACTGGGGAAGCGGAGCGATATCTGGTCTGCTGAACAACACACACACACACACACACACACACACACAGTGAGAGGCAGATAATGCACCCGTTGTGTGGTTTTACAGGCTTGACAGTGTCTGTTTGATGTCTACTGTTTACCATGTGAGGTATGAGCCAGCTATAATCAATGTCTCAGGATGGTGTAAATTGATTTGTGTTATGGGAAGAGTCACTGCCTTTGCTCTCAGCAACCCCCCCAATCCCCATTTCTTAACCCTCTCCCTCCCTGCAGGGCTACAAGCACAAATCCCTGCCTTCTCTGTCTTGTCTTAGAACTCCACAATCGCCCACGCTCCCGTCGCTTCCGGCAATAAAATCCCCCATTCATCAATACTTTGATTTCAGCGTAGGAATTTATTGATCACTGTGGCCTCTTTTCTGCCGCCCAGAGAAAAAGAAAATCTATTTTTACTTTTCCCCTCCTCGCTCGCCGGCTCTCCCTTGTTCCATCCTCTCCTCATTAGCGCTGTGTGACACCTACACAGGGGCTTCGGGAGATGAATGGTCTAATCCCTGTGGGTAAAGAGTGAAGTATTACATGGTGTGCTCGCACATGCACGCATACACACAAACACTGGCAACAAGGGGCACCATGAACACATTGTGTGGTACACTACACATGCTTATGAACATGCACACTCATATGCCAGGGCCTTGACAGCTCTGGTAAAAGTAGACAGATTAATAGAGGAAGCGGCCTGCTGTAAAGCCTCTGAGAATGACGACGGGCAAAATAAACTCTCTATTCACTGGACCGAGTGTCACCCCACACACGAAAAAATATGCAGTATGTACACCTGGGATTAATGAGCAGATCTTATTGTGTATGGGCGTCTGCGTCACCGTGATGTCAGAGCACCCAGGCGTGTCGCTCTGGTTACGCCTGAGCATCACAAGACTGTCTGTGTTAGTGTGTGTGTGTGTGTGTGTGTGTGTGTGTGTGTGTGTGTGTGTGTGTGTGTGTGTGTGTGTGATATGAGCAAGGGGGAGCAACTGGTATCAAGTGTTCAGGTACACACCAGCCTTTGTTGAACCAAGCGGTCACCCCCTTGGGTTGGTGTGAACGCTGGACTCGAACTCTGGTGCGGACCAATTAACCGCTCTCTAGTCCGCCTTGGAGGGGTAGTCTTGGACGGCTGTCAAGTTAATTCTGGAGCGGTTCTTTTCTGGTGTGAACACGATTCGACACCAGTCTATTTGCACGTTTTCTACCACTGAATTTGATGAATTTACAGTTCATCAGACCTCAAATGAGACAATGACTAGCTAGCCAGTGCAACTCGCGGTTGCTCTGTTTCACTCCCTGCGAAGGAGACTAGTTCGCCGGGAGGAGAGCAGTTGCAGCTCCGTAGTCTCCTAGGGGAGGGACAGACCTACCGTTTGGAACCAGCGCAGGCTACCAGCCTGCTGTTCCGCTCGCTTTTGTAACCAATGTAGCAATAAAGCATGGTGGAATTAGCAAGCTAGCTAGCTTACATGCAAGCCTCTTAATTAGTCAAGTTTAACAACTTTGCGTTCACTATTGTCACAGTGTAGGAAAGCACATCACGTGCCTCAAAGCAACTGTTAAGTTGTACGAAGAGCAAACTTTATCACCAATAATCAAACAACATTTCCAACTCATGACTTTTGTTTAAAATTTCTGCACTGTTGTTCCAATGTATAATCCTTGCATTGATTGGATTCAGGAACCGGACCTTTAGCTGTGAACCCACCTTTAGACATACTCAGCATCGTGACATAAATTGCAGACATATTGGATATAACAGGATCAATAAGGAACAAATAACTGACAATGAAAGGTGGTGAATGAGGTGTGTGTGTGAGTGGGGGCTTGGTATTCAGGTCATGATGGTGTGTGCGTGCATGGATGCCAATCCTGCGGGGCCATATGGAGGGCACGGGCTGGGTGGTGTCGGTGCAGGGCGCCAAGAAGGAAACCATAAACCATCATTGTGATGTCCAAAGAAGGCCAGGGAGTCCTGGATGGGTGAGGGTTGTGTTGGAGGTTATGCGGATCAGATGTGGTTCCATAATCTCATTCATAAATAAAATGCCTTAGAAGTACACATAGTTCATCCCCAGAGGGCAAATGTGTTCCTGCAGAGTTCAAAGCACATGTTGATGAAAGAATGCATTCACAATGCTGTGGGAATGGCTTAAGGGGGAGAGTAAATAGCTTTATTCTCTGGAAATACTTTGGAAAACAAAGCTTTATATGCTGACATGACTTCAGCACTTTCCAAAGATTTTACAATCCTCAATAAATGTTTTTGCTACACACAAACTCCTGGTGGGAATGGTTAAAAGTATAGTTTACATTTTTGGGAAGTCATTTTTCATTCTCATGTACACTAAATATTAAGTTAAAGCCAGTTAGCTGAGCTTAGCCTAGCCTAGCAGAAACGGAGCAGCAGAAAGCCTGGCTCTTTCCAAAATCTGCTACCAGCACTCCTAAAGCTTACTCACAAAACTCTCCATGAAACCACAACTTCTTGGTTTAAAACATCAGTTTTTGTACAGATTAAATAAACAGATTTCTAACATTAGGGAGCTTAAGAGGTTGCTGGTTTTGTTACCTTCGAGTCAGAGGCTAGCTGTTTCCCTCTTTTTTGAGTCTTAGTGCTAAGCTTGGAAATAAGGGCATAAGGTCACGTTTTCAAGCACACAATGCTGGCGTTTGCTTTGCAAGTCACAAGCAGCTCTGATAACCCATTGTTGAATTATTCTCACATTGTTGCCACACCACCATCAGCCTCTTTTTGGACTTTCTCCGAAGCTCATTTATGAGGTTGTCAAACTCCATGCCTAATAACTCTGGGGTAAACGGCAGCTTGGCCCGCAGTGCGTTCTTTTCCATCAATCAGTCCGGCTCACCGGAGCGGCCTCCAGTTCTCATGGTCCACTTCCACACACACACACCGCATCGGTGCCAGCACCGCTTAAACAATGCCCCCCTTGTTCGCTAATAGTCGCCCATTGCAGCTGATTAAACTTTTAAAATGCCATTAAATGGAAGCGTTATGTTGCTCCAGAGCGTCCGTCAGCAGCCTTAGGGGGGGGTAAATGGATACCTGTTCACCCTCCCGGTGTGTCACTCTGCCCACTAAATTCCTCAACTGCCTAGTCATCGCCCTTAGTGTGGGATGTGGTGATGAGAGTGAATATGACCTGGACTTAAAGGGGACACGAGGGACCAACACCTCTGAACTTGCCACTTCTTTGTTTCACCCTCTCTCTTCTGCCTGGTGTCTGTCAAGGTGCTCAAGTTATTACATCGAGGGAGAAACGGGAGACAGCCTGTGATACTGGGAGGCCATTTTAGTCCAGCACAATGTCAGTGGCAGACAATGGCTTCCTTGTTTGTTTGTTTGTTTGTTTGGCGACCTTTAGCTGCGACTCAGCAACTGATAATGGCATTTGTCCCACACCACTATTGGATTATGGGTGTTTTTTTGGCCCCACACCACATTCTTTAGGAAATTCCAGCAGTCTGCCTTCGTCATCACTCTGTGAGCAGGGTCACATTTTCTCAGCGTGTCGCCCCAAGTTAGCCGTTAATTTGACGTCCTCTCAACTCCGGCTCCAGCTGCACTGCTGAGTAGCAGGGTCACCTCCTGTTGTAAGCTGCCAGAAACACGGATTTACTCCAGACCCCACTGATGTTGCGACACACTAGTTCCTGAACGCCAACCGGATCTCATTAAGCCATGCCCCAAAAAAAATACCAAAGTTGATATTCGGGGGCTGCCAGTGCTACCTGCCCTGACACCAGATGTTCTCGTGACCTTTGAATGATGTAATTCCACTGTGCCAGTCTTAAATCGCACTTAAACTGCCTTCTCACCACAGGAAACACTACCACAGATGAAAGGATATTGTGCGTCTGGTAGGCTTTGCGCATTGCCATCCTGATGATTTTTTCTCCCCAGAGGGTTGATGCAAGGTCTACTTTCATCTTTCAGCATGGGGTATTATTTACTACATTTCAAATATCACAAACCAATTAGTAATTTTGTAGTTCTAGCCCATAGACATGGGTGTATAGTATGTGTACACACTGTACAAGTGCATTTTAAAAAAAGCAAAAGAGTCACAGATGCATGTGTGTGTGTGTGCATTCATCGCATTTTGCGGTTGCGTGCGTATTCTTTGAAGGAAATGTGTGTCTACGTGTGTGTGGCGAGAGGGGGGGCTTGATTGACAGTGAAAGAGCGGGTGCCCTAGCCGTGCCTGTGGTGGAGGCAGGCTTTGGGAGACGGAGGGTGTTAAGTCGTCAGTATGAGGCATATGTCAGAGATCAGTGCTGGACCGTGGAGATCACTGCGATGAGAATGGAGGACGAGAGAGGCAGAGATTACCGGGGGCTTGGTGCCTTGACCACAGGCAGAATGGCTGCTCATCGCACACACACATATTCACATCTCCCTCATTGCGTGTGGCGAGAGGGGGGGCTTGATTGATACTCACAAGTAGTAGAAACGTGTGCCCAGCCCCTCCAGAGGCTGCATGCAAAGCCCCCGCGTTAATAAGATTGTCTTCCTCTCCGGGTGGAAGTGCGCGGCTCCTTTGTCTCCACAATAATGACAGGGGGGATAAGAGCCCGGCTCTTGAACCTCCTCAAGCTCTTAAGTGTCTGCAACTGAAGGGAAACAGAGCGGCAGGGATTAAAGTCGGGCCAAGTAGATGTGCCAGAGATAACGTCTGTGCAGCTTGCCTGACTGTCGTCCCAAACAAAAGAATTGCTGAAGTCGGTATCGTGGAGAGGAGGGAAATGTTTTATGCAAATGTTCACCCTGCTGAAGTGCCCTAGAGCAAAAGATGAGAACATCACTCAACACTAAGGCTGCTCAGTCAGAGTGTTGACCCGAGGTGGTTTGAGAGGTCGCTCAGTATGTCACTCAATGATTCTGTCCCATTTAGCTTTTCTAAGTCAAACCTTGGGGTAAAAGGAGCACCTGTTATCAAGCCCCATGTCTACGGTCCTGTCCAAAATAATCAAGTGTCTTCCGGGTTCAATCAAGCATCTAAAGCCAATGTCTCCACAAAGCGTTTTGGGTGTTCCAGTTTCTTCACTCGCCTTTTAGCACTTCTTTGGTCTCCACCAACTCCCAAAACTGTCTCTTTAGCTTCATGCTGCGGCTTTAAACAAAAGCCAATGAGAGCGGTGAGACTGAACAAATTTTTTAAAGTTGCACGCGGTAAAATCAGGTCAATGAGCTAAAGGAAACTGCAACCTGTAGGTTCATCACACCTTTCACAATACAGTCAATTGAGTCATTGGTAATATCAAAAATTTTAACGACTATATCATTATTGGTTAATGGCATCCTGACGACTCCTTGCTATATTATTTATTGCTATGGGTGATTTTTAATGCTCAAAATTCAGAACAAGGCAAAAATAAAGATTAAGAAATTGGGCTCTAATTATCATTGTACTCATTTTCATCCTTGGAGCTGATACCAGATTCTGGATGGGCAGAGCTGATGAATATATAAGTCCCCTCCCTCAACAGCTGTCTTATTGGCCTTGGCGCAACAATTCTGCTACTCTTAGGCGCGAGTATGAGGCAGTGCTGACAGAGTGCATGCATGCTCGGCAAAAAAAAAACACTCTCCGAGTCAATAAATGATTAAAGAAACATTGTCCAGATTCACACCAACAACAAATCTCCAACGTGTTTGTTTTCTTTATTTTTTGCCACCCATCCCCTGTCGCGCTGAAATCTACACCGCCGCTATATTCCGCGCAGATTGGTGATTCCTATAGCTGCTGCTCTCCTGTGTCCCGACATTATTGGCCGCGTTTGTTTGTTTCGTCAAAAGAAAAAGAGTAGGTAGCGATAAGAATAGCAGTTTTATTGTGTGCCGCTGCCTTGGCCCCTAACGCTGAATGTGTTATCTGAGGGTGCAGCATGCCACACTAAGCTATGTGCATGTGACGCATGGCTGAGCAGCATTCCTCCTCCTGAGTGCATCGCAGGGCAGAGATAGTAGGAAGGTAAAGCAGCAGGAGAGATGAAGGGAGAGAGCAGAACTGGGAACATGTACTTAAGTGGAATGAAGTACCCTTTGTTGCAGATAAGATCATTCTGCTTCCCTGGCCGCCGTCACTAAAGCGATTTGAGCACAACGAATGTGGCTTATTATGTTGTTGGCAGACTGCAAAAATCCCTCGCTGACATGCAGATAAACATTGGTCCAAGTAATAAGAGACTGGGATACTACTTTCTTTTTGTACATTTTACATTTATGTTAATAAATAAGGCAGGGTCACCGTGGGTGATCTGCCATCTGGGCTGACAGGATGGTGGTGGGATCAAGGCATGGTGGGAATTGAAGTCCACACTAGAGAATGTCGCGGAAGAAGAGGCTAAATGATGGCTCCATGGCCTCCCTGTTAAGACGATCACCCAACTTCCAGCAAGGTTCGTAGGCCCCTGGTCCTGGGGTCTTCTGTGGAATAAACATACAATGCACACACACACAACATACATATACTTTTTTTCATTATGGCATCAATTTGAAATCCAAAACAAAGGCAGACCATTAGCCGAAATAGAAACGTTTTTCTTTTAAGTTCTCACTTAATGTTGTAAAAAAAATCGAAACTATCTAAAGAATTAGAAACACCTATATATGTTCTGAAGTGCTGAAGCCATTTGGATATCTGTATATTTCTGTGTGAGGTTTTCTTTGATGCATTCTGTTATGTAATTCACCGTGTAATGCTCGGTTTTACTTACAGGATCTATCAAAATCATCACTTGCCTCTTTAAACTCCAATCAAAACCACAATAACATCATTTCTGAATCCAATCGAAACGTAAGTGTATTGCATTTTTACTTGCTCATCAACAATTTAGTGGTTAATTGTGTAAAGCGAGTGACAGACAGCCACTCACTAGCCTCATTACTAGTAATGTAGCGTTGGACATGTTCTACTGGTGTGCATCTAAAAAGGACGTTTAGCTAAATGTGAAGTACCAAACTCACGGAGTGAACACAGTGGAGCCGCGGCAAGGTGGATTTGAAGCAGGAAGTGATGCCTTTTCCTGGTCTGGTCTGTGGATTATAGTGGCATGGAGCCAGTCCTTCCTTCTAAAAGGGTCAGAGATAGGCGCTATTATTGATCGACAGATTCATTGATGGATTTTGTGATCAAGCCTCAATATGCTGTAGACCCAGGCTAGCATGTAATCATTAGCATGTGAGCACATAGGGCATGTTTTGCAGGGGGTTTTTTTTCACTTTGCTTTATTAACAAAACTATCTTTATTGAAAATGTAAATTACCAGTAGCATGTAGCAAGTAGTTTGGTTATTGAACAGAGCTTTGATAAACCAACAAGCTAAAGCCAACTTGATAAAACAAACCCTAAGCTAGCGATAGGCCTACCTTAACCTCAATGTGTTGCAGAACACGCTTAGCATGCAATACCTGTATTGTTAGCCGTTGAGCATAGCTTGTTCTTTTCAGCATTATCTTCATTGAAAACGGCAGTTAGCGGTAGCTCGTTGCTTGTAGCAAGTAGCTAGTTTATGGACAGAGGTTTGGTGATGAGGCGGGTTAAAAATAAGCGGATTGTAGTCTGCATAACGTTAGCTTAGATGGATATACCTCACCCACAATATGTTGCAGGCCAAGGCTAACATGTCAACTTTAGCATGTAATCACAAATGTGGTTTCTTCCCGTTCGTCAGATAGGAAACTTGTAGAGGAAATGTCTTCTTCTGTATTTTTGCCATTTGAACATGAGTAAATTATGTTCTGCCCTCCAATTGTTTTTTCCAACATTATCTTTATTGAAAAGGTCAGTAGTTAGTAGCAATTAGCTTTTTTGTTAAGTTCAGTAAGCAAGCAGACTTAAAAAAAACTGCTTCCCAGTCCCTGTGACTAAACTAAACACAATTAACTTGTGCACTCTAAGTAATTCAGTAAAGGACACACGTAGAAACTGCGAGCTGAACGTCTTGAATTTATTTAGCTAACTTCATCATGGTATTCTGGATGAGTACCTTTGAAGAACAAGGCGCTGTTTTTCCAGAAGAGAACAAGGACGTTAATTGAATGCATATGAATGCGAGGACTGTTGTACTATTGAGAGATCGTTATTCTGTTAATGTTATGTTTTTATCTTGTGGACATGCTTTGTTTATATTTTCCTGTGTGAGACGAATATACTGCCTCGGCTGGACAATAAAAGTTTTCCTATGACTGAGGGTCCAATCAAATACGATGGTGTAAGCGTGTTTTATAATCCTCTACTGTACATCGTGACCTCTAACATTTTTAAAGCCATATGAGAGTTACATTCTTTCACCTATGGACCTTTAAGCTCATATGAACCTATTGTTTCACTGATATCCAAGTCATGTGAAAGACGCACTGACAATATACACCAGATCTATTTTAAAGGCACCCGTACCCATGTTGTTAAGACCGATGACATATCATTCGTTTTCATGGGCTTTACCATAGGATCTGTGTTTAGGGTTGGTCTACCGCGCTCCCTCTCCTTGCCTTTCACTTCTCCTTTCCTCTTACCCACTAACACACATACTGGTCATCACCAGCGGCGTGCCACGCAGAAATAGCATCACCCCTCCTTCTACCCTCCTCCTCACACATAAAACTGTCTCCCTGTCCCTGAACACAGCGCCAGCCTTTCCTTTTCAGCTGCTCTCTGATTCTGACGGAGGGAGGCAGGAAGGTGTCTTTTCCCTCTCCTTCTGCTCCTCGGAGGGATTGGCTGCAACCATTACATGCCATTAGATCCCGGTTGCCAGTTCACTCGATCCTTTGCAACTGGCCCTGCTGGGCCCCAGCGCGCTTGCTTGATGCTCACAGAGGTGCTAATGCAGGTTTATTTTATGGGAGCCAGTGCATGATAGTAAAACTCTCCTACACACGAGTGTGTGTGTGTGTGTGTGTGTGTGTGTGTGTGTGTGTGTGTGTGTGTGTGTGTGTGTGTGTGTGTGTGTGTGTGTGAGTGTGTTGGAGCCAAAGCACCTGGCCTACTTTCCCACTGTGGCGCGCAGCACATTAGAAACGTTCTCCTGGGTTGCGGCGGAGGTAACTGGCGCATGCTGTGAATGTCTGTGAAACTTTAAAACTTTGACCTGTTTTTGATTGGAGCGTCCAAGACATTGCAATAAAGTCCTATCTTAAATCAACTGATTTTTTACTTTTTCTTCAATAACGTGAGGCAATCGATCCAATAATTGTTGAGATGTTTCACTTAAAAAACATAAATGTTAACCTCATGTTGGTGATAGAGGAAAAGTCAGGGGATCACCAAAGTATTTAGGATTCATCCTCTGGGGACCTTGGATGCCTGTTTCTAAATTCCATGGCAATCCATCCAATAGTGGTTGAGATATTCCAGTCTGGACCAAACAACTGTTTCTATGGTGTTGCAAATAGAAACGACCAAACAGCAGGTGTTTAGATCAGAGAGTTTCAAGCAGTATAGTTAAAGGTTGAATCCCTTCTGTGCTACAGCAACAGAGAGGAGGGCATTTATTCATACGAAAATGTCTGGGATTATGACTTTAATTCAAACAGGCTTGAATCTCAAGGGAGGATTTGTGCCGTTCTGAGCAGCACGTGCAGTTGATATTGCAAAAAAAGCAAACCGTGTTAATCTAGGACACACAGTGGCCCCGGGACGGAGAAATTAAGTCACATCAGAAAACAGAATACATACATCGTTTTTTGTTGTGTTCCCCAAACATCTTCAGCTCACTGGACTTTTTTTTTGTATGTGTGGAGTTCATTTTATTGCAGGCTAAGAGGCGAGGCTCAAATCTGAAATTCTTGTTTCCTGTCTCTGGGTGGACCAGGGTTCCCGGTGCAAACCATTGGTTCAATTTCCACTTCCATTTTGCTCCACTAATGTCTGCCCGCCGTCGCCAGGTCAGCTGTCCAAATGATCTGTGCTTTCGGTTTGACTTCGCTGCGGGATTTGTGTAGGTGCTTAACCTTTGACAATAAACTTGTCTTAGAGTTGCTGTGACACCACCAACAGCAGAAAAACTGCTCCCAACTCTGCAGTAATAACACCCCCGGGATTTCTTAGCGCCTTTCCTTCTCTGTCAACACTCAGCAGCTGCCAGCACGGCTCAAATATCCATCAGCTACCAGCATGGACACACGGCCCAGGCGGCTGCAACTCTGCAATATGAACCAAAGCTGACTGGTCAGCTAGTGCAGTGCCATAACGGGCCGCCGAATAGGGGGGGAATGATACAATCGGACAGTCCACGGGATCGGTCTTCCTTGGCCCTTGTGGTTGTCATAACTAGCTCATGTTCAGCACCACGTACACATTAGGGTCACGGCTTGTAACTAAAACCTATTGAAAGTGTATTGTAATGAAGCCTTTCTGTGGGCCATGGAAAGACTGCATGGTCCTAATAACTAGTCTTGGTGACGAGATACTTACAGGAGGAAAGCTGATCCGCTGCACGGTTGACCGAAACATCACATGCCTGCAAGAAGAGGAGAGAAGTGAGGGGGGGGTCAAAAAAAAAAGAAAGAAGAACAGTGAGAGAGAAAAATGATAAGGCCATGCATGATCACAGGCAGGTTGGTGACTGCTCCTCCATCTTTGTTGTGCGAGGAGATGAGAGAGGGAAGAAGAAGTAGTAGTTACGAGGGGGGAAGAATCGAGCGATCAAGGGATGATTCATGGGTTGTCTGCTCCGCTGTGATCTGAGAGTTAAAGAGAGGCTGTTTTGTCGAGTGCTTACTTGCAGGGAATCTTCTCCACCGGCTTCGCTGTCACATCGTAGTCGCACGGTGAAGTGTTTATATGCTGGCACAAGGAATAAAGATAAAGAGGTGTTTAAATAGCTATGACAGTATCAGCATGAGTTTTGTTTTTATTTTTCCGGCGGCTGTGTTTCACCGCCAACACTTCTTCTGTTTTCAGTTGGTCCGCTGCAGTTACATTTTGAAGAGCACCTACTGTGCTGTGATGATGTGTCAATACGTAAAAACACCCTTTATATAAGAATCAAGGTGAATGGAGAGGGTGTAGAGGGCGGTGTCTATGAGTTAACAACACTTCGTGCGGATAATAACTTGTTGGTACTACACTGCAGACTGCACCCTTTTTGGGGGCAAGTTGTGGCACCAACTACAAGTAACAACAACATACACAGGGAGAAAATGTTTAAGATTTTAGGAAAATAGTTTAAAATTGAGGCTTTAAATGATGTGCTTATTACATTAACTTGTATTACATTATAGGATTTGTACATCCTGTATGTTGGTTTAGAAAAAGAATATTATAATAATAGAAAGAGAAATAGGAGTAGAACGGATGTAGAACTGTTTTCCGTTGCCATTTTACCGGTACAGAAGAAAATGGTGATTGTTAGTTGCTATGGTAAAAACATTAGTCAGTGGGGCCAGAAAGTGCTGTTGCAAAGAGAGCAGAAGCTCCAGAATGAGCTAGTTAGCTAGGTAGCTTATCCTTCTCAAGATATTCTATAGCAGTGTAGCATTAAAGCATGGTGAGTTTAGCAAGCAAGCAAACCAGCTAGCTGTCTGGTAGTTAGCTAGCTAGCTTGGTAATTTCACCATGTACCCTGAGGCAAAAGGAGAGTTAGTTTAGGTAGTGCTGGGTCAAAAATATATCACTTGTATCCTTCCCACCTCATAAAATATTTCAAAATCAAAATGTTTGCATCCATTCTTGCTAGCTATTAGTCTTCTTCTTCTTCTTGTGCTGGCTCAGTGCTACATTACCACCACACCTCTCAATCAGTGGGATAGCCTGAAACAATGGGCATGTACAGTACCACGTCCATGTACGTCCTCATGCAGGTACAAGAGGTACTAACAAAACAGGGAACTACTTGTAAAATCTGCCATTAGTATTCAAAACTCAACAGGGTACTTTAACACAGACATGAGAGCGCTAGCGAACTTCCTATCTAACTCTCAAAACAAAACAGACTAATGGTGAACTATTTCTATTACATGTGGTCAATTGCATATGCCAACAGGATCAGTGAATGTCATGTCTGAACCCCACCTTGTCCCTGATGCCCAGGGTGACGATGTTGGGCCTTGGACAGTTTTTGAAAGAGTAGGACACCTGGTGCATCAGGACCTCCTGGGTGGAGTCAGTGTAGTCGTACGCCCCAGGGAGAAGCAAATCCCCCTTGCGTACGCCCAGAATGCTGGCTTTTCTGCCAACGCCTTTGAAGCCGTAGGTCTTCTTGACCGGGTTCAGTTCAGCTTCTTCGATGAAGTCGCGGATGTGATAGACACCTGGGATGGGTGTGTCCTGGTAGAAGGTGAGAGGAGAGTAGATAAGGGAATGGCCTGCCGCTCCGGTAGACACACTGTATATCTGTATTGCCAAATTCAGCTCCAGCAACTGTTACATTTAGCTTGACATTGCCAGACCATATCGCCAATGCAAATAAGTTTGAAACTTAGAGTGTGTGTTCGATCAGGCTGAAAACATGTTTATTTCTGCTGTAAAGTTGGGCATTTTTACATGTGGGGTCTAATGCCTGTAGTGGCCATTGAACACTAGCATTGGTTGTTACACTCTTTTAATGAGGGTCTAATTTTTTTTTAAATAACATTACAATACAATACTTATATAAATAATAGTTATTTTCAATCATTATTTTAGAATGCAACTGAATTTTTTGTACCGACAAGCAGTAATTCGATGATGGCACATATTTCTATATTTACCTTTCTATAAGCTGAGCTAATATGTATTACATAAATGTACTATACTGTAAATGTCCAGCAAACAAGATATGATTTCAGTTAATTCACAAAGAATAATTGTCAAGCCACGTGGCCTATTGTTGGCCAACTGATTAGCCTGAGAGCTGGGATCACATTAGGATAAACTGATAATTAATGAGGTCTAGTATGCATTATTACCGCTAATGCACTGCGAGGCACTTAGGGACTGGATTCACTGTAGTGTAAGTGTTTGGATTTATTTCTATCAGACAGCACAGTTCGGACACAGACAATGAGATAGTGCTATGCAATAAAAGACATTAACTGAAAATCTACTACGCACACACACACACACACACACACACACACACACACACACACACACAAAAGTTAATGGGCCTGTTGTTCGGGCGTGCACAGAAGCCAATGTAGCAGTATGACACAACACCTACTTTCAGGGTTCCCAGCCACCAGCTCCCCCGGCTACACAGGTCCACCTTGTCATCACCCTGCAGATAATAACAGTATACAAGCCAAAATGATGACATTGCCATGACAACGGTGTGTTGATTCATCGCCACATGTTTCATCCGGTGCTTTAGCAGTTCAGTTTGTCCTCATTAGGCACATAGAGTTGTGAGGGCTTTAAAGAGCCTTACCTTATCTGTTCTATTGCCACCCCTGGACATGTCAGCGGCTTTAGAGAAGGCTTTGTTTTTCCCATTGGCCCCGTTCTGCACCGCGCTCATTGTTGCTCGCTATCTGCTCCACGGGAGATCCGGTGACACCTGACCACCATTAGGACCGCGACTGTTACTATAGCAGCGACTCCGCTATCGATCAATTTTTCAACAAGCTGGCCTGGTGGAGGTCTAAATTTAGACTCGCTGGCCAGTTTGACTGAGAGTAAGACACAATGGCAAGCCAGCACCGAGGTACACGCGGTACATGCTACAGTTAGTTATTCAGTCCTCAATACTATCATGGAGGGATACTGTCATATTGATTCAAATAGTAATCAAAAAGATTAGAAGATCAAACATTGCCATAAAAGTGCTAATTGTCAACTCGAACTGGGACCACCTGGGGTCCAAAAAATGAGGAAATTCAGATTCTTCTCCCGGTTACGAAAGCACATTTCTATCCCGGGAAGATTGACGACTTTAATTCGGCTCATTTTCTGTAACCAGTGTAGCATCAAAGCATGGTGGAATTAGCAAGCTAGCCAACTAACCAGTTGCCCCTTGTTATCTAGCTAGTGTAAGTCCACCATGCTTTAGTGCTACACTGGTTACAGAAAATGAGCCGAACAGCGGGGCTGGTGGCCAGCGGGTCTAACGTTCCCATCGCCTCACTGGCATCCCACTCAGGATTAGAACAAGCTACCTAGCTAACTAGCCAGCCTTCCGCCTTCAGAGCTGCGTACGCTATCTTACCCGCGAGCTACAACCCCACCGACGTGCATTGTCACCGTAACGACTGACGGCAATCGATATTTTCTTTTGTTCTATTCCATTGACCATGGAGAACAGTTCAATGTCGGTTCTACTCCTATTCTATTTCTACGTTCTGAGTGCCGTTGTCACCTACAGTGTGGGTAGTGGGTAGCTTTCCCTCGGCTTTCAAGACTGCCAGAGTCACCCCCCTTCTGAAGAAACCATCACTTGACCCCTCTGATGTCAAGAACTTCAGACCGGTTTCTCTTCTACCCTTTCTATCCAAAACACTTGAACGTGCTGTCTTTAAACAACTGTCTTCCTACCTCCACCAGAACAACCTCTTGAACCCCCACCAGTCCTGGTTCAAGGTGGGTCACTCGACAGAGACAGCCCTCCTTGCGGTGACAGAGTCGCTTCACGCCGCAAGAGCGAACTCTCTCTCCTCTGTCCTGATTCTCCTGGACCTGTCTGCGGCGTTTGACACGGTGAACCACCAGATCCTCCTCTCCACCCTCGAGGGGATGGGCGTCTCAGGCTCTGCACTCTCCCTGTTTGCATCCTACCTGACAGGTCGATCCTACCAGGTGACCTGGAGGGGGGCCGTGTCCGAACCACGCATGCTGACTACTGGGGTTCCACAAGGTTCAGTTCTGGGCCCCCTTCTCTTCTCGCTCTATGCAACATCTCTGGGTTCTGTTATTCGCTTGCATGACTTCTCCTACCATTGCTATGCCGATGACAGCCAGCTGGTCTTGTCATTTCCTCCCGGTGACACCCAAGTGGAGGCACGCATTGCTGCGTGCTTGGCTGACATCTCAAAGTGGATGGCGACACACCACCTGAAGCTCAACCTGGACAAAACCGAGCTACTGTTCCTCCCGGGGAAGGGCTGCCCGCACCGAGACCTGTCCATCACCATTGATGATGCCGTGGTGACGCCAACTCGGACTGTGAGGAATCTGGGTGTGACCCTGGACGACCAACTGTCGTTCTCAGCAAACATTGCATCGGTCACACGCTCCTGCAGATTCCTCCTCTACAACATCAGGAGGATTCTCCCCTTCCTCACTGACGGCTGCTCATCCAGGCTCTTTCATCTCCCGCCTGGACTACTGCCACAGTGGTGGAATGAACCTCCTTGTCCACTGACGTCAGGACAGCAGAGGCTCCCTGCTGGCATCCATCTTTCGGCACATGCTGAAAACTCACCTCTTCAAGAAGTACTACACTGAGCCTGCCTCGTAGCACTTATTGTATTCGTATTAGTTTGTGGCACTTATTGTATCAGTTCGTTGCACTTATTGTATTCGTATTAGTTTGTGGCACTTATTGTATCAGTTCGTTGCACTTATTGTATTCGTATTAGTTTATTGCACTTATTGTATTCGTATTAGTTTATTGCACTTATTGTATTCGTATTAGTTTGTAGCACTTATTGCATTCGTATTAGTTTGTTGCAATTATTGTTTTCGTAGTAATTTGCTTCTGCACTATACTTTTGCTCTGGTTTATGCTTTTAGATGCTTGTTTAAGAAAGGAGATGCACTTATGACTTCTGGTGACTAGTAGTTCTCTTGAATACACTTATTGTAATGTTGAATACACTTATTGTAAGTCGCTTTGGATAAAAGCGTCTGCTAAATGATTGTAATGTAATGTAATGTAGTGGTGTGTGTTCATGAAGAGTGGGTTCCTGAAATGAAGCAATTAGGGAAAACTGGAGGTTTTTAAGTGGGATACTTATCTCGAGAAACTCTTTCAAACTAACCCTCTACTTTGTGTGTGAAGTTTGAAGTATCACACCTCTTATGGCATACCTAGGTTGCAGTTTGAGGCACAAGCGATCACACACATAAGCCCTCACACACACACTCTCTCTCTGTCTCTTAGTACAGGAGAACTAAAGATCATCACCTGAAGTACAAAATCTCACTCTTGGAGCAAAGGCGCAACATTCTGCCTGGTTGCTAGGCTACATGGACACATGGTTGGAATGAGCCAAGTATTCATGTTTACAAGGCTTACATGAAGAGACACACTCACATAGGTAGACAAAGGTGCCATTGTGCGATTGAGGTCGTACTGTTACGTCTCTTTTCTTTACAGCACCAGATGTACGTTCACTCGTCCATTTGGACAATGCATGAACGCAGAGGACAGCCAAGAATAATGTTACATGTGCTGTGTAATTAACAGCTTTTTTATAAGTAGACTGTGATGACACTTCAACCAGGAGAGTTTATTTTATTTTTTAAGTCCTGCGATAATTAGTTTTGACAAGATGAAAACCGCTTATGTCATCGATTCGCACCTGAAAATGCCGTGTTGGTCTCTGTTGCAATGGAAGCTGTTCCTGTGCAGTCTGGGAAAGGGATATTTGCACTTTTTAAACTACACACAAGATGAAAACAAATCTAATCAGGGGTAGTTAAGTGAATTACCGCTTTGCATCATAGTCCGTTTTGGTGTACACACTGTTGTTTAAGTGCATTTTGTAATGCCTTAAATGTTTAAATGTGTTTCCACAGGGACGGCTGAACATGCATGACTGAGCAAGCCACAAACAACTGCAGCCCTCACTGCTCCCAACGGACAGCCAGAACCATCACATAACATTAGAAAACAAAATGAGTTTCTTTTCCTAGTTTAACATACCAAAGTCTAAGTCCGACTGCTGCATAGGATCAACGGCACAAATTAAAAGCAGACATTAAATTAACACAGGAGTCAGCGCTGAGGTCCACAATAGAGCTTTATTTTGTCATTCATCAAAATAACAAACTTAGTATCTCTGCAAGCTACTGTAACAAACTCAATAATCAGAAATTAAACAAAAAAAAAAAAAAAAAAAAAAAAAAAAAAAAACAGGTACACCTCTATTTACACCATGGTTTCTGATGTACGCTCAATCACCTGCACCTTGTGATCGGGGGCAAATGCCAAGTAAGACATGAGGCAGACAGCTTCTACGTGGTGCTGTGCTAACAGTAGCAGACAACACGTGGCCCATGCAGTCAGTAAGGGACCTGGACAGTACAAGGCTAATCCAACGTCGAGTACCATTGTGTGCACTTCAAAATAGAAGCCTTTGATCCCACTCGGTGCTTTTATTTTAATGACATTACAGATTTGATATGAGCTTATCTGAACATTAAGAGGCATTGGCTGATGCTCCTCAGTGCTTTCGGAAATTAACAGGGGACAATTTAAATTGGTAAACATTTCATATGTATTCTAAACAAGGAAAAAAAAAAAATCCTATCAAAAATCGGAGCATCCTGTCCTCAATACAAAAATGGGAATTATTACAGGGTATACAAACTCAAGGATCCATTATAACTGAGAAAACAAGACAATTTTTCAAAACCGGGTAGATTGTAATTTTTATTGGAAAACAAAAATATACAACTTGGAATGGATTATTTGAGGCATGACCAGAGGTCATAAAAAAAAAAGTAAAAGTAGTGAGTAAAACATTAAAAAGCATGGTAAGATTAGTCGTTTTCTGGTATATAGAACAGCAGATACAAAAAGAGTTTGTACGAGTACCTAGGAGATACACCCGTGTCATTTTTTTGCAGTAGTGCAATGCTGAGAGATTTCCATATATACTTTGTCCATAGTCCATGCAGAGTTTAAACTCCTCTACATTGTTTCCATGCCAACAGTGTTGCCAAGTGACAACCAGCTGACAGGTTTCCAATGTCGCCATGCGTGGAGGGGCCCCGAGCACACAAGACGGGAAGATTCGAAGTTCTCCGGCTCCCAGGGGCCTCCACAGGCATCTGGTTGTATGACCATTCCGTCACTCCAAAACACCATGACAGCAAAAGAAAGGGACATGGGACAAGAGCCTATGCAGTTTACATGCAGTTCCTTTGGACAGCAGAGGGGGCAGGGACGAAGGGGGGGCTATTAAGATTTTACAGATAAATTACACAAAGAAAAAAAGGCAAATTATTTATATACGAAATCTGTACAAGGCCTTCACTTCGCCGTCATCATTTGTACGAACTCTGCAGGGGAGAGAAAAGAAAATGTTGCGATTCAGTATTCGACAAGGGACCCGAACCAACTCAAAATATGAAGCAATCACACATCAACACCAACCTTCATAGTTGACCTGTCCATCTCCGTCAATGTCTGCTTCTCTGATCATCTCGTCCACTTCCTCATCAGTCAGCTTCTCTCCGAGGTTTGTCATCACATGGCGCAGCTCAGCAGCACTGATGTATCCATTGCCATCCTGAAAACGACAGTGTACACACATTAAAAACTGCTGCCCGTTTTGCATAGACGTGCGCGTGGGAGTGCAGACCGTGTTTACCTTGTCAAAGACACGGAATGCTTCTCTGATCTCCTCCTCGCTGTCTGTGTCCTTCATCTTCCTGGCCATCATAGTCAGGAACTCGGGGAAGTCTATCGTTCCATTTCCTGTAGTCATAAAATAAATAAACATTGATGAGGGATTTCCATCTATACAAGCAACAGTATGTGTGTGGTTTTTTTTTAATAAATAAAATAGCAGATATGCATTCTCACCATCAGCATCCACTTCATTGATCATGTCCTGCAGCTCTGCCTCTGTGGGGTTCTGGCCCAGAGAGCGCATGACTGTGCCCAGCTCTTTGGTGGTGATGGTGCCATCGCCATCCTTGTCAAAGAGCGAAAATGCCTCCTTGAACTCTGATTAGAAAAAAAAAAAAAAAAAAAGTAGAGGGGCTTCTTCAGTAAGTCAGAAGTGTTGCACCTATAGCTAGATCTACAGACGGGCAATATGGTGGCTTTAATATAAAAAAATAAAAAAAAAACACTGCAAAAGGCTGAATCTATGACAACATGCATAGATTTAAAAGCCATGTAAACTTGTATTTTCTTTAAGTGTGCAAGTCACATTGACCCAAACCACAAATTGGCTCAAGATCTAAAAGGTCATTACATCACTTTTGTTTCAGTTATAAACTAGCTACAGCCCGTCTGTTTTGAGTTCCAACTGCAGTCGTTTCTGGCTAAACAAGGGCAGCGACCATAAAACTAGTCAAGCTACATCAGCAGCAAATTACATCCTGTGTGGTTTGGTGGAGCCGTGAGGGACGAGCAACGATGACACTCATCAAGAGTGATGAGGCCAATGGGGAATGTGTCGAGTCATGCGGCAGCTCATCAGTATCGTAAAAATACAACCTGCCCTACCACTTGGCAGGTCAAACACACAGGGCAACACCCTTTTAGTTGTGAGGAAAATGCCTGCCGCCTGCAGCAACTGCAGGAAATGTCAGGGGTGGAGGCTCCTAAAGCCTCTGATACGGGCCATGAAAACACCACATTACTGCAGTTGCTCACTGCGCTTTAAATTACTGTACATTTTCTAAAAGTCAAAAGAACATGTTCATGTAATGCCATTTGTACAAACTGACAATCTAAACACTGGCACACATCAGCAAAACAGTAAGCAACTAATAGCGGAGGCCGTGTAATACAGCAAGAGTATGATCAGCACATTGTGAAACCTGAGATCTAAGCCGATTCAAGTAAACGGAAGCTGGAAGATATAATCAGGGAACCCGCTACAACTGTGCCACATTTTATACATGCACTGCATACATTACAGCACATACTGGCTGCAGTGCCTCAACACTCTTCCTGCATGATTTAGATTACAGCATCTAGGTTTCATCTTAGAGCAGTATCATAAGTCTGAAATGCAATCATTCTTGTATCATTCCATCTATTGAGAACACACCCAGGGCAAAGGACACACCATGAACAGCACGTTTAAAAAAAAGGTGTCTGCCAACAGCTCACCAGAATACACAGTCCTTCCAGATTACATCATATATTGCATAGCAACCATGAAAATGCAAAGTTTTCCATAAGAGAGTCCTTCTGCACTCCAGAGCCAGCAAGCAACAGCCGTTTCATTCATTCCTGTTTTATGACCAGCAGGCCTCCCTGTGGAACGCCTTAAAAGGGTAAAGTATAAATCCACTGCAGGGGATGCAAGGATCCATAACGCAGGCCACTCTGCGGGATATGAGGGAAAGATGCAGTGATGTCTTACCAGCAATCTGCTCTTCTGTAAGCTGATCAGCCTGTAAAATAGAAGATAGGGCAGAAATAAAACATCAAGAATTGGCTTTTTCCGTCTCACATCAATCTGGCCTCGAAGTTAGGGCCGCCCACTCACTTAAACACGTTACAGACACATTTAATACTCTTATTATTGGATTATCTGGAGGGTACAACAGATGTAACACTGCGACCAACATAAACACAAAATGAGGAGTTTATCTCGAACTTTTGACACTTTCGTTTCTTCACTTGGGAGACCACAGAAATGGCGGAGAGGAAAAAAAAAAAAAAAATTGTAAGGCGTGTCGTTCAAACGTTAATCTACCAACATCTTGACTGTCATGACGCCAATTTAACCATAGAAAATGGACGACCCATAATTTGGCGGTAAATGTTAGCTAGGACGCGCCAAAGCGAGCTAGCTCCCCGCATGTGTACCGGCGCACAGCTACACACAGACACCGAGCAGGGACGACTAATGCGGGGGTCGTCACCAGCGAGGTGTCGGTCGGTAAATAAGCCCCGTAACGGAGTCAATCAGGGGGAGACATGTCCGGGTAAACGTCCGGACGCCATCGTGAGCTAGAGGCGCCGATGTTAACGAGGGAGAATGCGGATGGACCGGAGGAAGAGGACGGGTTAAAGTAGCTCAACACCGCTGCCCTGCTCCGGTGTGTGGGTTTAACTTACTAACACTATACGTCTGCAGACTGACGCATCCTTAGCCCGCGTCTAGCTAGCTAGCACTACCTAGCCACTGCGGTACTTCAGTTTTTAGTCACATTTATTTCGCATTTAAAAATAAAAAAACAACAGCCACGGGACTGTCGACTACTTCAAGACTTGGAGGGTAAAAAACAATCTTTTTTCTTACCATTTCGATGTAGATGAAGCGGCTGGTTCACGAGAAAATCCGTAACAAACCAAAGGCGACACGAAGCCTGCGCTGACTGACGGTCTCTATAACACAGTGAGGACGAGGCGGCAGGACTCGCCTTTAACGGCTGTCCTAAACTCCGCCTCTTTTCAATATCACTCCGCCGACTTCCCCTTTCCTCAGTTATCAAATTAATCAAAACCGCTTTTGAATAAAGTAATAGCAACGCAAGAAAATCAAAAAACACGTGCAATACCCATTTGTAGCTGCTGCGAATGTGCTGAAGTCGATATGATAATTTCCATTGTGTATTGCTGGGGGTCTATATAGCGGAGTATGAATACTTTCTGCTAGTCTGTGATGGGGCACAAGACGTAGCTGAAAGAAATCGCGCTCTCTGATTGGTGTGTTTGTACCTGCAATGCGTCACTCCCATGGTCTGCGCTGCCGCTGCATCTTGTCCATAGACATCCCAGTCAGTGCCACAGGCATCGCAGACAAGCTTGTTGCACAGTGTGTATACATATGGGCATCATCTTTAGGGAGACCCAGTAAGCTAGTTTTGATAAGTTATTAGCTACAAGGAGCATAGTTTGCGACTTATAACTGCAATACTACCGACCCAGCTTGTGCATACATGTTTCTGCATTTCCTGTTGCTGCAGGTTTCTCACATTTCTTGTGTTTTTCATTAGCATATTTATACCCATGCTTTCTTTTTATTATTTTTTTTTTGGTTACAAGGTTACCACTGATTTATACAGTTCAGTGTGGCTCTTGACTTTCCTTCCAAGTCTTCATCACTTTAAACGTTATGCATAATGAGATGCATTGTCAGGGCTGAAGTTCTTGAGCGTAATAGTTTGTCATAGTGAGCAGTCTGTGCATGTGTTGACTGTATGCAATGTATGCTGAGATGTGTGATATGCGACTGGGTCCGTAGTGCGCTTTGCTGTCAGGTGACTGTGGATTTTTGGGTCTAATTGTGCTGCCGCTGATGTGGATGGGAGTATCTGATGGCCTGATTGCTTATGCCTGACTGATCTCCCAGTGACCAACTGTCTCTAGCCCCCGATCCCATGGGAGATGCTGAGGGGGTGGAGGAGGGCGGACAGGGATGCTCAAGAGAATGTACTAGAATGTCCGTGCCCTGAAAGACATCCAACCTTTCCTCCCAAATTCAACTGCCTTTCTTATTATTAGACGCCGATGTCACTCTGTTGAGTAGAGATCCGGGGATTGTGAGAAGCTCCACATCTCACACGTAGATGTTTGGACATGAAGATCCAAAGTGGTTCCCACTTCCATCTGGGCTGTTTGCAGAGGTGACGCTGCCTGTAACCATGTGATCTGCTGAGCAGCTTTAGAATCAGCCAGGCCTTTTTTTCTTTCTTCCCCCAACCTAATCTGAAGCACATTGGATTCTTTTCATGTAAATCTGTTTTTCTGCTACAGGGGTTTTTGTCTCTGCGTAGATTATGTAATGACAAAGGTGGCGGCACAAAGGCCTGTCACAAGTAACCCGATAAGTTGGAGCATGTGTCAACGACAGGCATGTTGAGGTGTGTTTATCCGCCTTTTTGCCTCTCTGAGAATACTTGGCAAACACTGTAAGACGTAGTCGCCATGAACATGTAACCACATTTCTTCTTGTATTTTAAATTGTTTTAGACGTGTTCATAGAACCTGCGGGGAATATTGCTCCAAGAAAACGGTTGTTATGAGACAATGGTTTACTGTCGGGCCGTAAATGCTTCTAAATCAGAGTACCCTTCTACTTCTGCCCTCCAACAAATTTGCACAATCAGCTGTTTGGTTGGTTGATGACTTGCCCTTCTGCGATCCCGAAGGTCTCACAGGACTTGCTCCAGGTCAAAGGTGATTTTAGGTTGGAGGTTAATATGGACAGGGAATATGGTAGCCCAGGAGACGTGACTTAATGGTCTATAAAAACCTGAAACCAAACTCCATGACGTTAGACTCAACGTGGAGCACAGTACAGTATGTGTTACAGTGTTTGTTGGATTTTTGCATTATGGATGTCAGGTGTTATGTTCACTAATTATATTTTTTTTACTCAGACTAATCTACTGTATGTGTGTGCACGCATATGCGCTCACCTTTTCTTTATCAGCTCTGTGAATGTCTAACTGCCTCACATAATGAGTCCTTATCGGACAAACAGCCCAACCCCAGAGCGTTCTTTATAATAAAGGCAGCTTACATTTCTGTACCGGGGGGTCAAAGGTCACTGTAGTTCAGCAGAGGCGATGCTGAAGTCACCTCTCCGTCTTCATTAACGTCGCTTCTAAATGGCCTGTAACATCACTCCACACTGATGGCAGTTAGCATTGTTCCCTTTCGCGTAAAAACAAACAAACCCTACCATGTGGGTCAGGTCGATTTTTTTTTTTTTTTTGGCAGTTTGGGGGGGGCAGGTTGGCACAACGGTACGTGAGACCAAACAGTATGTGTGCTGGTACCGTGCAGTGTTACGTTACCGCACAATAGTGCTCTACAAATAAAGCCGCTTCCAGAAAAAAAAAAGGAAAGCTTAAGGAAAAGGCTAATTTGTGTTGCCTAAGTGGTGGCTTGGGAGGGTTTTTTTAAAGGGATGGGGCACCAGCGACAAATATGAGACGATGTTTACCCGTGTAACTGAAAGACGCGGAGGCCATCACTAATGAATGAGGGTTTTGTAATGCACCTGCTGGTCCCCTGCCAAGGGAGTGGATCACCTTTCATGGGAGAGGACTGCGGGGTTTGTTTGTGCGTCGTGGACGTCGAGGCCAGGTGTGTGAGTGAAAAGGAGGCCTGCATGCGTTTGCTTTCTTGTGTGTGAGATTAGCCTCACGTGCCTCTGTGCTAATGCGTCCGTATATTCTGCACTAATGGTAAATACGACAGGGGGAAGGGGTGTTCATGTGCGTACATGTATTTTTTATGACTTAAGGGCCGCATCTGACCAGCCTCTAAGAAGAATTCCCGATTAATGCTTCCCAGCATGCACAGGCCAAAGGTGGATGGCCTCCTGCAAACCACTCCTAGTGAGCGTGAATGCTTTTTTTTTTTTTTTTTTTTTTTACAGCTGTGCGATAAGGGCAGGCTAGCCAATCCCATTCTGGCCTACCTGTGACTGAGAAAATGACATGTTTCGCCAAAATTACATCATGAGGCAGAAATGATTAATGGCCTCAAATCGGATAAGAGGATTTGGTCGGGGCCCCAGCTATTCCCAGCCTATTTTCAATCATGTCGTGATGAAATGGATATAGCGTTAAGCATGCACTTTAGTTTGACGTGTTTCTGTTCACGTCCATCGGTACCAGATCACCAAGCATCTCCCAAAAAAACCTGCACGCCACTTGTTTTATTTGAGGGGATCTGAGGGACAAAACCGCTTACTGGCTGTCAAATAGAATCCCTGCTGTTGATATTCTCTCTCTCACTTTTCATTTCCCTCCTGTTCCTCTCTCTCTCTCTCTCTCTCTCCCCCCCCCCCTTTCCCTCTCTGGCTTGCCTCCAGGTTGTCTGCTGCAGTCAGCGCGGAGCTGAAGTTCAAACGCCGCAGCCTTCAGCAGCACATGAAACAGTGCTACTTGGAACCTTCCAGAAGTGTGGCCCTACAGAGCCAAGATGATTTCATCCTGCTGCTCACTGTGCTGGCCGTGCATTTGTCTAGAACAGGTGTCAAGAGCTCTTTTCTTTCTACAGATTTCTTTTTTCTCTCCAATAGTTTTGTCTTCCTACATGTAGTGTTTGTGGCGTGATCTCAGTTTACACATACTCCTTAGTCAAATCCTGTGGAAAGTGAAACCGGTGGAATTGAGAAGCACCGCAGAGGGCAATGCAGGGGCACTTTAGTGCTTTAGTGCGTAACCGCAATAAGGAAGTGACAGAGTGTGCTTTAGCAGCGCCCCGTCCTTGACCCCCCGGCTGTAGCGTAGGCCAGGTCTGTCTCTGCAGTGGTGGGGACCTGCACTCCCCCCCCACACACACACCTTTTCTCAGATGATCTCATTCTGCAGGGGGGGAGGCAATCGGGCTCCACCGCGGCCACTTCCAGACGAAGGCTGCAGAGCAGGTGTCTGGTCGTCTGTGCATGTGGGTGTGTGACTGTGTGTGTGTGTGTGTTCGGTGCTGTGAGAGTGCTGCGTTTCTGCTTAAACTCTGCTCATAAACAAATGGGATTGATCTGGCTCCTGTGCGGGAGACTCAGCTGTGACACCTGGTGGCTGGAGACGAAACCGCAGGGAGCTTTTAGAACAGTAGAACTGGAATGATGTGCTAAAAGGAATGCTGATCACTGTGGATGCACTGGTGGATAATAACTAAATACATATAGTCAATTACTTTTACTTCAGTACATTTGATGTAGTTGTAGTCTTCTGGAGTATTACCAACAGATGTTACTTTATACTTCTACCCCACTACAGTTATAGTTACTTTAAAAGGTGCAAAAAGATAGCAAACATTTGGTCAACACATATAATACTGTGCATCTGTATAGATTAAACTATGCAATAGCATATAAAGTAGTAGAATGAGGTCCACCTCTACAAGTTGAACGGTTAAAATGCTGCTTACATGTTAATGCATCGATAATAATCTGTAATATAGGTATAATAATGGGACTCTGAAAAGGGCCAATCTGCATAGTGATGTCTTTGATACTGAAAGATTGTTTTTTGCTAGTAATACTTCTGAACTTTTACTGTGAGTAAAATGTTAAAGTTGAGTATTTTTACATACATTCATATAGGGAAATACTTATTTTACTCAAGTAAATGAGTTCATTTAAAATCAAAACTGCGCCGATTGTCAACGGACAACAAGATCACAATAGCGTTTTTACGCTTTTCCACACTGCCAAGAATACCATTTGAAAATGTCACGATCACCAACTATCAGCAGCTTGACACGTATCAGCTTGTGGGGAGGATGACAAGGTCAGAGGTCAGGGTGCAGAGACAGTCCCTAGAGATGGTGAGGATTGGACCTTTTTGTTAAAGGATATCTTGAAATCACACTCTGCCCCTCCCCCCTCCACGCGTAAAGTGACACATTGCTAATGTTCTTGAAATAATATCACCACAACACAGCGTTGCTGAAGTGGCACCTTTAATGATTTACATTATATATTTACACGTCGCTTTCAGTGACAAAAGACAGCTGCCAGCCGAAACTCTAGATTACTCTGCCGTGTTTAATTAACTGGGACACAATCCAGCAACGGACAATAATTGAGAGTGTAAGCCCAAAGTGGGATAAATGCTTTCAGAAAACAGTGTCGCCGATTTTTTAATGGGTTGTGTGTTTGCAAAACAATGACACATATTGGATTTTTATTTTGCAGTGATAAAAAGTGATACATATACGATTGCATTAGTGCGTATTTTGGACTAGAACCACAACAAACTCCATAGCAGGAGCCCGTCGCCACATATTCTCACATATTCTGGCAGGTGCTAATGTTGCTATCAACGAGGCTGTTGGCCTGGCATCAGATGGAAACTGAAGACCACTGCAGTGGTTTACTTTTCATCGGATTGTTGAGTTCTGCTGGGTCAGACTCTTGACTCTAAATTGTTGTCCTGGTGGAAAAAATAAACTTGTAGTTCAAACTTGGCAGGTCTATCGCTCCGCGGAGACGATTGGAAATAATTGACTTTAAAAGTCACTCAGGTTTAATTACTTTTTTTTAACTATATAAATAAGAGTCATTCATCTTGTCTTTAGAAAACAAACGGTGGCTCCAAAAGTGCTTGCGCCATGCGAGCCTGTGCATTTCTGTGGGCGCTTTTTTGTCTCTGTTTAAAGGGTCACTTTGGAATATTTCAACCTTTCCCATGTTTTATGTGTCCAAGTGCATTATGTGGACCACAGTTTTTGAAATTGATCTAGCATTGAGGGAGGATGCTGAGGGAGGATGCTGAGGGAGAACGCGGCAGTGTTATTTTATATTTCCAATGCCAGGGCTGAAGGTTTAGCTGATTAAGACAATGCGGATGCAACGAGATATTTCAGAACGAGACTTCTTGTTCGAATGTGAAAGAAAAGTGTAGTTGTAGTAACAATCTGTGCCTTTCAGTGGCAAAAACAAGCAGTTTTAGTGGACAAACATAGAGGGTGAGGAGTGGCCGCAGGCGTTCACATGTCAACCCGTTGTAGCCTTCTCACTCATTGGACCAATATCAAAAATCGTTGTCCCGTTTGCTCAATTACACACAAAAACAAAGGGGGAAAAAAATTGTTCGAAAAACACAGAGTTACCCTTTAAGTAATTTGAACCTATGCATGTACGTGCACGTGGCTTTAGTATGTGCTATCTGTAGCGTTGCCTGGGTGTATAGCTGTCTAGGATCCGTGGGCTGCAGTGGGTTACGTAGTGCAGGGCAGGGTCGGAGTAGTTGAAGGGCGGAGGGTTGTACTGCTCCTGGATGTAGCTTGGATGCAACGTGTGAGGTAAGCTGGAAGAAAAACATAGCAGCCAATCAGAATGCAGGAGTGAACGATAAATCACCGCAGTCTACCTTTGAAGACGCTGTTAAGGGGCAAACATAGAGTGGCATGCATATTATTTTCACGCACTCTATCCTTTGCACAGGAGTTACTGTCTTTAGCCGTGACCGTGTGGATTATAAAGTAAAACGGCTACTGGTGGTGTTTTATCTCCATCGATGCCAGAAATGCACATTTTGTACCTTTTTCAGTGAATCCCTGACTCTGATTGGTGCTGTCTGTAAGTCTCCATCCAGTAGACAATCATTTAAGGCAATTTATGGAAATGTTTGGATGGGCAGCAGTTGTTGTGGAGTACTCAGTGACTCATGAATATTCATGCTAGCTCTAGCCTAGATATTCAGAGTGTTGAAAGATGCCGAAATCTGGAGGCTAAAGCTGATTAAAAACAGGAAACACACATCCCCATTGTGTTCATCCAGACTCGCTGATTTGCAGTTCAGATGTTTCGGATTGTATATCATTATGGCTGGTACTTTGTGCAAATATGTACAGTATATCCTCTCTGATAATGAGGCACAGACTGTGCAACCTGCTGTACCATGAATCATTCTGTGAATAAAAGAACACGGGGAAAAAAACAATTCTTGCCAATGCCAATGAGCCCCTTCAGACCTTTGTTTAGTTCACTGATCACAGTTAAACTAAGGTAGGTAATGTATTTTAGAAGCCTTTTTGTTATATTTGTAAGCAATCATTAAATATAATGCCCTGCCAAAAAGAGAAAGAAACGGTCGCATGACCGTCCATTTATTTCATTTGGACCCAATATAATTAGTGGATGGGCTGCCTGCCTACCTGTCCGCATTGTGCGTCTTGCACAATCAGCTAGCTTGACAGCTTTTAGAACTAACAATAGCCATCTTTATTGTTTATGTTTTTTGGGGGGGAGTGGCTTTGGAGGGAGGCCTGAAGGGAAGTCGTGTTTTGGCAACTTGGCTACTTTCCAGCTAGATTTCGAATCTTTTGGAGCTTTGGAAAAGAGTTGGCAACACTGGGCTCGGTTTTTCCGACGTGATCTCATCTCTACTCGTCATATTTTGCAGCTTTCGCAGCCTTTTGGGTAGTATCTCCACGCTGAAGGTTCACCTGTAGTTAACATTGTGAACCCTTGGTGGTTAACATTGTAATGCATGGTTATCGTTGTGAAATGGTGGCAGTTAATGTTGTAACACGAGGTTAACATTGTAACACTGAGTTACCATAGTAACATAGTGGCAGATAATGTCGTAATACTGGGTTAATGTCGTGACATGGTGGTCGTTAATGTTGTGACATGGTGGTCGTTAATGTTGTAACACTAGGTAACGTTGTGACATGGTGGCGGTTAACGTTGTGACATGGTGGCGGTTAATGTTGTTACACTAGGTCAGCGTTGCGAAATGGTGGCGGTGGGATTCAGGCAACAAAAACCCTTAGTTAGGGTTAGAAAAAAAACATATGGTTTGGCTTGAAATAAGTACTTTAGAAACATGACGTTATCTACGGGCGTAAGGTCATGTGACTCAGCGGTGTAGAATTCCCATGACATAGCGTCACAGACATAACGTCGTCAGTAGAAATCACTTTGGTATAGGAATAAGATTGGTTTGCATTGGAGTTAGTTGAAACCCTGGTTACTCTCATACAGACGCTAAAAGGTGCCTTGTGCGTTGGAGCCACTGGCCAAGCATGAGTAACTGACGCCCTGGGAGTTGGACCAGGCTGTTTCTTTGGGGTTGGATACTTTCAAAATCTAACATTCTCTCGCTGGTCTCTTTAATGTTGTGAAATGTTATTTTCAAACTCACTGAAGCTCAGTATAAATCAAAGTCAAGGTCCAGCGATTTATTTATATATATCATCCTGATTTTATAGTATTATATAGATACAATTCTGTAAAGCATGTGAAAACCTACATTTGATGGTGCCTAGTTGGAAGTTCAAAAGGGACACTGGAAACCTACAAATTCAACCACTCCTGCTCCATCAAATCCCATACATCTGGCACCTTAAGTATTATTATATCATACCACATAATCCAACAAAATAATCCCACAATGCTGGCACCGACCCCGGCCATTATATCCATAGGGTCTAATTTACTGATAGCAGAGAAAGCAGGCCAGTAATCAGAGGGATTATGTGTCTCTATGGCCCACTAACACCTGGCCCAGATGCCATACATCTGTACACACATGCTTGGGCCAAGGACACAAGCACATTATGATGCACTGCTATGCACAATCACACACAGGCATCTGGTTACGAGATCTACTTCATTCAAGATGGCACTCTCAGATTGAAATTATAATCATTCTTGTGAACGTGGTATCCCTGGAACGCCCGGTGGGGAGGTTCTTCAAATTTGGCACAAACATCCACTTTGACTCAAGGATGAACTGATTAGAATTTGGTGGTCAAAAGGTCAAAAGTCACTGTGGCCTCACGAAACACATTTAACCAAAGAATTGATATATTAATTGTGACAATTTCAAGCAAATGTCTAATAGGATCAAATGAAGTGATGACTTTCAGAACAGACATGGACGTAAACTGCAACTTTACTCACTGGCGGAGGCATAAAAGTGTGAGCAAGTAATTATAGTTTTCCTGTAAGCAAAAAACACCTCTAATCTGTGGATGCGTTACCCTTATCATTACTTTGGTTTACTGTTCATTCTATCTGCAAACAGTCCTCTGTGCTACCCGAGTGCAGTTTCATAACGCGGACCAAAGCTGTTAGTAGGAAGTGTTTTGTTTAATATAGTAAGAGAGTGGGCAGTCCGTCCCCCAACTGAGAAGTTAAATACAAGAAGGCAGTGCTGCAGCAGCAGTACGGAGAAGATTTAAAGCCTTCAAGTTGCTGTCTCTGGGCAGACCTACTTGACTACTGTACCTTGAAATACTGAGTGTGTGTTTGTGTGTGTGTGTGTGTGTGTGTGTGTGTGTGTGTGTGTGTGTGTGTGTGTGTGTGTGTGTGTGTGTGTGTGTGTGTGTGTGTGGTCATTCTCTTCAGCAGTACATCATGTGGTGACCTGGAATGAACCTTGCTTCATCCCGCAAAATAAAGCTGCTGACCCACCTTAACACTTTTTTTTTTTTTAGAGCTTTACTGCACCATAATGGCCATTGTTTTGAAAGCATGTGCAACTATAAACATAGACATAGCACGGCTGTGGTGAGGCCGCAATTCTCAGTACATATCAGGAAACATGTACTATAGTTGTATTGATGAAAAGTGAGGAGACAACACAACTGTTTTTAGATCCAAAAACATTAACAATGGCAGGCTGGTGGTGTCAAAATGAAAAAAAGAAATCCATGTTAATAACGACTCATAAAGTCCTAGTGTTTCTGGTATTTTTGGAGTCTTCAAGTGGTTGCCTCTGAGGACTCAATAGCCATAGTTTTACTGGGGGACCTTTATGCTTATGTGGCCAATCATGGAAGAACCTGTAGGGGGTGACTAAAGCATGGACTGCTGCACGATTATTAGAGAGCGAATAACGCAATAAAAACCATTTGTGCATCAAACGTAAACAGCTAAATAAGCAACAGACAAACAAAAGGCTTGTATTTAGCCATATTCTAGCAAAACTGTGGCTTGTTGAAACAAAGGTTATGGTTTCAAAAAGGAGACATAAGGGATTCTGATGGACTGGTTTGGGAATTTTCTATTAATCTTTTTTTTTTTCTTCACTAAAACTGGATCATTGTGCGACAGAAACCACAAAATATTTTGTGAATCTAAGCTTTCCAAAGCTAAGGATGTTTCAGAAACACCTTTCAAGCCTACGAGGATCGCTTGGTATGCAAAATGTAGATTTTTGGGCAGGTTATTCCTTTAAATATATGTTCCTTACCAGCACATATAAGTGGAAGAATATCATCATTTGCAGCTTCGATCAAACATAATATTGTTATCATCGAAGTAGGTAAAGACCCTAATCTTACAGTTTTATTAAATTTCTGTCATGCACTAATGCCCACCACATTGTTGTAACCAAATGATCTTTCCTATGGCAATGTTGGTTTGGTTACCGGCCAGTTTTTATGATTTTTATTTATATTTTTGTTTTCTTTTGTTTCTTTTTTCCTGTTGTTTTTGTGAATATTACTATGATAAAACCTAATAAATTTATTTATTTATAATAAGTAAAAAATATATTATATTTCAGTCAGCCAAGTCAGTAAAAACTTAATGAGCTTGTAATTTAACTTACTCTCCAGTGACAGATTTCTTGCAGCAGCAGAAGCAGGCCAGTACAGCCAGGAGCAGCAGCAAAAGCAGAGGGATGCCGATACCCAGCACCAGGCCCAGAACGAGGTCTAGTTCCATACCCTTCACCTGTTCTCTGTCTGCAAAGGGTCAAGTCAAACCCAGTCACAGGATGTTTGAGAGTGAGAAAATGTGTACAATGAGTTTATATATTAAATCATGACCTACAAAATGGTGACACGTAAGGCCTTCATTTCATCTAACGTTATTCCTGCAGAATGGAGTTAAAGCAACGCTCAGATCCTCACCTAGTATGCAGGACTGGGATTTATCCACGTCGGTTGTGCCGTTGCAGACGCACCTGTAGCCTCCGTAAGTGTTGGCGCAGAGGGCAGGGTGGACGCACACCGCCTCCTTGGCCTTACACTCATCCAGATCTGTAGGTGTGGACAGCCAAGTGGGAGACAGAAGAAGTCTTACCAAGCTGCATTTGATAGCATCCCACCACATCACTGTGGCAAACTGAAACGTTGCAGTATAAAAACATTTGTGAAGTGTTTCTGAAGTAGAACAAAAGTGAAAAGTACTGTTTTTTTACCGTCAACTTCTACGGTGCTGATTGAGTAGAGGCTGCTGACTCTGGCCAGGTAGTCTCTGATGTACCAGTGCGGCGTGTCGCTGGACACGTTGATGCGATACTCTGTCATACCTGGACTGGAGCCTTGCACGCCATCCTTCTTGCTGGCGTTGTAGAATTTGTTCTGGAAGCCCATCGACAGAATGTCCGCCAGCTGACAGAGTAGGAGAAATGGATTATCATTGTGCAGAATAGAAACGTGTTTTTAAATATTTCATTACAATATAACTGTTACATGCTAACAATCAATGGGTTACCAGCCATTGTCGGCATACCCTCACACTCACACACACACACACACACCTGTTTGAGTCCATCGGATCTGCTCTTCGTCCAGCCCACGGAGACGTTGAACATGTTATACCCTGCGGATGCACAACAGAAGCAACAGCTGTGTGGTGACCATGCATTACCATATACGAACATGTTAACCATGCAAACAACCAGAGGAAGAGCAAAGCTATGATAAAGCTAGTGAAGCCAAAGAGGGAGCCGTATGGAAGGTCTTACCTGGAGGATTGGCAGAGTCACCTGCAGAGAAACACATCATTCAGACATTCAGACTGGACGTGTGTGTGTGTGTGTGTGTGTGTGTGTGTGTGTGTGTGTATTATGTTTAATTATAGTTGTACACTCGTTGATTACCATCAAGTTTATTTATGTATCAGAGACAGGGATATAGTAAACCCTATTTTCCTTTCATCTACAAGATGAGCCAATGTGGAAACTCAGAAATCCAAACCTAAAAAAGCTAATTAGGACACCTGTCCTGACTTAATTAGTACAGGAGTGGCAAATGCCAAATTAAGTACAGTCTATTCCCACCAATCACAGCCATTTCATGTGGGAGTAACAGCAAGTACCAGTTTATTACTGTACTGTTGTTGCTCTGTTCACATCAATTAAAGTACCTGAAGACTGAAGAAACATGGAGGCCTCACTTTAAAAAAAAGTTTGCTCTGTTGTCCTTAGAGGGCAAAAGTGTCTGCGTCAAAAAAAAGGGCATAGAATTATATATTAATATTATTTTTCATAACTTTTAACTTTTAGAGGAACTTCAGTCCTGATCATGGCTGCCAAATATTCATAATTTTCATAATTTTAAATAGTTTGTTACATAATGCCACTGTTGTTATGGAAAGATAAACCCAAACAATGAATTACTTTCAGTATACTTAATGCTTAGGGAGATTTTGTTTTCAGAGTCTGGAATAGGTCAATGAAGGTCAACAACATCGGATTTCTAAGCATTTTCATTTTTTGTTTGGTCCCCTTCATACAACTGCTACAAAAATACTTCAAATTAATATTATTTTCTTCTTTTTACTGATTTATATCTTCTAACATCAGTCCTGATCATAACTACTTTAAGAAATGTTTACCCCTTTCAGTGCCAGTTTGTTCACATAATGGTTGTGCGATAAAAAACTTTGGCATACTTGGATTCATTGGGGACATTTCTGTCCTTAAGGGTCTGATATTTTGGCTACACAATTTATTATATGTTTACTATATGAGCTGGGGTTGAACTTACAAAATGTGCCAAAATTATCCTACAAATTAAGAAAAATAAAAAGCCAAAAACTCAGTTTGTTCAGTATATTTTAGACCAATAGAGCCTCTAGATGGGTTTTTTCTATCGTCTGAAGTCCCAAATAAATGAATTAAAAAAATTAAAACATTATTGGAATATATTCTGTGTTATTTGGACTTCTATAACCTGTGAATGTAACTGATAGACTAGTCAGCAGATGTGAATGACAGCGAACGCGTATGATTGTGCACATACCACATCCGTCTGTGTCCTTGGTCTTCTTGTATCTGCAGAAGCAGTCGACGGAGCCGGGCTGGTTCTTGCACTCAAACTTGGCATTGGGGCAGGTTGTTAGCTGTAGACACTCGTCTATATCTACAATACAGATTAAAAAAAAGACCTTTAAAACATGAATGTGAATTGAACCTGCTGACATTCATACTGAAGTCTTTGGTGTTCAGCACCTGTGCAGTTGCGTCCGTCTCCTGTAAAGCCCGGTTTACACGTGCAGGTGAAGTTTTCTCTCGTGCTGAGGCAGTCGGCATTTCTGTGGCAGGGGAAGGGGAAAGGAGGGCTGCACATGTCTAAGGGAAGAATTAGATCAATTATATAGTGAGAGGGATCATTTTCTGTCATCAAAAATGATAAAGTGACCGCACAAGGCGCTACAAACCATGCTCAAAGCACTTGTATCCCCGTTTTCCCCCGGAGACGGCATTATCGGGACACTCCCCACAGGTGAACCGGCCAGGCTCGGACTGGCACTGCACTCCTCGGAAACAGGGATTGCCTCGACATACATCTGTGGCGTTGCCGCAGAACTTTCCACTGAATCCCTTGGGGCACAGGCACGCCACCACCTGAGGGATAAATGATGTACAGAACAGAAGGGGGGACAAGACAAAATAATTTTAAAATGTCCCTAATTAGAAATCTTCCTTACATAAAAAATTTTTTGCCTGCTTATTCCACTCAAATGCAGAATTGAGAGAGGGAAATGTTGCAGTGAATAGGAGCCACAACTAAGTAAGGTAACGTACCTGGAACGTTCCCTGCTGGTGGTTTTCGGAGATGCTGTCGTACTGGCAGGAGCCCCCGTTGAGGCAGTTGCAGACGCGCAGGATGGGGGTGAACAGGGAGCTGGAGAGCTTGTCACTGACGCTGATGGTCAGCTGGACAGGCTGCGTGGTGAGGGGCGTCCACGTCAGGAAGCCGTCACTGCTGCCTATGGAAGTCCGTGCAGGCCTGGGGTAGAGCAGTGAGTAGGTGACGGTGTCTCCATTTGGGTCCTGAGCCACAACCTGGATGTTGACAGTCGAGTTGACCTTGCAGCGGATCACTGTGGGCTCTGTCACTATGGGAGGCATGTTACCTAGCAGACGACATCAAATCAGTGCAAGTCAATAGTGTAAACAAATAAAAAAAAAAATGTTCCTAAAAAAAGATAGCCATCTTACCGTAGATCAGAGCCAGATTTTGATATTGCTTCTTGGCCTCCAGAGTCTGCAGGCCCAGGTCGGAGCTGCCGGTGGCTACTATGTCATGAACGCACTGCATGCTTCCTTTACAGGTTCTCCTCAGCTCCTCCACCTCAGCAGGGCTGACGCTGGCTAGCAGGCGCTCAGAGGGGGCCGGCAGCAGTGGAGCCAGTGGAGGTGGAGAGAACAACAGGCTCTCTGGAAGGGGAACTGACCCTAGAAAACACACACGGTTACAGAGATGAGGATGGTAGGGACAGGTGTGGCTGTGCAAAACACCTCATAAAGTATCTCTATGATGGACCAGCCAACTACTGAACTTAAGTCCACTCACAGGACACGCCAAAGGGGTGCAGTGTCTCCTCTGAAGGGGGGTTGAGGTCCACTGAGCGGAGGAGCCTGCCGTTGGACATGAGGAAATCGTCGGAGCGGTTGGAGCTCCAGAGACCCAGGAGGCCCACAGTGCGGTTGTAGAAGGTCTGTGGAACCTCCACCATGGCCGCCAGCTGGTTGTAACCGACGACCCGCCAGGCCACCACGTGGAGACCACCGGCGTACACCGCCACGCAGCGGTTCATTGAGATACAGCGCACGGCAAAGTCCTTCTCCCCCATGTGCACGACACCTGAAAGGAAAGTGAAGACATATTTGTCAAACAATGAAGACATCAGAAGCTTTTGTCTCCTACAGCTTTTAAATCTGTGCACTATGTAGTCTCATACGAAACAGTTTTTTTAAATTGTATGTCAGATGTGTGAGGTGATCATTACCAACTGTGATTGGGACCTCAACATCGTCCACAAAGACCTGCAGTCCGTCTCCATTCTCCACACATCTCCATTCAATCTGAAAATCAAACATAAATATTAGAGATAAGTTAAAGAAGGATTATCTAATATTTTGATTTATATATTATATTGTTAAAGCCTGCTTTAAGAACTGGATGGAAATCTGTGATTGTCTTGACTGTAAGGCTTGTGTCATAGCCAAACTATCTTGTACTACAAAAAAGGTTGAAAGAAATAGTCAAAACAATGTGGAAAAGATGTTTTGAGGTCACATAAGTCAATGGTAAATATCCATCCCCCCAAGTCCTCCATACTAAAACTGTTATTCTTCCATCACAAACATACATACTCATTTGCTCTCTTTCCCAGAGATAGATGACAAGATTGATAGAAAGCTGGAGGCGATTAGCTTAGCTTAGCATCCACTCCCCCTAAAACCATAAGTAGCCGCTTTCATATTTTTGTTTACTTATGGATTAAACAAACAAGATTGTTGGCGGGTGTATCTATGGCCAGAATCAGCCTTGCTGTTTCCCCCTGCTTCCATATGCTAAGCTTGACTAATCACTTCCTTGCTCCAGCCACGTACTTAAGAGTGCCATTAATCTTCTATGGAAGCCCTGAGAGAAAAGTTAGGAAGGTTAGAAATCTGGAGATCTATTTTCAGGGTATGATCTAAATAAGAAGAGGATCTGTGAATCCACTTTTTAGGAGAAAAATAAAAAACATTTGGAGGTCCGGAACACTTTTCTAAGTGGTTGTTGTTGCACTACTGATCTTGGTCATAAGAGGCTGAATTAATTATTGAAGTTCTCCATGCATATTGTGTTATAGTTAGTTATGTAAATCGTACACGATCTAGACAAAATAAACTCATATGCCAAAAGAAATTCCCAACCTGTTTTAGAAAAACTTAGAAAAAGTCTTCCTGATATTTTTTTTTATTACTTGGCCAAACTTTTTTCCACCTTTTCATCAGGTTAGATCAGACTTAGAAAACAATCACCTAATTCTTTTTTTTTTTCTCTTTTCTCTCAGGGCTTCCATGATCTCATCTATCTCTCAGAAAGTGAATAGACTTATTTTCCAAAATGTAACACTTCCTGTAAGACACACACACTTTCTTTCTTTGAAATACACACATAGTTACACTGCCTCCCCTCCACACACACACACACACACAAACAACCTGACCTTGCCAATGCCCTGGTGGAAGGCGGCCATGCGCACCACCACAGGGACCTCACTGATCCCCTTTGTGTCTGTGTGGAGCTTGTCAGTCTGTCCTTGCAGGGTGAAAATATTAGAGCCGGTGGTGGAGGAGAGGCGCAATATCACAAACTCTCCCAAGGCCTTGAAGGAGTACTCCGTCCCGTCAAAGGTGATGAAATGGAGGCTCCCGTACACCATCGCTGCATGGGAAATTGGTAAGAGAGATTTCTGGTGAATTCATTATAATATAGTCCTCTTTGATTAAAGGTTTTAAGGGAACGGACGTCACCAGTATAACACCAGTTTGCACCGATCACTGTACAGCCTGTGAGCTTCTGCTGGTTTGAACTTGCCCTGCGTTCACTGGGAACAATCCCTCACCTACACCCTGTGTCTCCTTCTTGCCCTGAGTGTAGCCATAAGGACTGTCCCAGCTGTAACCCTGGCAACGGTCCAGAGGTCTCTTGTTGAGGTAAAGGTGGCATAGAGGAGACTCGATACAACACCACTGGAATGGCAGGAGATCTTCATCTGGAGAGAGAGGTTTGATTAAATATTTAAACTTGAAGGCACAGATTAGTAGTCAGTGAGCAGAAGGTTGCACTGACATGTGTCTTACTTTGACCTTGAGCAAGGCACTAACTTTTTTCTTTCTTCTCATATTTGTGTGAAAGATATCTGAATTACCATGCATAAATCACTAATATGGTGAAGGGTACAGAACAAAGCTCTATTAGATAGATAGATATTTTTTTCATGTTGGATTTGACCAGAAATAGAAAATCACGTGTATTACCGATATGTTTCTGCATGCTTTTTCCGGAGAAGTAGCGCTCACTGTACCCGGCAAGCAGGGGACCATCCGGTTCGTACACGCACCTCTTGCCCGAATCATGTCTGTTGGACAGGATGGACTGGAAGACATGCCCCCCTGCGCCCCCCCACCGCTGACCCCTCAGCGTCTTCACCCTGGAACCCGGATCGGTAATGTCCTGCAGGAAGGACAGGTCCTCCTGGGCCTGGGTGCGGGTGCAGGGACATCGAGACAGCTCCTTTGTCCACTCAGCGGGGTCAGGCTCCTTCGTCGCCCACGCCTGGCACCTGATGCGCGGATCCACGCCAGACCTCGGCGGCCCCGTCAAGTCGTACACCAGCTGACCCGGCTTCCCCGTGACCCCTTTCACCTGCTGGGGCCTGTATCTGCCGCCGGGACCGAAAAGGTTTCCTGGGGGCACCGTGGGCTCCCTGTGGGAGGATTTTCCGTCTGTGTAGCCGATGAGAGCGTCATGGTGCGGCCTCTGGCCTGGACCCCAGAGCATCTCCCCGTATCGCAGGAGTGCAAAGGAGCGCGCTCCGTCCGTGGTCAGGATACACTGGAAGGTGTTGGTCTGAAAATTATAGTTATCAAGTACAGTGAAAGCCCACATAAACTGTCTTTACTGACATCTTTAAAAGCATTCCTTCATGAGTTAAAACTATTTTACAGGGTCTATTAAGAGTCATAATTGGGTATAATTAATCCTCAGTGTATTGACAAGACCTCACATACAATGCAAAACATTGCAGGATGACATACAATAGACAGGTGGCTGCAGATCTCACTACACTCAAGCACTATAGGTAAAACAGCCCCAAGGTGGCACCAGAGTTAAACAAAAAAAGCACCAGTGTCTCTGAGCTGACGGTGAAGGGTTCACATTGTACATAGCAATAAAGCCCATAAAGTAGGACAAGCATGCAAGCAAAAAGCAACACTCCCTGCCCCATCACACCTTCCACTCAGGCTGCTACATAGAGATTTAAGGGATAGGTAGAGCTTCACTCAGACAGAACTGGATAGAAATGATGATCTTTTTATATTCTTAATGGTGTGTTTTATCCTATAGAGGGGATATGTTTTATGTCATGTATGATATTTAGGAAGCTACTTTGTTCTCTCTGAGTCATCCTCAATATGTCCCAGGAATGCACAAATAAAATAGTTAGAGATTAACCTAAAACTGTCTTCAGAAAACCAGACCAGTGCAAAAAGAATGCCTGTTAGGCATCGCATCGATGAAAATGTGTTGCATAATTTTTGGTATCTAAATATGGTTTCGAGTATTAAAAAAAAAAAAAAGAAAGAACTATTTAAACCTCTGAATAGTTGATTTTCTGGAAGGAGACAGGTATCACATGGTCCCAGGTGATCTTGAGGATCCAGGCAGGGGTGAAGGCGGGCTTGCTTCTCCCCTCCTCAAACTTTGACACTTCGTCTTTAGTACGGTTGAACACTATCTGGGAGTAGACATCCGACATATCACGCTCATTGTATTCCTGGGAGATTAGAAAAAAAGATGAGAAGGATTATTATATAGCACACATGGCAGAATTAAGCTATTAAATCAAGACTAATACTAGGCCGTTCTTAGACCTTCTCACAACTGAACAAAAAATAAAAGCAAACTCCGGCTAAACCGTGACCCCGGATGACATCTAACCTGATAGATCAGCTGTCCGTCCCCATGGGTGAGGTCAGCATCGTCCCAAAACGCCGCCAACAGAGACACATTCATGTTGTCTGGGAAACCGATGGCCAAAGGCGCCGGGAGCAGGTACTGCTCATTCTCAGTGACAGATTGAAACTGGACAAGGCCGTTGTCAGAAAACTGAGAGAGGAAAGGGTGACACAGACCTGATATTAAACAGATGTTGAAAAATCCTAACCTACTCGCTAATGCTACGTCTGGCTTGAAAAGCTGCAACATAAAGAGGGACACAACACTGGGTAGCTGCAACAGAATACAACAGATATTTACACTAATATTGAAGAAACACGTCCCTTTTCTATATTTTTTTTTTTGCATTTTGTCACTTATTTTGTCCCGATTTCATCATAAGAGCTGTGTGAATTACTGACACACCATTTCACTGCTGGAAACTCTTAAGCAAAACATGTAGGCCCCACAGGGATCACATATTGTTTGGGTGATGTTATGCTGCCATCTACACACTGTAAGAGGTACATATGTGTACTGCTATCAAATATCCCACTGATGAAGGGTAAGCTGTTATATTCCACAGAGCATTACTGTTGACTACGTTTTAATTAGATTTTCTCAATATTGTCCATACTCCATAAAAAAACAGTTTTAGAGGATTAAAGGATTGGCAAAGATAGGCACTCTCATTTTTTTGTGTTGTAGACAATGATGCTTCTAAATAGAGGCGGGAGGACTTTCCAAGTCTGCGGTAACGTGAGTAGACAAGCGCAAAACTGTGGCAACGATGTTCTCCTCGCTCAGCAGCCATCCTTGCCATAATAATGCAATTTCTGCTAATAGAACCCCCAAAATGCTATACACTGCTCCTTTTAATATATTTGGTACCTAAAATAGCATGTGGCCCAAGCCTGACCCCCTCCATTTGAAATGGTCTAAAACCGCCGCTGGTTGTAGATAGATGCACTTCGAAACTCACATAAACCCTGTCGTACAATTTCCCCATGAAGGGGAAACCCATTGGTGGAGTGATGTATGGGGAATTTCCATCTTCAGCGTCCATTCTTACTCCTTCATCACCAACCTCTGCTCCAAAGGGGTACAGGCTGCTCTCTGTGGGGGAAAAACAGACAGTTAAACTAAAGCTACATTATATTATCATCAACCAAACTAATCAGCTCATTTGTTACCAGTATGTGACCTGAATGTTTTAGCCGTCACTTTTTCATAGTATTCATAGTATGGATAAAACTTAGAAAAACTGTATATTTGTTCAGTAGAAATTAGTCCAAATTCAAAATTTACAAAAGTCAACAGGCCATGCCTCGAACTTCACTGGGGGTTGTTGGAAAAAAAAAATGCACTGTCACTCTAAACAATAAATATGCCTTGTTGTCGTGCAAGCTAGGCTATTGCTCTCCCCTTAGCAAACGCAACATGGAGAAAACTAGCAAGCTGTGCTGAAGACTGGGCTGGATAGCAATGACACCAACCCCTAAGACGTAATGTGAGGAAGCGTTTGGGTTTTTACACTATAGACGGAAATATAATGGGTAGAGGTAAAGTTGTAAGCATACATTGAAAACTGTCGTAGAGTAACGTTAGCATTTTCACTCAAAAAATCATTAAATAAATCATATCTAAAATGTAGTTGGAATAAGTTGGTTGCCTTGAATTAATTTAACTAATTGCATGTTCACTGCAATTTGTTCATGTTTATTTTTTGAAAAAAATGTGAGAGCAATTGTTTTCAAATGGTTGCTAACGTCACACTACACAGGTGTTGAATCAATGTGACTCGTTTTTTTTGTTGTTATCAAGTTTTTTTAGTTTTGATTAAGTTTTAATTTTTTACGTAAAGTACAAATGGGATAAACCCCCAAATTAATTTTTACTTTAAGCCAAGGACATTTGTAGGTCATAAAACTCTGACATTTTGAGATACAAGGTTTTTCACCTCACAGCAATGATGTGACATTTCAAGAATACAAAAAACTTTTGACAGTCAAAGAAAAGTAAAAAGTAATGCAACTTATGAATAAAATAAAATAAAATAAACATTAGTAACAAAGGCATAACCAACCCTTCTGAGTCATCATTTTGCACACTGTGCTATTTTTGGGACAGGAACAGCTGTAAGACCCTGGCAGGTTGGTGCAGGTTGTTTGCCCAGGACAGGCCATGGATGACACGCACTCATCCAAGTCCACACATCCTCTTTTTCCACGACCGTTGTCTTTAGTGGCATTCCAGCCCTGACTGCAAGAGCATTTGAATCCTCCTGCATGGTTCGAGCACGTGGCCGCAGGGTGGCACTGCCTATTAGCCTGTTGGCACTCTTCAAAGTCTACACACAGTGGCCCGATACTCACAAAGCCGGGCCTACACACACATACAAATGACCCTGGTGTATTGTGGCAGCGAGCCAGAGAATGGCAAGGTTGGGTCAGGGCGACACACTCATCCACGTCTTTGCACCAGGAGCCATTTCCGGCGTAGCCCAGGGAGCAGTGGCATGAAAAGGAGCCAGGGGTGTTCCAGCACCGCGCCGAGGGGTGGCATGGTGAATTTTCACATTCGTTAGTGTCGACACATTGCTGTGTCTCCTCGTGATACCCCAACCGACAAGAGCAGTTGTACGCTCCGGGGAGGTTGGTGCACACCTGGTCAAAGCGGCAGGTGGTGTTGTCTTTGCATTCGTCAATATCCTCACAGCCCGGGCTAATGGGTTTGTACCCAGGAGAACACAGGCAGAAGAAGGACCCTGCTGTGTTGTTACATAATGAGTGCTCGGGACAAGGGGTGCCATCAGGGGCGTTACACTCATCCACATCCTGACACTCGGTGCCATTCAGAACAAATCCCTGATTACAGGGGCACCGGTAAGACCCAGGCATGTTGACGCATGTAGAATGATGTTGACACACCGAAGCGTTGAGGGAATCTGAGCATTCATCCACATCTACGCACTCCGTCCCATTACTCCAGAATCCTTTGATGCATTCACAGTAATATGAGCCAATATAATTCCTACACGTGCCATTGGTGCAAAGCTCCACCAGCTCCGTGTCACTACATTCATCGATGTCCACACACAAATCATCCACACGGGAAAATCCGCCGTCGCAACGACACAGGTGGCTTCCGTTGGTGTTGATGCAGGTGCTATGCTCGGGGCAGGTAGTGTTGTCGAGGCACTCATCGATATCCTCACAGTCTGTGTTGCTGCCTTGGTAACCTTCCCAGCACTCACAGACAAAAGATCCAACTGTGTTTAGGCAGTTGGAGTATCTAGGGCACTGGATGAAACGAAGGGAGCACTCATCTACATCCAAACACAACAGGGAGCCGTTGCCCGAGAAGCCCGGGTCACAGGTACATCCGTAGCTCCCCTCTTTGTTAGTACAAGTGCTGTTGTCAGGGCAGGTGAAGTTCCCCATCACACATTCGTCCATGTCCTGACAATGTGTCCCATTGCCCTGAAACCCTTCCCAGCAGTCACAGATGTAGGAGCCAAAAGTGTTGAGGCAGTAGGAGTAGGCAGGGCAGATTTGATCTTGCAATTCAACGCATTCATCCACATCCCAGCATTCAGTTCCATTTCCCTCATAACCATCTTCGCACTGGCAGTAGAAGGATCCCTGGTCTTGGTGACACTCGGCGAGCGGGTGGCAGATGCTACTAGCATTCAGGCAGGTGTCTTCACTCACGCATGTGCCCTCGTCATACACCAAGCCCAAGATACACCAACATGTGTAGGAACCAGGGACGTTGTTGCACGTCATGTTCCCACTACAAGCCGTGGCCCGCTGACATTCGTCGACATCCTCACAAACAAAGCCGTCGCCCTGGTATCCATCCTGGCACTGGCAGATGTAGGACCCGTTTGTGTTGCGGCACAAAGCCTGGGCACTACAGTTGTGCGGCAGGGTGGAGTTCTGCTCGCATTCATTCACATCGTGGCAGTTAAAGCCATTGCCCGCCATGCCAGGTGGGCAGGCACAGTAGAAAGATCCAGGCGTGTTAGTGCAGCTGGCAACTGGATGGCATCCTCCATTTTGGACTTGGCACTCATCAAAGTCTATAATTTATCCAAAATGGGACAGTGTCAGGGAAACAGGCCCAAATGTTGCTAAGGGAGTCCACTTATGGGGGCAAAAGAAACAATTGGTGCAATGGATTTTTAATACTGAGGAAATGATACTTACCAGAGCAGTTCTTTCCGTCACCTGTGAAGCCACTGAGACAGAAGCACAAATGGTTGCCCATTGTGTTGACACACCCGGCAAACTCACTGCACTCCTGCTGCCCTGTCTCACACTCGTTCACATCTGGGGAGGGAGGTGGGGAGATAGAGAAGGGGCAAATTAGGATTGACAGAATCCCTTCAGAGGACAATCCAATCAGAGTGATTTTTGTGTGTTGTTAAAGCCAAGTTTCAAACATGAACTTTTATTTCGAAGTGAGGTACAAAAATACTTTGGTTCGATGGTTACGGACCAAAGGGAAAATATGTCAGAATTTTAAAAAAAGAGGTAAACTCATATTTCTGATGCTGTCGTGTCAAATGGAAATGTGTTGAAACTCATCTGATTTAGAGGCAGAAGGACTGTGTGGTATGTCACTTTCCTACACTGGAATGAATATTGTTCATTGTTATGATTATTTGCAACAACAGATGTAAACACAATGTCCCTTGTTAGTCAAGTTGTGGTCTGAATAATATTTTTTAACAATACCAAAAATTGCTTTTAAAATATTTGATTTCATTTAAGTGTCATGTGACTTAGAACCATTCCTTGCTTCATGAATCCTGTAACTTTTTATGCAGTATTTTCAATTATTTCCTTTGCAAGCCCCGAACAAGCCCCGAACTTGCTTTTGTCCAAAACTAAAATGAGTATTCACACCAAATGTTACAAGGATTAGGGATGACGTCCTGATAGAACAGGAAGATGTACTTTAGATGTAAGATGTGTTTATTGGGACAAACCACATCTTATTTGCCCAATTTAATCCTTTACTCTGTCTTCTGTTTATCTTCATTGTCTGCTTTTTGATTGATATGATTGGAAAAGTGAAAACAATAAAAGATAATGGCTTCTAGAAAAAAGATCAGTAGTATTTTGTACATTCAGTGCAGCTAATGAACTACCTTTTTTAAATAGGTTACAGTTAATCAAAGCCTAAAAACCAGACTGCATTGCCATTAATGTTTCACTTATTATAGCCTGGTTATGATTTATTCAATTGCTGAACATATCAGATATGTTGACAGCAAATCGGAGGTCTGGAACCAGACTAACACTATAGATTTATTTGAAAACAACATAAACCTGTCTTACCAAGACACTGTGTTCCATTGAGAGTGTAGCCTTTTTTGCAGATACAGGAAAACGATCCCGGGATATTAACACACTCCGTTTCATTTTGAGGACAAATGTTTTCCCTCTGGCACTCGTCTATGTCTGAGCAGGCCAGCCCGTCGCCAATGTAACCCAGGTCACACACACACTGGTATCCAGCAGGTGATTGGTGGCACAGGCCGTAACTGTGGCAGGCAGGGTCACACAACCGACTGGGTGGCATGCAGGTACCATTGAAGGCCACTGTGCCATTCAAACATGAACAAACATGAGCGCCAGGGGAGTTGATACACTTTGAGAAGGCTGGGCAAATGTTTTCAGAGAGGGCACACTCATCCACATCCTGACAGGAGAAGCCATCACCTTTGAAACCCCGCTGACAGGCGCAAAAGAAGTCCCCAGGGAAGTTGGTGCATAGCGCCCGTGGGTGGCATGTGCCTTCAAAAGAGCACTCGTTTATATCTTCACACTGGGTGCCGTTTGCTGAAAAACCCCGCTTACAGGTGCAAGTGTGGGACCCAATGGTGTTGAGGCATGTGGCGTTGACATGGCACGGGTTGTCTTTACACTCGTCCATGTCAACGCAGTCCATGTTGCTGGCTGGGCGGTAGTAACCGACCTTGCAGGGGCACTCGTATGACCCGTCCACGTTCTTGCACTCTTCATTCACTCGACATGGGTTGTTCCGCTCCTTGCACTCATTTATATCCTGACAAAGAGTTCTGTTTACCAAGACAAAGCCCAACTGGCACTGGCAAGAGAAGGAACCCAGGTTGTTGACACATGTAGCTTTGTTTCTGCAACCTCCATTATCCACCAGACACTCGTTCACGTCTTTGCACTGGATCACCCCATCTCCAGAATAACCCACCTGACAGGTGCAGTTGTAGGAGCCGAGGAGGTTGATGCAAAGTGCGTTGGAGTGGCACTGCTTAGCAAGCGAGCACTCATCCACATCTGCGCAAGTGAAGCCATCTCCCCTGTACCCTGCTGTGCACTGACAAGAGAAGGAGCCAGGTACATTTGTGCAGGTCGCATACGGGCTGCAGCGGCCCTCCGCACATTCATCCTGGTCATAGCACTTGGAGTTGTTGAAGGTGAAGCCGCTGCCACAGTCACAATAAAACGACCCCGCGGTGTTGACGCAGGTTATGGTTGAAGGGCAGATGTTGGGATTTGCACACTCATCGATGTCTTTACACAGTTGACCGTCTCCTATAAAACCTCCAAAACAGGAGCACTCGTAACTCCCGAGCCTGTTGATACAAGCAGCGTTGGGATCGCATGGATTTTTATTGTTGCATTCATTTATGTCTGCGCACGTCAGTCCATTTCCGTCAAAACCGCTTTTGCAGGTACACCGGTATGACCCCATGGTGTTGATGCAGTCCGAGTATAGACTGCAGATGTTGCTCGCACACTCGTTGATGTCCACGCAGCTCTGCCCGTTACTTTCGAAGCCATTGTTGCACGTGCAGCGGTAGGTGCCGGGCAGGTTTTTACAGCCTTTGTAGCCAAGTGAGGAAGAACACACTTGAGGAGTCTCTGAACATTCATCTATGTCAAGACACAGGTAGTTCCCGTTGCCCTTGTAGCCAACATTACAGGTACACACGTAGGACCCAGGGTTGTTGGTGCAGGTGGCGTTCCAGTGGCAGATCCTTTGGTTACCGCATTCGTTAACATCATTACACTGGAAGCCGTTGCCCGTGAAGCCCACTTTACACTGGCACTGTCGCCCACCCTCGTAGTTTGTGCAGAGGGCATTGGCATGGCAACCCCCATTGTCTTTTTGGCACTCGTCAATGTCCTGGCAGTTGATGCCATCTCCGACATATCCACTGAGGCAGACACAGCTGTAGCTGCCAAGGGTGTTGTTGCATCGGGCCTGCGAGTGACAGCCGTGCAGGCCACTGAGGCATTCCTCGATGTCGTTGCACAGCAGACCGTCGCCCTGGTAGCCCATGCGGCACACACAGGTGAAGTTGTTTCTGACCTTCAGACACTCAGCCTGAGGGTGGCACTTGCTGCCCGCCGCTGCACATTCCTTCGGGTCGACAGCTGAAGAGCAAGAGGATTAGAGAGTATCTTGAGAAAGGTGAAGTGATTATGTGTCAACTAATTTTTTTTTAAATATGTGTAAGGAGCATATGTGGTGTCTGTTGTCTATGTGTTGGATAAAGAAAGCAAAGATGGTTTCAGTGACGGTAAGATACCTGCACAGCAGTATTCCAGCCCTGCAAATAGACTTATCAGCCACAGGAGTGGAATCCTGTGTGGGCAGAGAAAAGAATCATGAGAATATTTGTTCTGTTTTTCCGAAACAAAGTGGCCATTAACTTGGTAGTTTTTATCTGATCTTACTAAGTACAACAGAGATATGGGTAAAGAAGAGAGAAGGCATTATTCTAAACAATTGAAATCTGAAATATCATCCAGCTCTGTTCCCGAAATACGAAGTAAAGTATTGATTCTACCTAAATGCAAATTTATGTTACCTGTCTTACTGCACAGCCTACTTTCCCACTGAACAATGGTCGGGTATCTATTGTCACGATTGGTGTAACATAAATAAACATCTTATCCTGACTCACCACCCAAAAAGGTAATTTACTGTCATTCTGCTCCGACTTATGCAACATTGCATCTATTCCTACCAGATCAAGCTTGTTGATGTACAACAACTTAATTATCACATTTTTAATACAATGTTTTTTAATTGTTTTTTCATACATGAAATAACATGTTTTGGGGTTTTTTTGCCATATTATTCTCTGCCAATGTGATTGAGGCTCAATGAATGCAGTCTGTAAAACCTGCATATTTTAATTCCCTAAAACGTCCATTCTTTTTTAAAGTCGAGACACTACAGGCAAAAACAGTGTTTTTGATGCACTGGTAAATGTATAGATTTTGGTGCTATTTAACTTCCATAACATGTCTTGTTTCAAACTAGTGGAAAGAAAACATCCACTTTAGATCTATCCAATACACATTTGTTTTTGTTTTTTTACAACTTGTCTATTTAAGTATTTAGATCTCTTCTAAATTCAACAAGGGTTGGCATTAGATAATGCCTCATTTGCGTATTTTAACAAAACATTTTAGAAAACTTATATTACCAGTGATAATTGTCTTCATGTAAGTAATCAACTGGGGAACTTTCATGGTGATATTGTCACAGCCTCTATGTTTGGTTCTTTTTTTCCAGGGCTGCAACCTGATTGGGGATTAATCAGTGGCATTGGACACACCTGGTGTCCTTAGTTCCATTTTTACCCTATTCGTCTGTAGTGTCTTCAAAATGTATGTTATTTTACAATCCATTTTTAAAGGTTTTATTCAAAGGCTATGAGCTACAAATCTCCACTTCAGTAGTGCTTACATACACCAAACTTTCCAGTTTCTATCTATATTCTGAAGGTCAACATAATGAAACTGAGTTTTTGAACCTGGCTTTATCCAATGTTCAGATTTCTGTTCAGGAAATGTATGCAAATATTATAATTAATAACATAATTATTAATTTGCATAATTAACCAAAGAATTTCAGAAAAGTTGCATTACAAACAAATATTTAGCTTAATGTAAGTTCTCAACTTGCAGTTGGTAAGTTTCATGGTGATTTTCTGTTTTTATTTTTTCTACCCTATTTTCCTTCCATTTTGCCTTATAAGATTTCATATGTCTCATAGTTTCTACAAAAAAAAGTCTCCATCCTCTAAAATTCACCTTAGTCAATATTGTACAGTTTTCTAAAGTCAAATGATTCAAAAGTTAAATACATAGAGTTTTGTGAAGTGTCCACAGCTTTGGTAGTGATCACCACGTGGGACTCTTTGAATCCAAGGTATCATCATATTATTTAGAACATTTCGTCATAGCATGAGCTGATTGGAGTATTTTTTTACCCCTTTTTCAGAAAACTAAAACTTTCCAGACACTCCCTGCCACCACTGTCTCCGCTGAGAAGACTGGATTAAAGCTGTTTGAGGGGGTAGTTGAGCTGAATTATGAGAATAATGACAGCAGTCCTGGTTTGTTGTGAATGGGTTACCATCTAAATGTCAGTATTCCCCCCAGGCCTTGGAGGGCTTTTATCTGTGTCTCAGAAGAGGCCTCTGGATGGACAGTGACGCTACTGAAATCACATCAAGCCTCCCTGAGGGACTGCAACTAGGACAAAGACGGGTATGACGTTGCCATAATGTCCTTCAAC